>NW_026585895.1:39882440-39981875 GCF_907164565.1 Psammomys obesus | reverse complement strand
TTTCTTTCTTTCTTTCTTTCTTTCTTTCTTTCTTTCTTTCTTTCTTTTTTTGTCAACACAGCATATGCTCTCCACTCTATAGCTAGCGGTCTTTTAACAGGGTATGCATTTGTTTCCATCGATGATTAAAGTCAGATAATATTTCTTCAGCAGTGCTGGCCAGACACACCTTCCCTGTACATACGGGCTTTACAAGAGCTTTCACAATCTATCTCAGTGAAAAAGAGTTTCCTGTTTGGTGCGAATATGATGGTTAGATCCTTAGATTCTTTCCAATTCCACCAAGACTTTTAAAATTCATGAATTTCTGGAAACATCTAGTGTTTTTTTTTTTTTTTTCTTGTCATGTACACAAAACAAATGAGATGGCCTTGGCCATCGTCACTTTTCTTGTTTTTATCACCTGGCATATTAAGCAAAGTAAGGAATGAATCACTTTCAAGATTTCTTTACAAACTGTTATGTGTTTTGAGGGAGTGCCTATGAGCTAATGCAGTTATAACAGGTCAAATGAATTATAGCATTTTAGTATCTCCTAAGACATAGCTTTTCCATGATACCCATTTGGAAAACACTGGCTCATATAGTAATTTTTTTTTTAATCTTGGTCTAGTTTCATTTTTTAAAAGAACCTTCATTTTGAATTTTTTTCTCATGTTTGATGTTCTGCGTTACCGAGATTTAATTGTAAATAAATAGCATTCCTTATTGAGGCAGTGAATAAAAGTAATGGAAAAAATGCCTCAAAAAATAAATACAAATTTTCTAATTTTATACATACTGCATTGTGTTCAAATCATGCATGCATAACTTCCTTCTTTACAGGATGGTTTCTTGTATGGTCATTCCCTTGGCTTCATACACCATGGCAGTAGTGGCTGAAAGGCACTGTTATTGTTACAACTGCATTGAAACCTTATTGAAAGCTGGCATTGGGCAATGAAAACTTTCTTATTTAGGACAGATATGTAGTTTTAAATAATCTGAAACAAAAATGTAGTATTTAATTTTGGGTGTAAGCTGAACAGTCAGGAACCATGGAAATATAAAGAAGAGCATGCATTTTTAATTTCTTTGCATCTGTGTCCATGTACCTAATAACTGGTCTGGGTTTGAGGTTCCTTGCTGTAAAGCTTATACTCAGAAACTCCAAGTTTAAGGTCAGCCTAGGATGCACAAGTAGACCTTGACAGAAACCAAAATGAACAATTAAACAAAGCAAAACCAAGCCCACAACTAGCTATTCCAATCATAAGTTGCACACAGTGCTATTTTTTGCTCCATAATCAGCTGTCTATATTTTAGCAACGAACACCTTTCATTCTTGTCTAGGGAAGGTAGGAAATAGCTTACAAATGCAGTTTCTACCTGAAATCTTTTTGTTCCGAGAATGTAGTCTTTTCATTCTTTTATATTCTCCACCTTCTTTCACATCGACACAATAGGTTCTTTCATATCATCCACGTTCATTGGAAGAGAAGGGCAATTTTGTTATGGTAATGTTTTTCCACTGTGCCATTTGAAAAAGGAAGAATATGCAATCCTTAAGCGGCCTACCATACAATAAGCAGTTAATACATTATGGGAATAAATGAACGAATGAATGACTAAATAAATAGAGACGCTACAGTATTGAAATGTTATAGATTGCCCAAGTTTTAAGTAGTCCTAAAATATCCCCTCAGTGTAGGAGAGCCTGCACGACATTCAATTTTCCTCACTATAAGATGGCATAATATTTTAAGTTTTCTATCACAAATTTGCGATTTATTCTTAAAATGAAATTATCCAGTGTGATTGCTATCACAATATTCTATTTGAGCATGCTATTTAGAACGTTTCTAGAACTTGGAAAGTGATTTTTTTTTCTCATTTAGTAGTGCAAGATAAAATAAATACCTTATTTGTACACACATGGCAGGTAAAAGGAGTCTGATTCATCTATCCCTAAGGAATTTCCACATGACTAATTCTAAATCATAGGTTAGGAAAACACACAGCACTGGTTCACATATCAAGTCAAAATTTGATCTGGTCTATGCATTCGTATAACTCGGGAGGATGGTCTTTTCCAGAGGCTAAGCTGACACATACGTGCACCTCTGGATTGCCCAGAGATACACACAGAGGACATTTCTGTGAATGATAACACTTTTATCCATACTAATCTTTTCTATAAATACATGCCCACTGGCAACTGTTTTGTATAAGATAAATTTAAAATCAATAGCATACAGTTTTATCAAGCAAATATATTTTTCATATTTACAAAATAAACTATAAAAATCCCAGAGATCCTTTCAAGTTCTTTCTGTTCATGTGTTTACTCCCGTACAACCAGTCATGAGAGACATCAAGGAGCATCCGTATTACAGGTACAGCTAACAAAGATAGAACTGAAAAAGAGCTTTGCCTTGATCCATTGTTCTCCTCTCTTGAGCAGGCAGAGCAATGATAAAAAATAAAATACAAGAAACAGCATGCATCCAGGTGTTCCGTAGGCAAC
Organism: Psammomys obesus; assembly: GCF_907164565.1. NCBI lineage: Eukaryota > Metazoa > Chordata > Mammalia > Rodentia > Muridae > Psammomys > Psammomys obesus. The sequence continues at coordinate 39,979,369 of NW_026585895.1, read as the reverse complement.
TTTTAGTTACTACTTCAATCATTGTATAAATACAAATTAGTGAAAAATATGTGAAATTTGCCTCTTCCCTTTTTGTATCTATGCAGTGAGGACTATGTGGAGAATTAAAGATTGCTAACATAAAAAGGAGGGAAAGCTGTGTCAGAATAAGTAGCTCCAATAACATACCAGTGATTCTAGATTATTTTACATTTTTGATCTCCCCTCATACTTTTATTCCCATCATCTCTCATAAACATGGGTAAAAGTTTTTCTGCCTTAAGGTTTTCCCCTCCCCATTTTTAACGCTAATTTTAAATGTGATTAAACAACCGTCTTACTTTTTATTAGTTTTTATTGATAATTTTATTAACTACCATTTGTAATCAAGGCTTATGTTTTCTTTAATTTACATTTTCACACAGCAGTTGTTATATATGTGCAATTGGTAATTACTTATGATCAATCCTTTGGTGATCAGTCATTTGTTTTAACAGATTAACTTATTTTATTTACTTTATGTGATTTAGCAATTACAGTGGAGATATTTAATGTGTAATGACATTTCAGACATGTGTTGTCTGATTTGCACTATTTTTAACTTTTAATCTACCTTGCAGGAAGATATAACTTCTTGTAACACAAAGGAGTTACTAAGTGGTCAGAAAAGCTTTTCCTTTTTCCAAGGACAACTATTAATATACGTGAAGCCTATTATTTGAGTTTTAGTCTCTTTGTCAACATAGTCCACATCTTGGCGGATGAGAAATTAAACTTTGAGAAACACATGAACCTTCATTCTCTGAAGTTGAAGGACAATGTCTTCTGCTTTGAAAATATTCAAAGTGGAATATGAAGAAAATTTTTTTAAAAACCTACTATTTGAAATATGAATGAATTAAAAGGGTACTATTTTCAACTTGAAAAGTTATTTCTTAAGAAAGTAAGCTATAAAACATGCTCATAATTTACTGAAATTAAAATAGAGATCAAAGCATACTAAAGGATGAAATCACCAAGAGATGCATTTCAAAGATCACTTCCCCATTATACAAAAAAATCATAAACCATGAAGGTTTTAGCAGAAATTCATTAGACATTTACAAAATATTTCTCAAATCCTCCGAGACAAAGGAAAACAACAACAACAACAATCCCCTACACCCCTATAGCATGTCCTCTAGCTGGTCGTATATTTGGGTATGGCCATGTAAGTGCATTCTGGCTTCTGCTCCTTGCGTAGAATTGATACAACACTTCTAGAACTGGCCATGAAAACATCCTCTGCACAATATGTGCTCTGCTTCCTCCATGGTTGGCTCTAGAAGCTCAAAGATGGGGTAGATGTTGGGGCGGGCCAGCTCAAAGCCCTAGATCTGGGTTCAAATGGTGGCTCTCCCATGCCCACAACATCCAGAGCTTGAATGCACAGAACCAAAGATGCAGGATCATGTGACTCAGCGCATCAGCAGACTATCTGAGAGGGGTCTTAGCAACCAGTGTTGATGATGCGGCAGAAGCTGGAGGCCTCAGACCAGACCAATGACTGAATAAACAGTTGTACGTGAAATGGTTTGTGCAAAACGGTGTACTGTAAGACACACCATGACACCCCGTGGCTTCTGTAGCAAGATTTTTTTTTTCAGTTTTTTAAAATGTTTTTAAAATTTTATTTTGTGGGAAAAGAAAAGTAGAGGGCAGACATAGAAGGACAAGAAAATGAGTAAAATTGGATTTCATAATGTGAGATTCACAAAGAATCAACAAAAAAGGTGTTAAAAAAGAAAAGCCTGAGCTCTAGAGTATCCTTCAAAAAATTCAACAAGAGATTTGAATGGTTTATGGATCCTTGATGCCAGGCCCAAACAATGTCATTTTTATTTATAATGCATTTAACAACTATATCCCATATCAGGGACTACTACTGTGTGAAATTTCTCAGAAAATTCTATGTCTTTTTTTTTTTTTAATGGAATTAACGTACTAGTGAATGTAGTGAAGGATAAGCCTCGTGGGTCAGTTTGAGTCACCAAGTGTACAATGAATGTTGGCATACACCTCTAATCCCAGCACTGAACCCTAAAGCAGGCCCTGCAGCTTGAAATGATTAGACTTGCAAAAAGTCTCTGTTTAAAAAATCTGGCAGAGGCCTAATATCCAGTATATATAAAGAACTAAAGAAGCTGAAAAGCAGCAAATCAAGTAATTCAATTAAAAAATGGAGAACAGAGCTAAACAGAGAACTCTCTGTAGAGGAATATCAAATGGCAGAGAAACACTTAAAGAAATGCTCAATGTCATTAGCCATCAGGGAAATGCAAATCAAAACGACCCTGAGATTTCACCTTACACCCATCAGAATGGCCAAGATGAAAACCTCAAGGGACAGCACATGCTGGAGAGGTTGTGGAGAAAGGGAATCCTCCTCCACTGCTGGTGGGAATGTAAACTTGTACAACCACTCTGGAAATCAATCTGGCGCTTTCTCAGACAGCTAGGAATCATGCTTCCTCAAGATCCAGCCATACCACTCCTAGACATATATCCAAGAGAGGCTCAAGTACACAATAAGGACATTTGCTCAACCATGTTTGTAGCAGGTTGAGGAGTAGGGATTACTGTAGAAGAAAAAATAAATAATACCAAAGACTTCTTGCAAATGACATATGGAAAAAACACAATGCCCCTATTAGATCCCAGAGACTTGCAAATGAAAAGCCCAGTGTTGGGACTGAATTACTTGTGTAGTTGTTGGCCAGTAAGGTCTAATAGACGTGCAAATATCTCAGGCTACTGCCATTGTACTTGGTGGTACTTAGCCTGCAGAACTTGAGGGTATGAGTCTGTTGGTGGGGATGCCACATATTTGAGTCTTAGAACATGCTAAGTAAGAACAATCTATGAATACCAATCAATGGGTGCCCATGCCAAACTATGAACCTTTTAATCCACAATAGTCAATGTCCTAGAAAAGTATGCCCATTGGTGCAACAGAGGCATAGACATCTGTCTGATTGTACCTAACTACCACTCCACAGGATATCTGGCTCCATTACTGGGCTAAGAATCTATGGATAGGTAGATCATAAGTTTTAGGGAAGAACCTATTACTATTCTGCCAATAAGTGGAGAGGGTACTAAACTGACTCCTAATGACATATCATTATATCCATAGATCATTGCCTCTCTCAACACTCATTTGAGAAGCTTCTATTTGAGTAAGATTGTGATTAACAGAGACCTACAACTGGTCAAGGTGCGTAAATTAAGCCTGTTCAGGTGTAGACCATAGGCAGCTCAGCCTCCAAGTGGGTTCCCTAGCAAGGGGAACAGGGGCTGTCTCTGACATGAACTCAGTGTCTGGCTCTTTGATCACCTCCCTCCCTGAGGGGTGCAGCATTGCCAGGCCACAGAGAAAGATGATGTAGCCAGCCCTGATGAGACCTGATAGGCCATGGTCAGATAGTAGGGGAGGAGGACCTCCCCTATCAGTGGACCAGGAGAGGGGCAGAGGGAGAGAAGAGGGAGGGAGGGATTGGGAGGAGATGAGGGAGGAGTCTACAGCTGGGATATAAAGTAAATAAATTGTAATAAATAATAAATTTAAAAAAGAGACGACAGAATGTTCACCTTTAAAAAAATAAATACAAATAAAATGTTTAAAATATCTTATTACCCTTCACTGTATTGAAATTTGAAAACCACGACTGGAGAGATGGCTCTTCATTTACTTCAGAACACTGGTTGTTCTTCCAAAGGACCTGGGTGTGATTTCTAGCACCCACACAGTGGCTCCTAACTCTGTGTAACTACAGTTCTAGGGGAATCTAATACTGTGTTCCAGGCTTTGTGCATACCAGGTACACGTTGGATATACGAGACATACATGCAGGCAAAATACTAACACACACTAAAAATTAAAACAAAAAGAAATAGTAAAAACAAATGTGAAGACTGTTGGGCGTAGTGGCACATGGCTTTAGTCCCAGCACTCTGGAACAAGAAGCAGGTGGATCTCTGTGAGCATGAGATGCTCTGCATTGTGGGTTTCAGGCTAGTCAGGGTTACACATTGAGTACTCTCTCGTACCAAAACAAAGTAAGTGAATATTTAAGGAAGAAATAATGTGATTAGATGAAAAATCAATTGTAATAAAGAACTGCTGGCATTCTAGCAATGTATTTAATAAAAAGTTACTCTCTTTAAGAAACCCAGAAAAATTACTGAGTGCTAAAAGAAATAGCCGTTGATAGCCTGACTGTCTCCCCGAGTGCTGGTGTGCGTCTCCACACCCGACTTCAAAGCAATTTCTGGATTAGTCTGTTCACGTTTCTAAATGGCCCTTACCTCTTTCTATTCAAGTTCATAACTTCTCTCCCTACTCTGTTCTGTGTGTGTATGTGCCTATCTGTATGCATACTTATATTTAAAGCACAGTATTTATATGACAATTGGTGATAAAATACTGGCAAATGTGGTGCTTGGAACTAGTTTCAAATCACAAAATAACTCCAATGCCTTACTAAGTATATTATAATTTGAACATTAATAAATCCAATCTAGTTACACAATGTTACCTTCCCGATTATATATAGGTCATAAAAGTTATGGAAAACAATAAGAAAACTATGTTTTGACAGCTGTCATTATGCAATAACTGTTCTTCTATTTTTGTACTGAAGATAACAATTGCCAACATGAATAACTGAGGTGAGAGAAGGAACATTACATTCTGACAACTTATTTTTTGTTAAGAGCAAAAAAAAAAATTCTGTGCCAAGAAAAATCTAATGGCTATTTCATAGCTCTAAGAAACTTAGCCTTAACTTAAAAAGATAATTAAGCTGACTGAATCAGCTCAATCACTTGATTTCAAAATTTGTCAGTAGACCAAGGAGCTATGAAACAGCTTGCGCCAGGCTTGCTAAGCCATGTATGAAGGACTTCCATATTCCTCTCACTCTGTGGACACCAGATTCGAAACATTTGGTATTTGTGGCAGACATATCATGAGCTCTCTGATAAATTTCTATTCCAGAAATTATTCATCTGCCTCGCCTCATCTTATAAACATAGGATATTTTAACTACCTTCTTGAGTTTTTTAAATAAATAATTATGAAGCAAGAAAACAGGAGCTACTTTTCTGACCAACATAGTCAGGAGGAAAAATGATATAAAAGTTATGTTTTGGATACATGTAAACTGCAAGCACAATTGTGACAGGAAGAAAATTAATCATCAGCAAAGGAAGGTTGATTTCTGAGACCTGTGAAAAACTAAGAACTTGTAAGGACAAAGTAGCCAGTGGAGCAAGGGCTCAAATGGAGGATTCATCTGTATTGTAGGTGGGATGTGGAAAGTCCATCCACAATATGTATATGATCCTGAAGAAATCCTTAAATCAACTTTAATAACAATTTGGTAAATTTACTAGGCTTTTATTATTGTAGTTGTTGTTATTATTAATTACAATTTATTCACTTTGTATCCCAGCTGTAGCCACCTCATATCCTCCCAGTCTTGCCTTCCCTCCTTCTCCCCGCCCCCATGTCACTCCCCTAATTCACTGATAGAGGAGATCCTCTTCTCCTACTATCTGGCCGTAGCCTATCAGGTCTCATCAGGATTGTCTGGATCCTAGTAAGACAACCTGTAAAGGGGGAGGTGATCAAAGAGCAAGCAACCGAGTTCAGGTCAGTGATTGTCTCTGTTCCCCTTACTTGGGTACCCACATGAAGATTGAGATGTACATGGGCAACATCTGAACAGGGATCTAGGTCCTCTCTATGCATGGTCCTTGGTTGATTCATTCTTCTCTGCAGGTACCTCCTAGGCCTAGATTTTTTGGCTCTATTAGTCTCCATGTAGAGCTCCTGTCCTCTCTAGGTCTTTCCATCTCCCACTTCTTCTCTAAGATTCCCTGCACTCTGTCCCAAGTTTGGCTATGATCTACTTCGACACCCTGATGGGTAGAGCTTTTCAGAGATCCCTTGTGGAAAGTTCCGGTCCTGTTTCCTGTCCTCTCCTACTTCTAATATCGATCCTGTTTGCCCTTCTGGATGAGGATTAAACCTCTTCCCTAGGGTCTTCCTTGTTTATGAAGTCTTGCTGGGCTGTGGTGGGACACACCATTAATCCCAGCACTTGGGAAGCAGAGACAGGTAGAGTCCAGCCTAATCTACAGAGTGAATTCCACGACAGCCAGGGCTGTACAGAGAAATACTATCATGAAAAATAAGAAAACAAACAAATAATAAATAGTATTTGAACTTTGTGAAAATTATGTAGAAAAATTACAGAATTAGTAAACTATTATATTCACATAATATATGCATACACACACAAACACACACACATATGTACGTACTTGAGATAGAGGCAAATAGCTTTTACACGGGTAACTTTGTTTCACATCATTTTACCAGTACACTGCCCTATGAGCCTTGTCCATAGCCATGGAGACAATTCCCAAGAACTGATAAAAGCAACATACTCTGGTAATGTGAATAAGTTATCTTGTGGAATCAGGTGTTTGCTTAAGCCTCATTAACAGTCAGACACTGTGAACCTAGTTTAATATTGTTGCGCAGAGAGATAAATGAGCTTTTGTGTCCTCATCTTTATGTTGGAGTCATTGCCTGTGACAAGCCTTTCTTATTCCTAATGTGCTAAAATTGTGTCACATGGAGAATATGGAGAAACATTTTATGTTAAGAATTCTTTTTTCATTGTGTACTTGAGCCTCTTTTGGATATATGCCTTGGAGTGGTATGGCTGGATCTTGAGGAAGCACTATTCCTAGTTGTCTGAGAAAACACCAGATTGATTTCCAGAGCAAGTACACAATAAGAACATTTGCTTAACCATATTTGTAGTAGCTTTATTTGTAATAGCCAGAACCTGGAAACAGCCCAGATGCCCCTCAACTGAAGAATGGATGCAGAAATTGTGGTACATCTACACAGTGGAATATTACTCTGCAATGAAAAATAAGGAAATCATGAAATTTGCAGGTAAATGGTGGGACCTGGAAAGGATCATCCTGAGTGAGCTTTCCTAGAAGCAGAAAGACACACAGGGTATATATTCACTCATATAGACATATAACATAAGATAAACCTACTAAAATCTGTACATCTAAAGAAACTAAGAGAGAAGACCCTGACTAAAATGCTCAAACCCCATCCTGAAAGGCAAAGAGGATGGACATCAGAAGAAGAAGAAAACAGGAAACAACCTAGAAACCTGCCTCTGAAAGGCTCTCTGCTTTGCAGACTATCAAAGCAGACGCTGAGACTTATGGCCAACTGTTGGGCAGAGTGCATGGAATCTTATGTAAGAAGTGGGAAATAGTAAGATCTGGAGAGGACAGGAACCCCACAAGGAGAGCAACAGAACCAGAAAATTTGAACACGGGTTTTCCCAGAGACTCATACTCCAACCAAGTACCAGGCATGGAGATAACCTAGAACCCCTGCACAGATGTAGCCCATGGCAGTTTAGTGTCCAAGTGAGTTACATAGTAATGGGAAGAGGGACTGCCTCTGACATAATCTGATTGGCCTGCTCTCTGATCACCTCCCCCTGAGGGGGGAGCAGCCTTACCAGGCCACAGAACATGACAATGTAGCCACTCCTGAGTGATCTGATAGACTAAGATCAGGAAGAAGGAGAGGAGGACCTCCCTTATCAGTGGACTTGGGGGGGGGATGCATGAGGAAGGGAGAGGGAGGGTGGGGCTGGGAAGGGAAGAGGGAGGGGTTTATGGGGGGGATACAAAGTAAATAATGTGTAATTAATAAAATAAAATAAAATAATTCTTTTCTCCCTTTTTTATTTTTTGAAAAATCACTTCATTTATTTTTGGGACTATAATATAACTAAATAAATACATAAATACAACCAGTTCAGTCAATATAATGTTATTTGTTTATTTCTTTTCAATACAGGGAAAGCCCAAAAGTCCTCAACCATATACAAAGACCTACAAGGCAACTAAGGAATGCTGAGAGCAGAATTAGTCTCCCCCAGGGAAGCACACACAGATGCGTTAGCTTTTCATTTATTTTAAAATATTTTTAGAATTTAAAATATTCCAATAACTAAAAAGAATCAGAAGATCTTTTGAGGAACTAGCTTTCTGATAAATTCCAAGAGCAGGAAATGTCCCAAAATATCCCTGATATTAAGTATAAATAAAATAATAAGTGAATTTGAAATCTCTACTCTCTCTCATCTTCGGCTTTCTGGCAAATGCCCCAAGCAGGACTGGCTGAAGACACAGGTTTCTTGTGTTTCAGAGCTCTGACCCCTCACTGTTTCCATCCTCCACTGTTACTACTTCCTTTGGGCAGCACTCTTGTCCCGTTCTTGATTCCGCCCAAGTTTCTGTAATATGTATGATGGGGCCTTAGCTTACATGAAGGTTCGGGGATTTGCATCTGCCAAAAGCTGACTCTATCAATACATTTGTTGATGAGGGCTTAAGGAATAATAGGTAAGAACTCCACAGGGGTAGGACTAATTGATTTTCTTCATAAACACATAAGCAATTATACAAGTGACCATCTGCTTTGTCTGCATGAAGTTAATGAGTACAGAAAAGGAACTAAATTTAGTTCACTGAAGTCTTAAATCCATTGTTTAAATAGGCAAAGGCCATTGGTGTACAGAATGGAGACTAACACAAGATGAATCTGATTCTTCATTTCTTTTAGTGAGGCATAGTGACAAATAGGCCCATGTAGGTTTCTGATTCCTGAAAGTGACAAAGTTAGAAACTGTTACGTGGCATTATTTCCAACTATGACTGTGATATTCATTAGAGAAACCGGGCACATAAAGCACAGAAAATTACTAAATTCAATATTGCTATGGCAATTAGCAATATGCCTTCAGAATGTATCTGTTTTGTTTTGTTCATCATGCCAGAAGTAAAAAGCTATTTCAAGCAAAGTATAGATTAATACAGACGTTCACTGCTATAAAACATCAGCTGGGATTCTAATATTAAAATGTAGATTATCTGCACCATCTTGAGTTTAATTGATGAAGATTATGCATATATAATAATTATATGTATATATAAATATCTATTATTCTCTACATGTGTGAAAACTAGGGCTAGGGAATTAAACCAGTGGAAATTTTCCCATCCAAATTTGCACCTAAATTTAGATCCTTAGGATCCGTACAAAGCCATATTTGATAGTGCATGATTCTGTCATCCCAGTTCTCCTAGAGAAGAGAAGTAGAAACAAATAAGCCAGCTACCCTAGTGTACAAAGTAGCCTAAAAGAGTCCCCACTTATACTACATGGAAGGTAAGGCCTCGTTCTCAAACCCCTGTACCCTTATCTTCAGTCCCACACATAAACAAACGTGCACACACATACATCACGCACATTTTTTTTAATTATGGAAAATAAATATTGTCAAGAAAAACACCCACTTAACCTGTTTTCTTCAAGTTAAAGTGCCTGAGAGATACACTGTAGAGTCACATGCTAGGTTTTCTAAAGGATAAAACTTAATTAGATCTGTACATACAATATTCATGATTTTGAGCTGTATTAATACTTGGATCATAATAAAAGGCCCATTGGTTATTAATTCTTTAGGTAAGTGTACATTTGTCTTTGCAGACTCATTTTACCTTGTATGGAAAATAAGGTCCACTCCCTAGATACCTATCGTGCAGTACATACATTAAAATGTATATATGCCATTACTAATGCAGTCAAGTATCCTAAACATGAGTCAAAGCAGACATAGATTAGACTCTGTTGACGAATAAGTGTGTCAAGGAGGCCTTAAGCTGAGGAAACATTTGATAGGACAAGTCAGTATCATAGAGGAGATATTTTTTCCAATGAAAAATTACACTTTGGTGCATGATAATTTTTTTCTATTTAAACACAATGTTTTAAGTTAACATGTGCTCCCAATTCAAATAAAACACAAAAGAAAATTAAAAATTATTAATGGGTATTGCATAGAGGAGATTGAGTACCACCAAATTTAAACATGGAGTTTTGAAATTTTGAGATTTTTTTCCCCCACAGAAAATCTCGCTCCTACAATTAGTCCTTATTTTCATTAGTTTCTTAAATATATCATGAATTCTAGGTAAACTTTACGTTTTTCTCCTGAATACCACCAACTATTCCAGTTTGCATTTGCCTTTTCATGAGGTGTTGCCCTCTTAGTAATAAGATCAGTTCTTCTCCAGGTCTGTCCTTCTTTTTCTAACCATACAAATAGCTGTTTAAATAAATATGTAGAATGCAATGAATCAAATTTGGGCTTACATTGCCTTATTTTATATGTATAACTGTCATATTCTCTCAGTAGAGTGGAATATCCTGTCAGAGAATGTGGCCTTCAACTCCTATCACTAAAATTCTTTGTTTTATTTAGTATTCTGAATAAGGTTGGATTAAATTTTTTGAGTTAAGTAGCAAGAAGCCTGTCAAAGCACTACTGGGTTCAACTCAGAATTGAGATTTCGGTGGAATTTTTTTTTCTTTGAAATCACCTAAGCAAAAAGTGATACCACAGTTTTTGAAGATTATCTCCCCTTAATATTGGAATATTTCAGTAATTCCATTTAATAAATATCTTGTTTCAGATCAGGAAATTTTATACGCTAGTCAAATCTTGCCATTACAGTTAGTGGGCTGCCATGAATCTGATGAGAATCATCCAAGATTCAGTCATTTGAACTTTCCTTGCTAAATGTACAGGATGCCTCTGATGTGGATCCATGATTCCTAACAAAACTGGCTAAACCATGAATAAACATTCTTCCCATTACCACCAAACGTTTACACTAGAGGCAAATACATAAGGGCGCTAAGGAGAGACTGTTACAGCCATTCTACGTAGTCTGGGAGTATCACATAGGGCAATGATATAGAGAATTCCAGGCAGGGCAACTTCAGATGGAATGTTAGAAGCAATCTTACACAGACACACAGACACACACACCACACACACACACACTCATGATTAAAACATAACATAATGAAGTATAGAGGACTCTATCAGTTTCCTACACACTTTAAAAAAAAGTATTTTTTAAGAAAAAAATAAAGGAATTATTAAGAAAAAAAGTACTAGAATTTCTAGAGGTATTCTACATTATGATTGCTTAAATTATTTGTTAATTGTTTCCATTTCCAGCTACTTTTGGTCCTAAGGCCTGTCTTTTGCTGTCCATGGCATCTACCAGGCATTAAAACTGCTTGTGCATGCTTTAAAAGCCACAAGGAGAGCAACAGAACCAAAAAAATCTGGGCACAGAGGTCTTTTGTGAGATTGATAATCCACAAGGACCATGCATGGAGATAATCTAGAATCCTTGCCCAGATGTAGCCCATGGCAGCTCAGTATCCAAGACTGTTCGCTAGTAATGGGAACAGGGGCTGTCTCTGTCTCAGGGGCTGGCTCTTTGACCACCTCCACCTGAGAGGGGAGCAGCCTTACCAGTCCACAGAGGAAGACAATGCAGCCAGTCCTGATGAGACCTGATAGAATAGGGTCAGATGGAAGGGGAGGAGGTCCTCCCTATCATTGGACTAGGGAGGGAGGGTGGGAATGGGAGGGGATGGGAGAGGAGGCTACAGCTGGGATACAAAGTGAATAAACTGTAATTAATAAAAATAAAATTGAAATTAAAAAAGCCGCTGTGACTTGCTGAAAAGGGTGCCTTCTGGTCACGCCGATCGTTGCTCTCTACTCACCAAAGTGCACAGTGGAACTATGGTCAGTCATTTCCCTACATGGTCTAAGCATTCGAGCCTAAAGAATGAAAAATCTTGGTGTGGTTTTATCTACATGAAGAGTACACCATTTGGACTTGTGGAAGATGATTCTGCTCCTTTATTTGAGCACTGAAAGCATTAACAAAAATGTGAAGGGCTTTAAGCAGCAAGCTAAATATTCTTTAGGAATTGAGAGTACCAGAAAGTAATACAAGGAATCCCATGTCACGTCTATCATAATAATCTGCAAAAAAAAAAAAAAAGTTTCATTGTATCTTGCAAAGAGTACAAATGGAAGACCAGAGTAGGGTTGAAAGTCATCATAAAAACATAGGCCAGTCTCCAGCAATAGCAGAATTGAACACAAAACATTAAAATAAAGCAGAGACAGACAAATGCCTGTCTATATACCAGATGCTCTCCACATTTATAAAAGCACACTCCTGCCCTTTCAATAGACGTTGCAAGTATTCATATTGCTAAGAAAATGAACGAGAATATTACGAGGAATTGCATAATTATATAAAAATAATACGGAATAAGTTTAAAGCAACCTTTTGCATATGTCTTTAACCTTAGTGATACATCTCTAGCCCCAATATATATGTCCACTTGGTAATAAAGATTTTTTCTTTGTTCTCCATTATCTTTGTACATAAATTATGTGCTGACTGTACTATCAAAAGGAGAATGCAACACCTCAGCATTTTCACATCACTCACAAATTAAAAAAAAACAAAAAAACAAACCAGACATGCTACTTTTTAATCATTTCTTACTCTTTGGAACTCCATCACCTAATGGGACTAATATTCCATCCACTGTTCATGGTTTAGGAGTATATTTACCACAAATAGCTTCAGCGGTTATCAAACATCATCCCTTCATTTCAGTGGTTAGCCAACCTCAACCAGTATTTATTGCCTCATATATTTTTCTGCTGTGAACATTACACTTTAATTGCCTCAGTCCTGATATCTAGGCTTGACTTAAAATGCCTGAATGGAATAAGTGCTTCTGGCTTCACTTATGGGAGATGGCAGTGCCTGTAACCCGGCATTTGGGAAAGACATGAACTCAGCAGTGTTTCAATAGATGAGACGCCCCTGGAATGGGACAGATCCACAATTTCTCTTACGACTATGAACATGGGGCACAAAGATTGGCTGCCAAACATTTTTTTTTCTAATGCTTACACCAACATTGACCGCTAAGGATGCCCAGTGCTTCTTAGTAAAGAGAGGAAACACAGAAGATTTCAACAACCAGTGACATTGTTTGTTTGTTTGTCCTTTAATTAGCTGTTTCTTCCCTATCCAACCTCCTACATAACATTTTTTTTTAATAAAAAATAACTCTTGGCAACAGTAATACTTTCAAGTTTGGAGGATATTATCCTTCAAACAGATGAAATTATAAAATAGGTTAAGAAATTATAAAAGGGATGAAGTTTGAGTCTCTCTTCTCTTTCTTTTGAATGTGTACATATGTGTGTGTGTGAGTATTTTGTTATTTGTCTCTTGGTCCATTGAGATTCATAGCAAATATGTTTTTCTCTAAAGAGTTTCACCTATTCAATAGTATAGAGCTGCAGAGGCCTTTCTCAGAAAACTCTAGTCTTGAAAGATTGTCAGTGTGAGTAATGTTAACTTACCCCCAAGCCCGTTTGAAGCCTTCCTGCAGAGCAACGTGTATGTCTTAACATACTTATCTAAACAGACAAACAAACAAGCAAACAAACTAAGAAACAAAAAACAAAAACGTTCAATGCATGTTTGATGAGTGGGTAAATATTGTCAGACTTACCAGAAAGACAACTCCCTGTGGTAACATGGAAGTCTTTTCCAGGCACAACAGAGCAGCTGCACATATGAAGTCACAGGGACTACAACCGTAAAGCACAGTGTAGACAACCAAGCCAGCCAAAACACAACATGGACAATGAAAAGGTTCACAAAGTCTTGCCTGTACCTGAATGGCTGATGGTTGATGGAGGAAGGAAAGGAGGTTTCTTTGGAGGCAGTCCCTGAGGCTGTTCATATTCCACTCGATGGTTGTGTGCACACACATACAAGCAGCATGAAGAAGACTCAGAGGGTTTCAAAAGATCATGAAGTTTGGAGAGAAAACGGTGAGAGAAAGAGTCACAGATGTGGAGGGGAAGGAGTAGGGAGTGGATTTGCTAAAAACATTGTATTCTCACATGAACTTCTCAAATAAGTAAAATGAAGAAAAAAGAGGAGATACCTGATAAAACAGGGTCAAATGAAAGGGGAGGAGGTCCTCCCCTATCAGTGGACTTGGAAAGGGGCAGGGAGGAGACCAGGGAAGGGGTGTGGGGTTGGGGAGGGAATGAGGGAGCGGGATACAGCTGGGACACAGAGTTAACAAAATGCAACTAAAAAGAAAAATAAAATTAAAAAAAAAAGAATTCTGTAAATAAAAAAATATGTGAACAAAAAAAAGAGGGCAAGTTAGAAAGAACAGAGAACATAGAAAAGAAATAGAGAATGGAGTGCTTAAATATATTTTTGCTTTTACGCTACATGGTCATGCCTGTTTGTTATTTAAGAATATTAACTTCTGTTTACTATTTTACTAAGATATTCAAAATATTTAAAACATCTTTTACAGCCCAAAGAACAAGCAAGCAGCTGTTCAACAATTGTTGAAGATGGTACCTGTTTATTCCTTCTGTGATTATTTTTTTTTCCTTTAAAGCACTAAAAATAAGAGCCTAATGTCCTCTTTGGTCTCCAGCTGGCTTTCTTATCTTCACTCAGTATATTACTGACCCTTTTATGGCCCCCACTGCTTCCTTTCAGTTAACCCAGTGACTCTTCTATATTTCCTATTGTTGAGAAACTCCTTAGAGAATTTTGTGTATTTCTCTCCATGTCTGGCATTGTCTTTTATATATAAGTAGTGTTCAGATTACTCAAATACAAAGTCTCTCCCATCTCCTCTTAGCTACGTTTCCTTTACCTTGAACAGTTTCAATCCTAGAAACTGCTTTCAGATAGACTCCTTTCTTGTTCTCCAGATGTGTGAGTCCAACAAAATTTTCTCTCCTATGTTTTCCATGTACTCTTCATTTATATGCTTTAGAAAGGAACAGACTTGACTTTCACATTTTTCATAAAAAAAAAAAAAAAACAAAAAACAAAAAACTACCTCACCTCTCTGAATGACAGGAGACCACATGTACAATATAAAAACCCATAGGGAATAATGACATAAAATACATCAGACTAAGAGGGATAATCAGGAATAATTGGACACAGACTTTGGTGGAGCAGTTAGATGTGGGGCTGGCAATATCACTCTGTAACCACGAGAGAGGCCACATTTGCCATCTAAAACAGGTCTATATTTTAACATGGAAACTGCAATTACATAAACATCTCAACTAAGTACACAGAGATAGTACAGAATTTAAATATGTTTTGCATGAGGTTCAACCCTTCAGTTGTTATCTCTGAATCTATTTTAGATTCCATAAATGAGGAGATCCTCTGTTTTCAGTGATTGTATTAAATGCTAAAAATTATTTTTCTAAAATATCCTTGATGATGTGAAGTTAGAATCTTAAAAAATTATGCAAAGCAATTATCTTTACCATTTTTGTTTTGTTCTTGTCTTTGACAGATCAGTGGATTAAAACAGTTAGTTTTTGTCTGATTTGACAGCTGTCCACCACCCATGGATGAAAACAACAATTACAACAACAACAAAATCAAAACCAAAAAGTTACAATTTTACAAAGGTAGGGAGCATCTCTTGTCCTGCTTAGAAGAAGTGCTTCCCTCATTCAGTCTACATAGGTGTCATCTTTTATTTATGAGTGGAAGGGATGCTTAATGAACAACCCCTTCTTTAATTCATGCTCAACATTTTCCAAGGAATCTACACACCTTATGAGCTATGGTAAGCTCTTTAATATAAAACCAACAGTAGGAAATAGAATCACTCTAGAGAGGAGGAGATGACTAGAAAATGAAAACGCAGGGCACAATGAAATTCTGTGCTTCCATGGGGTTTTTTAATATTGTTTATTTCAGTCAAAAACGCACATTGGAATTTTATTTAGTTGTAAAACATTAAATTGTGAAGTTAGCAGGAAAACAGAATTTGTAAATTCAGTTCATAAATTCTATGAAATTATCTAACCTAGACTCAGAAAGAGAAATACACGTGTTCTTTCTCATATGTATGTTTCGGTTTTTTTTTTTAATTTTTATATCTGATACACATATAATTGTTGGGTATGGGCTTGGGTCATGAAACTAGAAAAGGAAGCCTAAGGAAGTAAAAAGGGATTCTAACGATGAAAGAGAAAAGGGTGGTAATGGAATGCATGTGATAGGATAGTAAAAAGAATCTCTGTGAGAGAAGATATGGAGAAAGGTGTAGAAAGAGATCCAGGAAAAACAGAAAGAGATCCAGAAAAAACTTTTGTCCCAACAAAAGTGCAAAACTGAAAGCTATTAACTGTATGCTAATTGAGAGCAAAAATTACTGGAGACATTTTGAACATTGTCTTGCAAGCATCCAAATATTTCTGCATATTAAATGCATGGTTGAAATGAACTCACTGCAAGGGTGATTAATTCCTTAATCACACATATAAAAAAGGCAGAAAAATAAATAAGTCAAACTGGCTATAATTTTAAGTGAAATAAAGCAGACTCAGACAGTATCACATATTTTCTACCATATGCACAATATGAATATAGCATGAAAGTAAAGAGGATTAGGAGGTGGGATGTAAGGAGAAGAGAGTGTGTCTAGGGAAAGGCAGGGCATGAATTTGCTTAAGTGTTCTTCCAAGTTTTCTCCAGGGATGAGGCCTTTGGGAGGTTAGCTAATCCCAGCAGCCAGTCCTAGACAAATGTTCATACAACCATCACGTGAACTTAGTAGTGTGTGTTAAATATAAATATGTATGTGTGTGATATATTTATAACAATAATAATTTAAAAGAGGTTATGACTGTGAGTTTGAGAGTTACACAAGAAGAATTGGGAAAAGAAAATGAAGGGTGGAAATGATTGCTATTCAGTACTAACATAAAAAATTTAAATAAATATAAAATTGAAAAAAAATAATGAAACTAAGCCTTCAAAAGATTTCTAGTCATTCTCTAAATTTAAAATCTTTCATAAAACATTTCTACCTAGGTATTAAAAAGAAATGACGGCTTGAGCTGCACATGTTCATGATGAAAAGTGTTTAGGCTCCCAAGTGAGGATAGGCTGTACTGTACACTTAAGTTCTTCTTTACAGTGATGAACTGGAAGTTTTTCAGGCTGCATGTTTTAGAATTTCTGAGTATGAGAAGAACACTGTCAGAGGAGTTGCGAAGCCTCTGAAAAGGTTAAATGCAAGAACCTGAGGGCTTTTAAAAAAGAAGGAAATCTGTTTTCAAGGAGAGTCTGAGATGCCAGGCTGGGAGAGCCTGCCTTGGCAGATTCCTCTTACTTTGAAAGAAAATCCATAGGAGGCAGATGAGCTGTCAAAGATTTCCAAAGCAGGGGGTGGGTTTTTTTTCTCTATCATTCTGCTATTTTCATTATTTAACAAAGGGGACTCCACCACACTGCTCTCCTACTTCTCTTTGTCAGCAGACATGTGAATTTGGAGACGCTGTATTCTGATGCTGGTTCCATATTGAAGTCTATGTTTTAAAAGAAGACAAGTGCAGAGAAGATCGTTGTCCCTCTGACGATGATTGATTGTACAATAGCATATTCAATAAATTCTAAATCTGGGAATTATTTTCTACATTTTACTTAAGGTAACTGTGTTAGCAGCAAAAGTAATCTGTCAAAAATTTACCATTGAGCACCCACATACATGAGAGAGCCAGAGAATTATAATATGAAAAACCAACAGTATATGGTTCCATACCCACTAAAACTTCACAGTGCTTGTGGGTGTTTCTCTGCTGTGCAGTGTATTTGTATTACCACTTATTCCCTAATAGGCTCTAAGCATGCCTTCCAGGTAAACTGGTATATATAGATATGGAGTTAGAAAAGAGTGAGTTTAGAAAAAGCTCAGAATAATAGCATTGCATGTGCTGAGACCGTATTTCCCTAAATCTATTTTAATACGTCTAGATAAAGTGAAGATACACATTTTAGTGTAGGTGCTTATCAGAGGGGAGTGGTAAAAATATGAAAAGAGCCATTAGTGAAAAGTAACTTTTGTTGTTGTTGTTGTCTTTGTTTTGTTTTGTTTTCATTTCTTATGCCCGAAATGTGGACAATTGCTCAACGGGAGACACTTCCCTTGCTGAATCAACTGCTGTTTCAATCACCCTATGTGGCTTCAGGTTTTCAGTGAAATCTCTTCCTAGGGGTTTGGCAATGCATTATGTCTAGTCTGCAGTATTTGGTCTATTCTCCTAAGGTTCACCAATTAATTTAATAGGAGGCAGCACTCAGAAAACAAGTGGGAAATGTACAGATGACTGGCTTAGATATCTGGGCAATTTCAGAATTTTCCTGTGATACACTTTGTATAAACAAAATCGTTTAAATTATCATATATAATCACCTCCAAAGTTCAATGTTAACTTTATATCTGCAATATTTATTTAAAACTTGAGAGTGAGAGTCTCAATTATGAGTCCTTTAATTCACGGTAATTGTATTTCAGGATGTACATATCTATGAAGTTAACGCCATTGCAGGTGATATCTAAAACCCTAAATGAAAATTCTTCTAACCTAACGACAGATACCTTTACATTAATAAATCTATATAATACACACATTCTAGGGGTAACGGGAGTGCCAGGTAGTCGGATCCACTTCCGCCTTGGTGGATAAGGCTTGCACACATATTTTAATAAGTAGAGTGCTTTCCTTGCTCAGGAGTTGGTTTGGAGAAATTGGTTTAAGGAGCCCTGGTGTTCTTTTTGTCCCCCCAGAGACATGTATTTTCCTCTCAGAGCTATATTTTCCCCCACGAACATATTTAACTGGCACCTTTCTGTGTCATCTATGACTTTGTGAAGTCTTTAGTGACCCCAAAGCTGTGGCATAGGAATGCGATCTCTGTTGATTTACATAGTGCTTTCCTCCTTGGATCAGAAAGCAGGAAAATAAAACAACTCGGAGGAAACAGTCCAGAAGTCTTGCCAGCCTCTGTGTACTTACTCTCATATCTCTGACCTCTAAAAGTTTCAGCACAATGAAGTGGTGTGTTATTAGAGGCAGCACCATGACCCAGAAAATAAATCTGCAAGGTCTTTGCTGACCATTGCCTATTCTTACCCACCTTGGAGCCTGCCAATCATAAAAAATATTTCATGATACGAGCCCATCCATTTCTGAAACGATGATGAATGGGCTTGCTTCAACCAGAAGATGAAAGCTGAGGAAAAATTTTGATGTTGATGTCTACTAGATGGAGCAGAAATAATTAATGTTCCTTTGTGGCAGCATGATTTATCAGGGATGACATAGCATTAGGGCCTCTGTGAACTAGGTGGTCACTGCTACTTTGCCAAATTTTGACAACTAAATTTGAAGCCACCTAAGGAGCCCAGTGAGTGATACCAACTTCCTGCTCAATAATATCATACATAGACAGTAAGGCATCATTTATTAACTTGGTATCTATGCTTCCAGTATCTTTAGTAGGGTATGAAAAAGAAGCATATATATATATATATATATATATATATATATATATTGTTTATATATGAAAACTGTACAGAATTTTTAAATGAAAATTTTCAAGATTGAAAAACATATTCAATAAAGATTGAAATATGTTGACCTTACTCAATACGTAGAATGATTGATGAAGGGGGACTAGGTTTGAAAATGACAGCAATAAGCAACACCAAAGATCTGCACAGATGTTCTTCTGGAGTGTCACTGTGACACCTGTGCCGTATTTCTATTGTTCTCATTTCCTATTTGATAATAGAAGGGGAAATTAAGCATAAAACCTTTCTCCATTTCTCAGTCTAAAATTTGTTTAGAGTCATTAATGATCATGGATTCGTAATCGACAGAATTTCACTCTTCATCTTAATTGCTTTCCAGACAGATGGAAATCATCTGATGCCCAATAAAACTATAAGGCAGGGGCAATCAAAATTATGTAACAGATTTTAAATTGAAGATAGTATTGGATATTTGGAAGTATTAGTGAAAGGCTCTGAAACTGATATTCCCAGTAAGTATTAAGATTTGTACGTTCATATATATATGTTTATATATTTAAACAGGAGCATGTTATCTCCATTCTGCCATTACCAATGAGAACCACAAAAGTCTATGTTAAGTGGACATTTTACAGTAGTTTGATATAACTGGACAACCTAAGACATACTATTTCTACTTCATTTATTCTTTCAAGAACATGAAAATAACTATAATTTTTTTTAAAAAACTGTTATTTTTAGATTATAACATGAATGGAATGTTAACAGTTTAGTCCTTTACAATTAGAGAAATTGTGTTGAAAATCGAAGTTTCTCAGTTAATAAATATAGTAATGTAGGAATTATCTTTTTAAATTTTTATTTATTAGTTATTTTAATTTATTCACTTTGTTTTCCAGCTGTGGCCCCTCTCTCATTTCCTCCTAATCCCTGCCTGCCTCCCTTTCCTCATCCTATGCCCCTCCCCAAGTCCACTGAGAGGGGATGTCTTCCTCCACTTCTATCTGAACCTAGCCTATCAGGTCTCATCAGGACTGGCTGCACTGTTCTCCTCTGTGGCCTGGCAAGATTGCACCCCCCAGGGGAAGGAGATCACAGAAAATAAAAAACTGAAATGAAATGTAGGATCCAGGCTTTGCTCTTACTTCTGCTATATAGGTGTTTTTATTACACATACATATGAGTATCTTCTAAATTACTCATAGTCCTTAAAGTATGCTTAAATTTTATACTGTTGTTAGCATGAAGATTCTTGAAACCCTTGATGCCTCCCATTATCAGTAAATATGGATTCATATCCAAATTTCACAAAGCATTTGGAATGAATTCTTTAAGGAAAATTATGTTGTTCTGCACATCAGTGTAGCTATGTTATTCTAAACTGTGGTTTTTAATGCGAATTAGTTTGGGGCAGCATAGAGCTCCTCATGGCTGCTCATATTACAGACTTCATATCAGGCAGTGCCAGCAGTGACCCCAGCTTCTGTAGCCTGTTTACGAAGATCTTAATGTTAGGAGACAATGCTTATTGTTCTGAGCCTCCTGGTTATCATCCATACACCACAATGACTTTTGCCGGAGGAGACATATTTAAGTGTGGTGCTCTGTCTTCACTTTCTCTGACTGGCAACATCGTGATTTCATTCATGTGTGAAGCATTTTTAAATCCAATTATTCTTACAACCAGTTAGGAGAAAGGGTCATTATTCTAGCTCATTAGCTGTTTAATTGGTAGGCATAACAGGGGATCTTTGTTTTGACTCTCTGATTCTGATATTCGGCATTATCGGGAAAGGGAGAAGTGTAATGTCATGACTCTGAGTGCCACACACAAAATGAACATGTCTCTGTATCCCTCTAGGAATGATATTACTTTCTTGAAATATTTTTGCAATGGTTGAATCATGTGACCTGTGCAGGTGAGACTCGATATTGCAAACAATTTATATCCTTTTCACAGAACCATAGGCAAACAAAACATTCTCTGAGTGCATAAGCACAAACAGGCCCATGAAACATGGTCCACAGAAAATGAATCGATACAATTAATGCAATAAACATATGTTCTTATAGAGGAGTACTCACAGTAAGAACAAAACACTTTTACATAAGGGCCTCACAGCCTTATTTTTAGTTATCAGAAAACTCTCTCACTCTCTCTTTCTCTCTGTCTCTCTCTCACACACACACAGAGAAACAAACATACACACATATCTTCATGTTATAAAGAGAATTTTTAACTCCTGAGAGAACAACTACCAGAAATTTGGATCATGCTTTTTAGAGTAGAAAAATCTAACTTAACAAAAACTGTAAACATAGATCTCAGCGACAGCTTCAGAAGGACAATCTTGAAATATCAAATAATAGAAAGTTTGGTCTTTAAACAATTTTGCCATTTGCTGTGACAAAGAAAGGAGTTGGAGACTCTTATACTAAGTGAAAGAAGGTGCAGACAGACATGTTTCATCCAGACATGTAACCTAAAATAATGCACTCAGAAGTTGAGCTTTTAAAGTCTATTACTTTTATATTGCTGAAAATACAATGACCAAGGCAGCTTGAAGGGGGAAAAAAGTTCCAGAGGGTTAGAGTCCATTACACTGGAGCGAACTTAGCAGGCTGCAGGCAGACAGGGAGGAGCAGTTGAGAGCTCACATCTCAAGCCACAAACAGGAAGCTGAGTGAATAGTACCAGTCTTTGAAACTTCAAAAACCAACCCCGCCAACATACTTGCTCCAGTATTCAACTCCACAGCTCTTAATCTTCAGTACACAGCCTCCAAGTGGGTACCACATATTCAAATTCATAAGGTTTAACTATTTTGTTTTGTGTTTCCTTCAATTCACCACAGTGGAGCTTGGGGTAAATAGGATAATCATATTCCAGTGATTCCTTGTGATTCTCTGGTAATGATCGTTAGAAAGTTTTGTCTCCCTTTCAGCCATGTATTCAACCATGCATGTGTCACAGTCTTGCAGTCGTTTCCTATCAGTGCTGTTTCAAAGCTCTTTAGAAGTGCCATCTTAAGTACAGTTTTGCCATTCCAACATTCTGTAGCTCACAAATTTGGCATGTACATTACTATTCCAAGATCAAGATGCCGGGAAGCATCACCTCTCTGTCAGCTCCAAAGAAATTGATCTTTTGCTGTATTTCCCAGGTTTGAGAGGTTGCAATTATGTCTTGTGACTCATCTTCAACACCAAAAATGCTGATTCATTTTCGTTTTGCATCATTCTGCTTCTACCAGCTCGGTAGACACATCTCCTTTTGACTTTACTATCTTGTTTGTGGCTATTAAGATCAATTGTGAGTTAAATTAGGCCCAGGTATAGACTAGGATTTAAAGATTTCTTAAGCCATGATGACTCATAAATGTCTCCATGATAAGGTCACATGATGACCAGTCATCTTCGTCTCCCACATTAACTTCTCATTTTCTAAAGCATATTTACAGTTATAGGGATCTCTTTGTACCAGTGTTTGTAGCAGTGATGGTGACATTATTTTTTGCCTTTCACATTCTACTCTTGACACCCATAAATTAACATCCCTCCCAATTATAACATATGAATCAAAATCTAAAGCTGCCACACTTTTAACACATACAAGAATTGCCTGAAATCCTCCCCCCCATCACACAAAGGATCTAGGTGGTATCACTGAAACCATCTAAACTGGGTATGTATGAGGCTCTCAAAATGAGCTATTCTGAAGTAAAATCTCTCTTTTAAGTGAGATCGTATATTAGACGAAATACTACTAAGAAATCAAAATGTCCTCTAGTGGAAACGTGGAGAACAGGGATTATGTGAGCTTTGGATGGGAGTATAAATTAGCATAGCCATTATGGAAAATGGTGTGAGGTTCCTCCGGAAACTAAAATTATAGTTATAATTACCATATGATCTCAGGTTTGCAGCCAAAGATATGTAATCAGTATATCAAAGAGATATTTTACATTGTAATGTTCATTGTAGCACTTTTTAAAAGAACCGAATTATGAAGCCAACTTTGTATACAGGCAGATTAGTGACGATATAGTGAAGAAGATATATCATGTGCATGTACTGGAATGTCCATAAGCCTTAAAAGTAAAAAAAAAAAAAAAAAAAAAAAAAGGTCGTGCATGAGAATATTGATTCAGTAGGAAAATATTATACAAAGTAAAACAAGGGCAAACATAGGACAGATAATTTATGTTCTGAACTACATTTGCATTATAATACCCTCAAGTTCAGAAAAGAAAAAGAAAAGGTTTTGGTTTTTTGGAGATGGAAGGCAAAAAAGTACGAGGAGATGATAATCAAGGGGAACAAAGCTTCAGCCTGACACAGAAATATGTGTGAAGTTTTAAAAATCTGTCATGCAGCATGCTAATTTTTGGCTAATGCCACCGTGTTTTCCATTTAGTACCTCTGTGAAGATAGATCTTGAATCTTCTTGTCATGAATCTTCATCTTCATATCTACTATTTGAAGCAATGGATAGGTTGCTTGGCTTGACATGATAATTCAACATCATATTAAAATAATATTACACTGTACATGGAAATATATCTATCTGTAGTTTTTCAATGCATATTAAAAAAAAAGAAACATCATGTCATCAGAATTGTGCTCCTTTCTGGTGGCACCGAGAAATGATTTCTTATGGCTCATATAGCGTCTACAGGTTGCCCACATTACTTGTCCCTTGAAGGGATCCAATCTTAAAAGCCAGTATGGATGGGTCAATTTTCCTTTGTCGCATCTCATCATGACAACCTGCTGCGAATTTACATCTGGCTCTCTTCTTTTTCTCCTTCCACTTTCAAAGATATGTTTTCACAACCCAAGAAAAACCTAGATAAATGAGTATAATTTCTTCATCTCAAAGTCATCAACCCAACCACCTGCAGTTTTCTTTGTCAAGTCAGGTAACACACATATTCCAACTGTCCCTGGTCAAAGACACCTGTGTATAACTCTCTGCATCCTGACTTTACTACAAACAACCAATACAACTTTCTAATAAATGATTTAACTTATTCAGTGCTGGTGACTCAAGTTAATCAGAAACTAAATTATTGAAATTCAACATTTTTTCTTTTTCTTTATTATGTTCTTATCTTCACTTTGAGAACACATTCTTTGAAAATATTAGGAAATAGAGACTGAAAATCTATCACATAGTTCAATTCAAAACTAAAAAAGTTAAGTGGGAACCACCCTTAAGGTACTGATGCCTTGGAAACTGAAACTTTTGCTTGCTGGAGATTTCAATCTGATTTGCATTTTCTCTTCCATAACCTTTAATACTTTTATTAAAACTGTAACGTTCAATCTGGAAAAGCAAAATAAAACCCAAGAGCGTCTTTATCCAGTATCCTTATGCAGAATACTGACATATGAAATGATCCAAAGACAGACCTTTTGACACCATCACACCTTTTTCACATGTATATACAAATGGAAACGCAGTGTACTTAATTTGAGCGAGACTTAATGGAGACATGTTTAGTTATATGTTTTTCTATTTATGGCTTAGAAATATTTAGACTATTTGGAGCTGGTCCTTAAAGGCTGTGTTTAAGATAATGGTTCACACTTTTAAGTGATCATTAGCCTCTCAGGGGAAGATTTTTAAGATTTTATTTTAGAGTACTTTCTCTAGAAATGATGAAAGAGAATTCTCAAAGGTTGGTTCCCTCTATAAATTGCAAACTGTAATGAACACTTTTTTATGTTTGTCATGGAATTTCGTTTAAGATAGTGCATAACTGCCACTCACATGGAAAACACTATATTTGCATTTTCTTTTCTTTGAAGAGTCCTACTTTAGCCATAGGCAATTGAAAATTTAATATATTGGAAAATCATGGTCCTAACCCAGTTTCTGTCTATTCCCACTGGTCTACTTGTACAGTGACGCCCTGTGTGTGAGTTGGCAGGGCAGGTATATTGCCACCATGGCCTTGTCTTTTTCATTATCTGACTGATAGTTTTTTCCAGAACTGCCACGGATATTGCTTCTTCTTTGTCATTGGTTTACTAGTGTCGATATGCTCACTCCACTCTCTCTCTTTCCTACTGTGTGTATGAAAAAGAGAGAGATATGTGATCATGAATAGCAAGGATCATTCTTTACTTCTTCTTTTACAGCACTGCCTACAACAGAGCTGTGTTATTGTGGCCTGCAGACACTCTGCAAAAGACTGAATGATTCCACCTAACTTAAAACAAAGTCTTCATATTTCCGCAAGTGGGTCAATCATCTGTTTAAAATTGTGTTCTTTCTTTGTGCTTATAATTTGCTTCATTGTTTATATTTCATTCTCTCCCTTCAAAACTATAAGTTTTATAGAAGTCATAATTCAGTTTTTCAATTATAATGCCTGAAAAATATTTTGTTGTGGAAAATGCTCTTGGAATAAAAATGTTAGGTAAACCATTTCAATATGTAGTTCTATTACTGTTTTGCCATTTTTCTTCCTTATTCACTCACTTTTTTGTTTTTACTTATTAGGCTACGATAATGACACAATGTCTAATGAAGTCAGTCATGTGAGATTCGTGTGGAGGGTGTATGGTAAAAAAAAATTGTTTACTCTATTATATGGTTTCCAGTATCATTGCATCCAATCTTAACAAAATCATGCTATGGTAAAGAGTAGCTTAAGTCAAAGAGCTCAGAAGAGAACTTTCTAATTATAAACCCTTCTCCTGTGGTAGACACCTTGTCAGTACAGCTCTCTTGATTACAGCTTAAAATTGAAACCTTCATGAACACAGCACTTAGCGACATACATCACTCCTCAGGAGCACAGAACCCCTGGTTCTGACAGGAGGGCCTGTGAGTGACTGTTCCAGAGACCCCTACCTACTTCACAGACCTCAATCTGTGCCCTCTGGGTCACACAAGTTCTGACTGAATCCAACCAAATGTTACCTCTCCTTCCCCTGGTATTTACTTGCTTGTGCCAAGGACTTAACTGGTTCATTAGTTTATCCCCATTTGCAAATTCTATTCTTTAAATGCATATTCATGGATGTTTATATGACTATTGATTGAAACAAATATACAAGGAATTGTTTAAATACAGAGAGAATAAAGCTCTTTTAAATTTGGAAACTTAGAAATTACCTGTGTATGGAGATTTGCCTTTCCAAGGGAGCAACGCTGCAAAACAACAGAAGTCGTTGATGGGTAAAGAGTTCTACGTCATAAAATATGTGTGGGTAGCTAAATTTATATGTTTAAAATGTTTTAAAAGATTAGTGTTTTGGCAATCAGGACTATTTCTTTTTTGCTAATCAACATGTTTGTTTTACAGTGCGTTATAAAACAATTTGTGCAGTAATTAAATGTCTAACAGGGATTTTATGACTGTTTGATGAACACAAATGCAGTTTAGACTCATAGTTTAGAGTTATTAAGTGAGCCATCATAATTTAACGTTTGAAATGAAACAAATTATAGACCTCTTCTTAGCTTTGCATGAGGCTCATATCAAAATGGAATTTATTTACTTTAAACCTAACAGACTTTGCGTTCCCAACAACACATCTGCAAACATATCAATAAAGTGCCTCTTGACATACAGGTCTGTTCTTTGTGAGCAAGTGGAAATGAAAAGCTATGCTGGTCTCATCAGTGGAGATGGGAGATGGTGGAACCAATACTTATTAGTAACACATGGGACTCTTTGCTGGGCATCATACACAAAAACTCAGGAGAGGACAGTTCCTTTCTGCTTCACAAATTATAAAAATGAGAAGCTAAATCTTCTTGTTCTTTAAAGTAAATGGCAAAGACTGACCTTAACAAAACCATTTATTTTCTTCTCTCAAGCTTATTCACAAATTTTGTTTGTTTAGGTAACTTGATGACCACAAACACAAAAACCCACTTAACACCTGTGCCTAGTTCTGTAATGTTCAATATTCACAAGAAACTTGGGTGTTGGTAGTTGAGGACAATGCATGCAACCATAGAAATACTAAACCTGGGGCATCTTGCTGATACAGGAGAACCATCAATTTGAAGCCGGATGTGTACTGAGAATTTGCCAAAAAAAAGTTACAAAGAAAAGAGAGAGAGACGGAGATTCCTACCTATTTTCTTTGAGCACAAGAAGAATAGATCATTTCCCCAGGAAGTGTCAGGATTCATAGAAGACATTAAATGACAAGTCCTTGAAGGAATGATAGCATTTGAGAAGAATTTCTACCTTTCATATACTGTATTATAGACTTTTATATATGCCATTGGCCCTGATGTTTTCCCAGGCTCTGTGAGCTTGTATCTTTACATGTAATTTTATATCTTATGACTCATTTTGTCTCGATCTACAAAATTATCTTCATAGAAACATGAACTGAGATTGAAGAATGATGATGTAATCATTTACCCAGTACTGAGGAGTTGGTCAAGAATGGCACTGAACTTTCTGGAACATCTGACCTCATGCTGTGGGTCATCAAGGAGTGATGGGCAGTAGAGGCAACATGGAAAGAAAAAAAATGGTGCTTCTTCAAGAAAATCTGTGTCTATTACTTTTATAATAGTCAAGGAACTGATTTCTTTCTTTTATAAGCAAGGCATTTCTATTATTATTATGATTTAGAATTTACTCACTTTTTATGCAGGTTATAGCTCCCTCCTTTCTCTCTCCCTGGTCCCACCCTCCCTGTCTCTTTTTCCTCATCCCCTTCTTCTAGTCCACTGATAGGGAAGATCCTCCTCCACTGCTATCTGACCATAGCCTATCAGGTCTCATCAAGACTGCCTGGATACTCATTCTCTGTGGCTTAATAATACCATCCTGCCAGGAGGAGGCAATCAAGAGTAGGCAACTCAGAGACTGCCTTTGTTGCCTTTATTAAGGAATCCACAAGAAGACTGAGCGACCTATGGGCTACATCTGAGCAGGGATCTAGGTCCTCTCCATGCATGGTTCTTGGTTGATTCATCAGTCTCTGCAGCCCCCCTCCCCGACCCCCGGCCCAGATTTTTTGGCTCTGTTTGTCTCCTTGTGAAACTCCTGTCTGCTCTGGTTGTTTCTGTCTCCCTTTTCTTCCATAAGACTGTGCTCTGCCCAAAGTTTGGCTGTGAGTCTTTGCATCTGCTTTGATACCCTGCAGGGTGGAGTCTTTCAGAGGAATGTTCAATGTCCTTAGTCATCAGGAAATGCAAATCAAAACGATTCTGAGATAACATCTTAACACCCATAAGAATGGCTAAAATCAAAAACTCAAGTGACAATACATGCTGGAAAGGATGTGGAGAAAGGGGAACACTCCTATACTGCTGGTGGGAATGTAAACTTGTACAACCACTTTTGAAATCAATCTGGCACTTTCTCAGAAAATTGGAACTGTGATTTTCTTTTAAACCTGATACGATTTAATCATTGCTATAATTTTAAATTTTTGAGCAGTCAGCCACTACAAATGCAAGACATAATTAATTTAAATTGATTTGGTACATTTTTTTTTATGGAAGAGTTTAGATTTTCATCCAATTTCTAATCTAAACACTTGTCATATAACATTTCAATTCTCTTAAGCAAATTCATTGGTCAGGGATTAATAAAGGTACCCATACCTAGCTTACTATTTTTCATCCAATCTATAACATAACATCACATTTAGAGTTGGAAATGTTTGAACAGTGTGCTAACAATGCATGTACATTTTGTAAAATTTAACTTTTGATTCAGATTTAACGTACCCCAGGCCAGTTCCTTATGCAATGCGTATGGTTGGGACGAGCTGAGCAGCTGGAACACGGACTCTGGGTGGATATTTTCTGGCTCCTTACACAGAAACTTTGCAGACCCCACCTGGGACACTTTCAGCCCACACCGTAAGCACTTCCAAGAGGGCTCTGGTGCTCAGGCTCACACTCAGTCATCCCCCAAATCTGCTCTCTTCTCTAACTGCATGATCAATACTAGATAAAGTCCTACCTCCTACTATCCTGTGTCTGCGTTATTCCAGGTGTTGTGTAACGGAACTTATATTGCTTGCAGGTTTTCTCATTCACCGTACTTTCACCACTCACAAGATATTCTTTACAGGAACAAGTTTTTTATTTTATTTTATTTTATTTTATTTATTATGTTTTTTTTTTTTTTGATACATTGTCTCACTGTATAGCTCAGGCTATCCTCAAACATGCTACATAGACCAACTCCTTATTTAATTTGATGCCATCTACCTGCCTCTGCCTCTTGAATGCTGGGGTTACAGGTGGGGAAAGCCATGCTGAAACATGTAACACAGTCTTGTCATCCTTGGCATGCCAACTGCATATTTGCCCATTGCCTTTAGGATAAAGCCCTGACTTGATTCACAGTTTCAAGTGTCTACACTCACTCATTTATACTCTCCATTTTGAGTAAGCTATGCTCTCTTAGAACTTTATCTTCTCTAAGAAGACAGACAGCACAGTATTCTCAAGTCCAAAACTAGGAACCTAATAAATGCTGCCTAGCTCCTCCAGACCTTTGGGATTGTAGTGCATGATCTCTGAGTACCTTTTCTCCTTTCTCATCACCATTACTCTTAGAACAAATTATCATATGAGGGTGAAGCTCATGAGTATCTCATCCTGCTTCTACCAATTCTAGCTCTGCTTAAAGATCTTAGACAACTATGAGATGGATGGATATGAGTGGGTGTCTAACACAGATGTCTGACACACACTGCTGCCAAAACAAATCTTCAAAATCAAAACAAAGCTTCTATTTCTCGATTTATTTCCTTGAGAGAAAAAAAAAAATTGGTGAAGTCATTTGCTGGATATTCACAATAGTGTCTGTAATATTCTTAAGAAGATCATGCCACAATGACAAGAAGGCAGACGCCAGCCAGGGCTAAAAAGTATTCCTAGGGAGCCATAAAAGCTTGCCAGGCCACAGAGGAAGACAGTGCAGCCAGTCCTGAGGAGACCTTATAAGCTACGGTCAGATGGAAGGGGAGGACCTCCCCTATCAGTGGACTTGGAAAGGGGCATGGGAAGAGATGAGGGAGGAACGGTGGGATTGAGACGGAATGAGGGAGGGGGCTACAGCTTGGATACAAAGTGAATGAACTGTAATATAAAAAATAAAAAATAAAAAAATATATTTAAAAAGTTAGATGCTGGGCAGAGTGATGTGTACCTTTGATCCCAGAACTCAGTAGGCAGGAACAGGTGAATATCTGTGATTTGGAGACCAGGTTGGTCTACATATTAAGTTCCAGAGAAGCCATAGATATATTGTAAAACCTGTCTCAAAGAGCAATAATCAAATCCAAGCCAAATTAAAAAAAAAAAAAAATAGTTTCAGTACCTCAGTACCAGAGCTATGTGCCATTAATCTGCTCATACTAGACTAGCATTTACTTTGTCATATTTTATAAAATAAACATCAATGAGACTATACTCTTATATCAAAATTATCAAATGAGGGTTGTTAGCATGGACCTTTAAAGAATAAATTATAATCTTAGTAGGATTAGCTAAAATGTATTGTATGTCCAATTTCATTCAAGGAGTACTGCAAAAAAAAAAAAAAAAAAGATTTAAAAATCAAATGTAAAGAACTGGTCAAAAAATTTTATTAAAAAAAAAAAAAAACCTTACATAATGTGACCTCAAATGCAATGGGAATCATTCAATAACTAAAATTTTCTATGAATGTGGGCACATATGCCATGTCAAAATCAGATGGCCCAAGAAGTGGACTTCAATATTTCCTTCATACCTTTTTATGAAATCAACTTGTCAATATAAAAAAAAAATCATGGCTGGTTTACATGAGATTGCTTTGTACATTCAGCATTCCTATTTACATCTACCCATCTCTTTTCCTCAGTGCTAGGGATCAAATTTAGATATCTGAAGACGATAAGAAAACACACTGCTGCTGACTTAATGCCTTCAGGGTCTGTCTTGTTTCTATGCGAAGTGTTTAGAAAAAAATCTGCTATATGATGTAGTACATTTCAAGGGGAGAGGTGGTGCGGGAGGGAGGGCATACTGGGATGGAGGGGCCTATGACTGGGATGTAAATTGAATCAATAAAAAAAATGAAAAAAAGTCATAAGCATTTTTAAAAAGGAAGCAAAGATGTCATTCTTACTACTGCTTCGTGTCTCTTCTTACGACAAAGTCATAGTCATTGATTTATTGTTTCCTGTTTTACTCATAAACATCTCATGATATAATTATTGCCCCACCGTTTTCTTTAAATATCTCTTCTCAGATTTAGCAGGAAATTATCAATAACTAAATTTATTGCTTTTCTTGATCATCTAATTCTCCCCACTTTTTTAATGACCTCTTTTATCTTGACTTTTTTTTTTCCTACCTGCCTGCTCTGCTTCTTTTGGCTTCCTTCCTGGGTTTCCTTCATTACTTCCAGCCCTACCATGTTGCTCATTCTAAAAGTTCCATCAAGTTTCTCTCCTTTTTCTCCATGTGAAAAAACAAATGTGTTGGATGACCATGCTATTTTTTTTATTTATACATTTGGCTCTTGTTTATTTGCCTTAATTATCTATGAGAGTGCCATGGATATATTGTATTTAATATATTCTAGGTAAGCAAAGCCACCATTTTCCTTTCCATCATTGTTAGTCATTCTCATTCTCACCTGGGCTCAAATCCAAGATTAATTTAGTTTTCTCTCCTCTGCCTCTAAACTACATATACTTAGGAGAAAGAACAACAATGTTAATTTTGCCTCCAAGTCACAATTTGTATATGACCTATTTCAGCCTATCCGATATCATTACAGCAGTATAGAATATTTTTTTTTCCAATTTGAAGAATTTTGAGGAGACTTAATTTTGCAATAGAGGACAAGATTAAATCAATAAGGCATAAGGTTAAGAGACACAATCAAAACACATAGCTTACATTAGGTATAATAATCATGAAAAGGCAATGTGAGAGGCAAAATCAGAAATGGTGAGATATGTTACCTAATCCAGCAAACCAGGTAAGACATTCCAGAGAAAGACAGAACAACTGCAAAATATTATGAAGCTAATCACATTTCTTCCATACAGAAAAGGATGGAGAGATGTAATCAGGACCATGTGACCTTGGAACTGATATTTGGTCAGATCTCAGTGTATCTAGTTATACTTGCTGTGGCTCTAATGAAGAAATCTTAACCAATGACCCATAACACATTCCTCTTTTAGAGAAGCATAGAGGTGCAGCAGTAGAGCCACAGGTGTAGAGCATTATAATTTCAGGAAGGCAAAATTCATCAATTCCCCAGATGATAATTTCCATTACAAAATAGCTGATATGTCAAGACATTTTCATTCTGGCCCTTGAGGTAAGAGTTAAAATTCTGCGCTCTCTTTCTTTCTGATATCTTCTCCCTCCTCATTAATCAAAAAGCTTACTAAAACTAAGGATTTACCTTAGGGAGGTTCAGGGCAAAGCAGAAAACAGCTTGTCTTTTCAATCACAATCAAAACTCATGAGAATCAACTGGGAAGCCCATAGGGGCTAGGCTAAGAAAATTGTCTGAATCAAAATTTTCAGGCTGAATTTAGCCCCTAGGTATTGCTCTGTAGGCTTCAATTAAGGGTTTAATTCTCCACTCGCTGCTGTAAATCATAGCTGGTCACAGAAAGGCATTCTTAACCATAGCCCCCTCCCACATAATCACCCTAAAGCAATAACATTTCGCAGCATGGACATAAAGCACTGACAGGTTTTTGCAATAAAATGTGACCTTTACTGTTCAAAAATGTTTTACAATGTCTGACAAACCATTTACTTAATAGGAAGATATATATTCTTGTGGTGAATTAAAATAGTGTAAACAGTTTAATTTTGTTCAAGCTATGAACCACAATATGTTCCAATCGGAAAAATTTATTTGTACATCTAGCTACATTTAAAACATAATGTGGAAACATAATTTTAAGGTACAAAAAAAAACTATTCAAACAAATAGCATATTTCAGGTTTAACTATTGAAAAAAAAATTGCTATGTGCTGATAGAAACCGCCACAGATTTGGGATACTTGAATCTTAGTGTTTCTTTCAAGAGTGCTATGAGGAAAAAAAACAGGAGAGAGAAACTAGAAGTACAGATTTTCAAATGTCTTTACTTGTTCCATTTCATGCTTTATGAGAAGCAGGTATTAAAATTATAGAGGGACACATACTCCAAATCACAGGAAGACAGGAAAGAACCCTGCAAAACAAAACTCATTTTAAATAGCATCTTTCTCTTTAAAGTAGAGCAAGGGAACGTTCAATAGGAGGATTTTGTTGAACTTCATCACATGAAAACTGATCAAAGGAGTCTGGGTATCCCCACAGGCTAGTAGTTAGAGGAATTCTGTAATGTTTCCCCTAATTGTGTGTAATCAAACTCTCCAAATGCATTGTTAAAATAAAGAGGAATATTATCAGGCCATGAAAATGGCAGGCAGTACTTCTCGACATTAAGCATTACTCTAACTCATGCTGACACACAAATATGAAGCAGCTTTTGAGCATGTCTATGTGACGCTGTATGACAGGTCATCCTGTATCAGAAAACAACACATCTGAAGTGGCACAGAGTAGTTCAGAATTCTAATTACCTCTCAAAACCTCACTCAGGCCTAAATATTAATGAACTCTAGAATGACATGTGACAGTACCCATGGCCTTTCTCCTGGTCTAAGTAAAGTAAAAATAGACAAATGTTTTTCATAAAATCGTTTTGTGTTCACCTACATGCTACGTTTGGGTACAGCTATTCTTGAAAGTAATTGGATTGAGGAGTTATTTTGGGGCAAACTGGTAATATTTTGGCACTGTCACAGTTGAGGTATCTTCTGAAAATGGAAGAAAACAAGGAAAAATGTAATTTTATTTTTGTGTTGGTTAATATTCTTTCAGCAGAATTACACCTTATTGAACTCCCTGTCCTGGATTCTAACACAATATGGAAGCAGAGTGTGTGCTCTGTAAATACACATTATATAATTAATTGGTGTTCTAAAAATTCACCTTTACTTTCAAATACTTGTTTCACTTTTCTATGCAGATAATAAAATTATGTTCATGAAGATAAACTGCCTTTTATTGAGAATAGAACCACTGCTCATAATACGGTATAGCTGTCCATTTGTTTTTGTCAAAATATTTGCTGGAGACTCATACATAAAGCCGTACTTTTGACTCGCAGGTTCAAAGATTTTTCTGAGATGCTGAGAGAGAGCCAATGATAACACCATCTCTGCAGGAGAGTGTTTGGGAGTGCAGTTTCCTTGGCTCCCTGCTGGATTTCACAAATCTTTCTCTGCAAGGAATTTGTCTTCAACAATGTCTTGTCTATTACATCTGCCCAAAAGGCCTCAGAAATGCTTCATTGCCGGTGGTAGGTCATACATTCTAGAAACACTGGGTTAGTTTAATGATGGAGCAAAAAATGCCTGCCCAAAAGGTTTTTTACAGGACATATTAACTTGAACATCTGAATAACATAATTATCTAGTGCTTTGAGTAATATTTTAATGGGAGAAATCTAACTGAAAATGCATTTATTATTCACTGTGGTCATAACATCAGATAGCCCCCTCTTGTAGTGTTCTTATGTTTGTGAGCAATGTGAAACGTGGTTTATTTTCACAACATAAAATCAAAACATGCTATGCACTTTGTCCAGCATCTTTGGCTCTGCTCCTCTATCACAGACTCCACACGTTTCATATTCCTTACAGATTTAGCCCAGTGCTTGGGGCTGTCTGCAAGCTGACTAAAACATACATTTTGTCCACCTCTTTTGGTTAGGCAAACTCCACAAGAATCACAATTTCTCTGTCACCATCTAATAGCTACACATTTCCAGGCCTTGCTTATGAGCGCTTCTTTTTAGGGATTGCCTCCTTTAGAGCTTTAAAAGCCTGGCCATTCTTCATGTCTCACTTAATGTTAACGACATGTAAATGCCATCTCTAACAGGCTACACAAGATTGTTGTTTTCAAGACTAATGACATAGCATATTGCTGATATTATCATGTAAATGATTTGAGGTCAGACTTTGGCACTTGATAATTGTACAATGCCTTAGAATATTTTTTGATATTTTTAATCATATATTTATTTTAGGTAGGGGTGTGTGTACCATAGCACACTGTGGAGCTCAGAGGACAAGCTGAACGAGTAAGCTCCCTCCTTTCACGGTACATGTCCACAGAGCCATGGCGTTATTGGGGATTGGTGATTAACTTTTTTACCTACTGACCTATCTCACCAGCGTTCATGAAATCATCTTAATTTCACTTTTAATTTTCCTCTCCCCACAAAACAGGCACATCACATCCATGAGGGAAAGCTGTTATGCTGCCTGGGAGCCTCCTCTTAGTGAATGAAGTCTATCATTGAAACAATGAAGGCCGCTGCTGTATTGTCATGGTTCATTTAAATATACATTGTCTCATGAATGTAAAGCTCCTCTGTGTAATCTAGTTCTTTGTAGCCCCTTCATTATAAAATCTAAATAGTGGTTACAAAGAATCTGTTGATCAAAAATAGTGTAAAGTCTATACAGCGTGTTTGTATAGTATATACATCATGCTAGTACAGACATTGCTGGACAACCCAGTAAACACATGAGGATTATATTCTACAATCTACAACCATAAATCACTTCCAGTGTATTTCAAGAATAATGTATAGACACTGAATGGTTCAAATTTCAAATTAATTCATGAACTACATCAAATACAAATAAATAAAGTTTATATGATTCAAATATATAACATCATTAAAATAATATGCAGATAATTTCTTTTTACAAATTAAAATTTGTCACTATATGTCATGAGAATATGGAAAATATTCATATTCATATTCTATCTGTCCAATAGATGATATGGGAAAGATATAAAATCTTTTCATCTGAACTATACAGAAAATAATTTTTCCTGTATGGTTTTTACACATTAATTTTTACACATATTTATGGATCCAATATCTGTCATGGGCTTCAGTGATTTTTCTCCATTTGAGCTATTCTGAATATCCTTGTAGTGTGGAAACATACACAGTTTAACACTACATTTGGAGCTCACAGTCAAATATTTAAACTCAGCTCTTTTTTGTATCTATTCATAATTTTTCTCAATGCTATATGAAAGTTTCATGTATGCTTTAAGCCACATTTCTAAAAATCAAAACTCAAAATTAGCATGCTTTTAAGAAGTATATAATGAGTTGTATTTTGGACAGAAGACATAGGAATTAGTAAGTGTTTAGGCATTACTAAACTAATTTTATTAATTTTACTTCTTTCCTCTTTTAACTTTAACTTACAAATATTGAAAATATTTAGAATTACACTTAATATTTTGAAAACTACAGCTAGATTTTAACTTTATCATGTCCTGTCAAAATTTAAAAAAAATAAAAAGTAATCCATAAACAAAGAAAATCAACACAGAGTTTCACAACTGGATCGCCATATGAATGAAACTGACTCGGTCACCTGTGCATGTCTTCCCGATTGTGGTTTTGACTGGAGTATTAAATCTGAGCTCTCATTATTGGAAATGTAAGCTCCTATTAAGTGAATGGCTTCTCCAGGGTACGTTCAAGTGTGTTTGGGAACACATAATTTCACTATAAATAATCCAATGAAGAAGAAAAGAAGACTGAATCTTAGGGTCATGGATTTCTATGTTACTATAGAAACCTTTTTTAAATTATGGGGGATTTAATAATTTTTTTTTTCACATTGCAGTTCTTGCTTCAGAAATGAACATTTTGTTGGCAATAGACATTAAGATATGGAAATAGCATATGGAAATAGCAAAAGGGTTGAATTTGTGAAAAGTCTGTTTAGAAATTAAATTGGTGGAATGTACAAATGATTAGTGAATGCCATCACTATCATCTTAGGCTTTACGTCCAATGTTGATACTGCATTTGGCAGCCTGCTTTCTGACTTCGCAGGATCAGACTCAGGAAAGCCAGGGCCTGACAACATGTTGTCACTGACTCTGTGTCTAGGGAAAACTATCTGCCTATCTCTTCTTTTATCCATTCTGAGTCTGATAGCAGGCACTTAAGGTTTTTAAGCAGTGTTCTTACCGCAGGTAAAACATTAACTCTTCTCATTGACACCAGCTGTGTAGTTCAATTAAACTCCCCAAATATTTGAGCTTTTTGATGCTTAAAATTCTGAGAACACAAAGAGAATGGGCATCGGACAAGGTAGAAAACAGGGAATAGGACAGGAGCCTACCACAGAAGGCATCTGAAAGGCTCTACCCTGCAGGATATCAAGGCAGATGCTGAGACTCATAGCCAAACTGTGGCAGACTGCAGGGAATCTTATGAAAGAAATGGGAGATAGTAAGACCTGGAGAGGACAGAAGCTCCACAAGGACAGCAACAGATCCAAAAAGTCTGGGCACAGGGGTCTTTTGTGAGACTGATACTCCAGCCAAGGATCACTCATGGAGATGGCCTGGAACCACTTCATGGAGGTAGCCTATGGCAGTTCAGTGTCCAATTGGCCTCCATAGTAACAGAGACAGGGATTGTCTCTGAGAGGAACTGATTGGCTTGTTCTTTGATCACCTCCCCCTGAAGGCGGAGCAGCCTTACCAGGCCACAGAAGAAAACAATGCAGCCAGTCCTGATGAGACCTGACAGACTAGGATCAGAGGGAAGGGGAGGAGGACCTCCCTTATCAGTGGACTGGGAGAGGGATAGGGGTGGAAAGAGAGAGGGTGGGATTGGGAGGGGAGGAAGGAGGGAGGTACAGGGGGGATACAAAGTGAATAAACTGTAATTAATAAAAATAATTTTAAAAAATTAAAATTAAAAAAATTCTGAGGAAAACTTTTTTCAAATGGCTTATTAGGATAGCCTTCTAGAATTCTAATATTTTAATAGAAAATACAGAGATAAATGCTTTGTTGGAGGTCCTCCCCTATTAGTGGACTAGGAAAGGGGCAGGGAGGAGATGAGGGAGGGAGGGTGGGATTGGGGAGGGAATGAGGGAGGGGGATACAGCTGGGATACAGAATTAACAAAATGTAACTAATGAGAATAATAATAAAAAAAGAAATATAAAAAAAAAGAATCTTCTAAAATAAAATATATACTGGGTGAAAAAAAAAAAAACAACCCTAGAACCCCTGGAAAAAAAAAAATGCTTTGTTTTGGAAAAAATGCTCAATGTAAGTGAAGAAAAATCAAGAAATAAGGCCAAGAATGGGAAAATAACATTTTATGAAATATATAATGTACGTAGAGATTTAGCAATGACATTAAAGGAAGTTATTATTCAAACTTTACTGCGGGCTTATGTTGTGTCTGTGGCTAAAAGTTCCTAGAGATAGTATAACCATAAAATCATTTGCTTCCAATAATCTCAGGGGTCAGCAAAAAAACAGAATAGT
Source organism: Psammomys obesus (assembly GCF_907164565.1). Classification (NCBI taxonomy): domain Eukaryota; kingdom Metazoa; phylum Chordata; class Mammalia; order Rodentia; family Muridae; genus Psammomys; species Psammomys obesus. The sequence goes on along the minus strand of NW_026585895.1, from coordinate 39,940,531 downwards.
GTTCACTAAGCATGTATTTGACCCTGTAAAAGAGGGATCTAGAAATAGGCACTAAAAGAGAAACAGGTGGAATCCAAACCAGCAATTCCAGCTCGAGATGAATAATTGAAAGCAAGAAATTATCAGTGACAAGCTATTATTCATTTTCATTAACTTTGCTGAATTTTATAAAGCTCTCTAGAAGCATAGACTTTCTGGCATTTCCAACACAGCGAATGCTGAATCAAGGCTGTGACTCTATTGTACTCTTAGCACCGTTTTTATAAGAAAATTCAGGACCCCAAGGTCTTCTCTCACCCCAGCTAGCAAATGTTAGAGTTTAGAATCAACGTAGGAAAATCTGGCTTCTGAGTCACATGGTGCAGCTTTGTGCATAAAGTCATCAATTTTGGACATGAAACATAAAATATTCTTACCACCTTTGCAGTAAATTTTGAAAATAAAGAGTTTGAATGTACAAGGCTTTTATTGTTGTTTCTTGTTCCAGTACCCCTGACTAATAACCTTTTCTAAAGAGTTTGGAGAGTAAGTGGGAATTTCAATGGTAAAACCCAATCTGTAATATCAACAATGTCTGAACTGTAGTTCATGCTCCAGCATGTGACTTGTGTTTCCACATGTGAATGAAGTATCATTTGAATGACTACAGAGAATATGAATTATGCTCTTAAAATAAGCTTTGTTTTTTTTTTCTCTCACATAGAAGTTAATTTCAGAAAACGGACAAAATAATGTAATTTTGTTGGTAACAAGTACCCACAGAAATATTTGTTGCCAGGAAGCAATAATCATTGATTGCAAGGGTTCTGAAAATACGGGTAGGGAGCCTCAGTCATTCTAAGATGATAGAGAATGGCCACTGTTTGGAACTGTTTTGCTATGGGAGTTAGTGCTGATCACCGAAGACTAATGTCCCAGGTCGTGTGCTGGCTAGTATTGTGTCAATCTGACACACACCAAAGTCATTGGAGAGGAGGAGGGAATCTTGATTTAAAACATATCTCCATAGAGTAACCTGTTTGGGAAATCTTTAGAGCATTTACTAAATCAGCGATTGATGGAAGAAGGCCCAGGCCATTGTTGGTGGGGCTATCCCTGGGCAAGTGGTCCTGGGTTCTATAAGAAAGCAGGATGAGCAAGCCATGGGAAGCAAGCCAGTGAGCAGCATGGCTTCATGGCTGCTTTATCAGGTCCTGCCTCCAGGTTCCCGCCCGGTTCGCATTCCTGTTCTGACTTCTTTTGATGAACAGGGATATGAACATGTAAACCAAATAAACCCTTTCCTCCTCAAAATTTATTCTGTTTCATCGCAGCAATGGAACGCGAAGACAAGTGACTTACTCTGAGTCTTTTCGATTAGATGTAGTGATTAAGTGCAGCGCTTGGGATGAAGGAGCATTAAGAGGAAAATCTGTTACAAAAAAGCTAAAATATACTTCCCCAGATTTTTAATATTAAAAAAATTGTTTCAGTTATGACGAATAGGTACAAACAAGCAAATCGTATTTTAAAAAAGTGTACTATATGTTATATACCAATAGGTAAAAGAATATGTCCACAAATAAACATTTTTGGTGGATCTCCCAAGATGTCTGGAACAAAAAAAATGGAGGTGAACTTAATTTTAATAAAGGGATATCAAAAAAATTGAGAAGTTCAATTGTCCAGGAGTTCACATCTCTAATTCACATATGGTGCTGAAACTCATGGCATAATCTTTTTCTGACCTATGAGCATTGTAAGGCTCTTTTACATCTCTTGTAATCTACATGTACATCTTTTCTAACTACCTTTATTGCTCTTTCTTCAGCTTATATTCTTGTCACTTACCAGCCTGTCTATAGTTTCAAAATCCAATTGTTAAAGCAAAACATTGGAAATGCTTACCTTATTTTTTGAAATATATTTAGTAAGTATTTCAGTTGATTTTATCATTTAAGAACATATAAGCTGATAATATTTAGTATATATGAAAGAAACTAATTTCTTCTGGATAAATTTAGTCAGACACAATAGATGTATTTAGTTCATTTTCAACTATTAATCAATTTTCTGATAGAATAGGATCTTTTAAGCCTGTTTAGAAATACATGCATGTTTTAATACAAGTGTCATTTGAATTCTAATAATTATAAATTGCTTTATAAATTTCCTCTAAATATGCATTAAATAGTGAAAAGTTTCTGTGAAATGTCCATCATAATAATCTTTTCAAAATCTGTTCTCAAAACAATAAGAAAATTGACCACATGCTGGGCTACACAGTAGAAAGATGTGCTGAAAGTGTTTGGATAGAGAGCTGCCCAAGTTCCTTCTGCCTCTGACATCATCACTCTTGACTCAGTTTTCACTACACTCTTGTCAGCATGACTTACACAGTTCGGCAACCTTACACCCTCTCTGAACATTATCTCCTCCTCCTTCATTTTCCCCCCTCCCCCTTTCTCTTCTTCTTTCTCTTCTTCCTTCACCTTCTCTCCTTTTCTACCTCCACTTTTCTTCTACCCCAGCACTCTGCCCTTCTCCTCTTCCCTCTTTCCCTCCTCTCCAATTCAGACTTCCCAAACTTTTCTCCCTAGCATCTATAAGGTGCTCCTACATATCTAAGCCCCACATCTTTCTCCATCTAGCCATTCACCAAATTCTGTTAAATTTCCCTGTACTGTAAACCCTATTTACAGAGGCAACAATTTTCATCAACTTTCCTGTGCTTCTCACATCGTCCTTTGATTACTATTACAGTTAAAAAGGAATTCTTCCTTGCCTGTAATTATTGTCCCTCACAGATCGATTCTCCACATCTCAGATCTAGTCTCCATACAACCGGCAAAATATTCTGCCTACATTGCCCAGATGACCTTTCTATATCTTACTTAAAATCTGACAGTGTGTCCCAATGATATACAGACAGAATACATTCCAAAATCTCCAATCAACATAAAATGAGATCTTGAAACTCAGTTTCTTTCTTTTTTTTTTCTGCTGTGTACCAAAATTTATAAATCAAAAGTATCTTCTTCAGCGGTGTTACCAATGTGCTCTTGATTATCTCTTGCTTCCATTTCTGATTATAATTGCTTTCTCTCCTTGTTCTCTTTATTTCCTCATTTAGTATCTATGTCTATCTATTAAATTCAAAGCTCAACCTTCTCAGCATGCATTTCTAAATTTCCAAGTTGAAGAACAGATGTGCAACTTCATATCTATCAGTGATATGTGAAATATGACATTATCACAGCATCGGTAATATATAACTTTTATATAATTTACATGTTTCTATAACCATTTTTTCCACTGTACTGTGAACTCATTGAAGATGGAAGATGTATCCAATCATCTATCAGTAATATAAATAACTATTTATTAAGTTTACATGGAAGACTACTACCAAATTAGTTATTCAAACAATATTAACCATGCATTCACTCTCATCTTACAAGTAAATATACGATTGTGGAGCATATAAAGTAAAATTCATTTTCTCTGTCCCAGTCTATATATGAATATCTAATATTGTATAAGCGTTCCCTTTTGGATAAAGACATGACAGAAATATGTGTGAGGAAGCCAAGGTTGAGTTTGTCACCTTAGACCACTCTGCCAGCACTCTGCTTAAGTGTAGCTCCCAAACCTCACCACAGAAGCTTCTCTTCGCAACAGAAAGCCAGTACATGAAACCACAACTGGTGAAAATGCAGAGAACTATTGAACAGTCGGTATCCAGCACCAGTTAATAGATCTACAATATAGCTTCTATGTTTAAGGCTTAGGGAACATCACAGAAGAGGGGTGAAAGACTGTAAGAGCCAGAGGACCAGGATCTCTGTGGTGAGCTTGTGTCTCCTGGAAGTTAGAGCAAAGCTTCATCCGTGATGCCACAATATGGCTGCATAACCAACACCTAACAGAAGCACAAACAGAAATGTTAACATATTTCCCCCTTGGAATTGTGATGATGGCTTATTTTCTATCAGTAATAACATCTATTTTACTTCAGGTTGAAGGGTAAAGAACATTGAGGGTAAGATGGAGATTTGCAGCCTGCTACCTTAAATTTCTACTTTTCAGAATGATTGTTCCCTCGTAATTATATGACTTGATAACTACTGGCCTATTATATTAACCATTTTTTAAAATTTAGGGTTGTGAAAAGAAATGAAGGGCAATAAGAAAAAAGCAATTTAAGTGATCTTGTTCTGTGTTGTTTTCAGTCAGTTACCATATAATTTGATCTGAGCTTCATATATGTCTAAGATTTGAAGGTCTCAATGTCTTACCTTGGTAATAATTTCAAAATGAAATGTTAGTGGAATATTCAGTATAATTTGCATGAATATCAATAAATAGGTAAGTGATTTCAGTGCAAACCTACAAAAAGAAATTATGAGAACAAAGCGCTGAGGATGTTTTCTTGCAGTCCCTTCTGCTTATTAACATGTAAACATATTCCAGCAATCATTTTCATTTCATTAGTAAAATACCACATCTTTTCACTAACTTAAGAATAATACCATGTAATTCTTTTCAGCCTAACAAAGACAAGGGACCACACAGAAAGATAAAGTGTCTACTAAGCTAGATCTTTTGTAAATACCACTGTACTGAATACAGCAGCTTTTCTTAAGCCTAAGAACAGATAATTCTGTTTGCAGCAAGAGATAAGCTCAATTAGCACACAGATAGCAAGCTGTACTTTACAGGAACACTATCTCTTCCTGCCTGAAATGACCTTTCACAAAGTAAAGTCCTTTCAAAATTAAATCTCAGACGTTAATATGTCTCCCTCTTATCCTCTCTGAAGAACACACATATAAATACACCTTCATACATACAAATAGGAATTTGTACTGAACATGCAAATCACTTAGGTACTCATGTGTAAATGTAACTCAACAAAGGATGTTACAAGTTTCCTTCCCAATTCAGATAGTTTCAGTGACTTAAAAAATTTAATTTTGTTAACGGTTTCGACAAAGATCACCAGTAAGAGGTACCTAACCCTGAGGCTTCAGCAGTGTTTAGTTTCCTATTTAGCAAAAAGAATGTCAGTTAATAGAGAAAAAATTTGTCTTTTCCAAAGATGAACCCCCTATTGGGTTGGCCAATGCCAAGAGACTGTCCAGCAACACATATAAACATTGCTAAACGAACACAACAGTTTGAATTACAAATTTACACACACACACATATAAGCACAAGCGTGTGTGTGTATGTATGTGTGTGCATGGGTGTGTATGTATGTAATTAAAGAATTTGAGGAGCTGAGATGACAGAAGAAGAGTCTGAAGAAGGCTGAATAATGTAAACATAGGATTAATTTTTCAAATAAATATAAATTAATAAAAATGCTACTATAATTCCATTATGATAGACTCAGTTGTTTATCATTTGTTTAGTCATCCATTCATCCATAAATGTTTGATAAAGGGAATGTTTACTTTGTAGACACATATGAGCGCACACACACACAAACATACACACACATTCAGAGATCACTGTATACATTTGCTTGAGCAATCACTTCTAATATTCCTAAATAAGTGGTTTGTATAAACTAGTTGATGCTTGGATGTATTATGTAATAATCATGATGTTTTTATTGTGAATATGAATTGAATAATGATAATAATATATTCATTAATGTAAGTCATGAATCTTTGTCAGAACTATACCATTAATGTAAAATAAAGAAATTTTACTTCAGCTACTATTACTATACATAGTTCTCCATGTGTGTATGTAAAGGTTCTTCCAAATAGAAATGTCATAGATGCTCAAAGTAGACATTTTAAGTTGTCTCAGTATTACAGTCATAATATTTCTCCAACTTTCACTTGACTGTAATAAATAAATATGTTATTAGAGTCAGTAAACATTATGATAGCAGGTTCTACTTAGGTACTACGAATATTAGAATAAATAAAATGAGGAAAAAACATGCTTACTAATTCTTAACCTGACCTCAGGCTAAAACTGAGGTCAGCCTTAGACTCTGGCATGCATAGGACTCTGGGAACCATAACTCACCTGCCACTGTTCTGCTTTTGTAACACGAAAGGATTCTGCTCCCTTCCTCATCAGAGAGTGACACCATGGTAACACAGCTATAGCCCACTTTTATATATAAAAAAAGTTCATATCATCTCATATGCTTTATAACAGCCACTATACCTATGTCAATTGAAAGCGGTCAATTTGTTTTTTGTTGTTGTTGTTGTTGTTTTTTTGTTTTTAACCTTTATGAATCCCTGTTTTAAGGATTTGGTGCTGCCTCTCTAGGCATGTAGATTTGTACAAGAATGTGTACCTCTGTTCAGGCTCAATAAAAACTTCAAATTTATAAAGAGCCTATCCTGCTCTTCTCTGGGATGGGAACAGTCTGATTGTATTTGGGGGCTTGTCAGGGATGTCAGGGATCAATTCTCTCCCTGAGAATGGTGCCTTAATTTGACCATGTGAAACTTCTGCATCATCTGAGCTTATGAATTCTGGTTAGTGCACTCTTCTAAGAGGACTTCTGAGTAATCAGTTCCAATCTCAATGTCATCAAGGGACACCACGTTGACATTGGTAAGGTGACTCCCTACCTTGGGAAGCCCTTCGTTTACAATCTGCTGTGTTGGGTGAGTGAGAGCATAGTGGTTAGGTGTTGCTTGTCTGATTATTATTACTATTTGTATTTGTTCAGGTGAGGCAAATCCCAGTTGGGACACTTTCAAAATGGTATTGTGTTTGTCTACATGTATAAGTTGTGATGCAGATTTAAGAGCAAAACAGTATAGCTACCTCCTTTCAAACTAATTCTGTCTCTCAGCTCTCTTCTGAGACATTTACCAGTCTCTCCCTGTTGCTAGTTCAACAAAGCCTGCTATTTCAGTCCCACAAAATATCTTATCTTTGACTTTTCCTCTTTGTTTACTCTGGTCCCTACTTTTGGTGACTTGATTCAGTTTTAAAGGACTACAGATATATTTTTGATATGAATATTATTTTATGTTGTTCTATTTTATTAAAAAGCTGAGTACAGAGACTGTCTCTGGCAAGAACTCAGTGGCTGGCTCTTTAATCATCTCATCCTGGGGGTGCAGCCCTGCCAGGCCACAGAGGGAGATGATGCAACCAGCCTTGATGAGTCCTGATTGGCTAGTGTCAGTTAGAAATGGAGAAGGTCCTCCCCTACCAGGGAACTAGAGAAAGAGCATAGTAGAAGAGGGACGGTGGGACTGGGAAGAGATAAGGGAGGGAGCTGCAGCAGGAATATAAAGTGAATAAATTGTGATTAATTAATTAATTAATTAAAAAAGCTAGCTCTGGTTGTGGCTGTCCTCTCCTGAACCAAGCATTGTTGTTTAGAAGTTTCCTCAAATCTTTATCTCAGGTCAAAATGCCATCTGACTCTACTTCAGAAAAAAGGAACCAAAACAAAGCAGCCCAGAAAAAGATACCATGTGCCTTAAAGCATGTTAAAAAGTAGACCATTACCAATGGAAATTACTGTTGTTGAACCATATTTTCTTGTTTTTTTTATTTTTGTAACTCCTTAAAACTTTCGCTAAAATATTAACTGATCTCATGATTTTTTAATTTTTTTATTTAACTTTTATTATTTACACTTTATTCATTTTGTATCCCCCTCATAAGCCCCTCCCTCCTTCCCCTTTCTGCATACATGCCCCTCCCCAAGTCCACTGATAGGGGAGGTCCTCCTCTCCTTCTTTCTGATCTTAGTCTATCAGTTCTCATCAGAAGTGGCTGCATTGTCATCTTCTGTGGCCTAAGGCTGCTCCTCCCTCAGGGGGAGGTGATCAAAGAGCAGGCCAATCAGTTTATGTCAGAGACAGTCCCTGTCCCCATTACTAGGTAACCCACTTGGACACTGAACTGCCATGGGCTACATCTGTTCAGGGGTTCTAGGTTATCTCCATGAATAGTCCTTGGTTGGAGTATGAGTCTCTGGAGAGTTCCCTGTGTTCAAATTTTCTTGTTCTGTTGCTCTCCTTGTGGAGTTCCTGTGTTCTCCAGCTCAAGACTATTATATAAACTTTGAGAAAAGTAAGATGAATATGTTCATTAGATATGGTTAAAATCTTTAAAGAAAACCAATAATCAATGGAAAAGCTGATATGTATACTAAGCAAAGGCTCCTCCCAATGTTATATACCACCAACCCCCTTAGTGAAACATTTTTACAACAAATAATAAATTGATTTTGTACTGTTATGTCCCATGATGTTTAAATTTTGCTAATCAAATATAGCCAACATTCAATAAGGACATTTGCTCAAGTATGTTCACAACAGCTTATTTGTAATAGCCAAAATCTGGAAACAACCTAGATGTCCCTCAACTGAGGAATGGATAGAGAATGTGGTACATTTACTCAGCAACTAAAAACAAAGAGATTATGAAATGTGCAGGCAAATGTGCAGGTAGGAACTAGAAAAGATCATCCCGAGTGAGGTAAACAACATGCAGACAGACACACAGGGTACATACTCACATATAAGTGGATATTAGACATATGATATAGGATAAACCTACTAAAACCTAGCGACCTAAAGAAGCTAAACAACAAAGAGGACCCTAGGGAAGAGGCTGAAACCTCACTCAGAAGGGCAAACAGTATAGACATCAGAAGTAGAAGAGAGAAAACAGGGGAGGAACCTTCCATATGGGAGCCTCTGAAAGACTCTACACATGAGGGTATGGATGGAGATAGTGAGATTCATAGCCAAACTTTGGGCAGAGTGCAGGAAACCTTACGGAAGAAGAGGGAGATAGAAAGACCTGGAAGGGACAGGAGACAAACACAGCCAAAAGTCCTGGGCCCAGTGGTTCCTGCAGAGACCGATACTCCAACCAAGGACCATGTATGGAGAGGACTTAGACCCCCTGCTTAGAGGAATCCCATAGGCTGCTAAGTTTCCAAGTAGGTTCCCTAGTAAGGGGGTAGAGGCTGTCTCTGATATGAACTCTTTGTTCACCTTCTCCTAGGGGCTGCAGCCTTACCAGGCCACAGAGGAAGATGATGCAGCCAGCCCTGATGAGACCTGATAGGCTAGGATCAGATAGAAGGGGAGGAGGTCCTCCCGTATTAGAAGGCTAGGGAAAGGGCATAGGGGGAGAAGAGGGAGGTGGGTGGGTGTTGAAAGAGATGAGGGTGGGAGCTACAGACAAGATATAAAGTGAATAAATTATAATAAGTGAATAAATAAATAAACAAATAACATTTACATAAAGATTAGAATGGCTACAAAAAAAAGTTTCACCATTCAAGGTCACAGGTATGGAAAACCTGCTGAAATGCAAACTTTTGCTTTTCTCGGGTTCTCTAAGACCATTGTGATGAGGCAGAAGATCTGTAACATTATATGCAAAAAATTAAAAGGGAACAAATGCAAAGCTTAATCTTTTAAAGGCTCCTAACTTGCTGGAAACTTTTTAAGAGAATCAGGTCATGCATATTAATGGTAAGTCACCTTATAAATAATCAGAATTTTAAATATGTTCAAAACAATGTTTGTAGTCATACTCACCACATATGTAAATCATTTATAGTAACAAGCTTTGTTTAGCCTTCTGTATATGTTATCAAGGTTAACCACCACTTCCCAAATAAATAACTAACGAAAAACAAGTAAAGTTTGTTTAAAATCAGGTGTACTTAATATACGGCCTTCAAAATCTTCAGAAATCTGCTGAATTTAAAATTTTAAATGTTAAATAAGAAATCAAACTTCCTACAATAGACAAAAAATGTCAGGTTTTAGTGCTTGCCCTAAGGTCTCCTCCAAAGAAAACAACTTTACCAGGATTACAATAGTGCTAACCACTGGGAAAAACTGCCCGTGTTTTGTCCACCACCAGGACCCTGCCCAAACTATGGACAAGCAGGAAAATAGAGAATTGACTGTCCCTCCTTTACTCACTGAGGCAGACCAGTCTCTCATGTTCTCACCTACAGGAAAGTTTTTTATATTTTTATTATATAGATTATAAATATAACATATTTATATATAAATATTATATACGTATGTACCTGACAGCCAAAGACCCTGTATAGGAATCAAAGAATTAAAGCTATTCTCTGTGTCTGATAAAGAGGGACTCCATTGCCCTGGCTCTGCTCTGACGCAGAAAACTCTGGAAACTCAGAAAACCTTGGAAACTCTGCACCTAATAAAACGTAGAGTAACTGTCCAGGCAGTAGATAAGTCTCTGTTATTTTAAGTAACAAAAAGACAACTGAATTATATATCTTCTAATATACCCTAGTCATGTCTGATGATGGTAATGACTAGCAGTAGATTGGGCATTTTAGCAGTAGCTGCCATATATGCTCATGTTTTCTAAAAAGAATGACTTTTTGGGTCTTCAGACTTTTGCTATGACTCAAAGGTATGACTATATTCCAGCTGTTTACTAACACTTGGCAATTGTTTTCCCTGCAATGAGGATTTTAATGCAGACCACAGATGCTGATGATGCTGATGATGTATCTAAAACTTTTATTTTATTTTATTTTATTTTTTGTAAACTTTGGGCTATGCATGTAAGCTTCAGAAAGTCATGACTTGGATCTATCTGTCATAGGTCAAATGGATTCTAGGTAAGTACCCTTGTCATGTCAGTCAATGGCTTTATTTTCCCTGCCTACTGCCTATCCCTGAGAATGGACATTTCCTTTCCCCTGGTCTTACCAGGACCACAGCTTAACATTTCAAATGTAAAGTTTTCCCCTAAGCTACTTAATTTTTATTTCTGTTTTTAGTTTATATCTGTCCCAGCAGATTTCCGTTCATCTGACAGACACCATCAGGAAATCACCTGTGAACTACAAAGTAAGTGACACCATGCCAGCCCTATGTGATCCTACAGAACTGGAGAGCCCTTGACTTGCTGAAGGATGATGTAAACCAATCCATCCAATTTGATTAGTCCCTGTCTCTTCAGGCTGTGGCAGAGAGCGAGATGCTTCTGATGAAGATCACCCCATTGCCTGAATCAGCTCATGGCCCTTGATTAGCATTTCAACCTTCCTGGGCACTGACAATAAAGTCCTATTTTCAGCTGATAAGAAATTACTGAAAAGAGTATTTTACCCCTTATCTTCAACAAAAGTCTGGGATATTAGATCCAAAGGAGACTAGTTCCCCTCTGACAGAGGGAGTAGTTTCCCTTGTTTCTGGCAGAGCAGATGAATGGCTACCTATGGGGCCAATTGATACACCAGGAGACATGCTGGCTATAGGTTCCTTAAGGTTCACAAGTAAAAGAGAACTACTCAAGTCTGGAATCCGATTAAATGGTTCAGTTCATAGTTACAATATTTTACCTGGGTAAAACAGGTGTTTATTTTTCTATCATGCTCTTTTATGCATCCCAATGTAATTTGTTTTTTATTCTTTAATTTTTATTTTTTTATATTAATCACAGGTTATTTACTTTGTATCCCAGCCATAGCCCCCTTCCTCATTCCCTCCCAATCCCACCCTCCCTCCCTCATCTCCTCCCTGCCCTTTTCCAAGTCCACTGCTAGGGGAGGTCCTCCTCCCCTTCCTTCTGACCCTAGCTTATCAGGTATCTTCAAGACTGGCTGCCATGTCCTCCTCTGTGGCCTAGCAAGATTGTCTTCCTTCCGGGGTGGGGGTGGGGGGTGAGTTCATGTCAGAAATAGTTCCTGTTCTCCTTACTAGGGAAACCCAGTTGGTTACTGAGCTACCATGGGCTACATCTGAGCAGGGGTTCTAGGTTATATCCATACATGGTCCTTGTTTGGAGATACAGTCTCATAAAGGACCCTCGTGCCCTGATATATTTTGTCCTTGTGGAGTTCGTGTCCTCTCCCAGTCATATTAACTCCCTTTTTATCATATGATTCCCTGCAGTCTGCTGAAGGTTTGGTTATGAGTCTCAGTATCTGCTTTGATATACTGCTAAGGAGAGTCTTTCAGAGGACCTCTGTGGTAGGCTCCTGTTCTGTTACTTGTTTTCTCCTACTTTCCATGTCCATCCCATTTGTCTCTCTAAGTGAGGATTGATCATCTTACTCTGGGTCCTCTTTCTTTAGGTGGGTTCATCTTCTTTAGGTGCACCAATGTGCATTTATAAATATCAATTCTACCCCTCTGTATACTCCCCCTTGGTCATTAAAAACAAAACCAACTGATCAAACAAACAAAATGTTTAAAATGAGCAATTTTCAGTGCCAAAGTACACAAAGACCTTAAAAATTTGGACTACTCTACTATTACTCTGAAAGAGGAGGTAGGTACTATCTAGCTGAGATGGTAGTCCAAAACAAAAGGGAATTGAACCTACTCTTTTTTAAGCAAAGAATATTCTCCAGTCTTTGAAAAATCTGATGCTTTCATGCAAATAAGTCTGCAGTCATCAGACAAAATGGGTAAAACCCAAAAATCCTACAAGAGAGAAAATGAAAGAGTAGAACAGAGCAGGTTAATCTTGGTTCAACTGGTATCCTTGTCATCATATTTATTGGCCTTGTCATCATTCTGCTTCTACTACTATTGATAATAACTTCCCTCCCAAATGGTTGATTTGGTAAATTAGACTTTTGTTAAATATATACTAGAATCTGTTAAACTCTTGAATCTCAGGACCAAATATCAGTACTTAAATAATCAAAATATAGAAGATAAAATGTTAACTCCTATGTTCTAGAATGTCCAAGACAAGGGGGAAATGAAGTGAGAAAAATAAGTTAGTAATTCCTAATCAAATCTCAGGCTAAAATTGAGGTCAGCTTGTGCCTCTGGCATGCAGAGGATTTATGAAAACCATAATTCATCCAATATTTTTCTGCATTTGTAACTGCAAGGATTTCTGCTCCAATACTTGATCAATTGGTGATGCCATGGTAATACAGCTATGGCCCACCCCCACTTTAAAAAAAATTATATCCTATCAATAGCCATAGAACCTGCATCAAGGAAAGTGTCCAGTTTGTGGGTTTGCCATTTTAATCTCCCAGCTTTCAAATGTCAAGGCTTCCTCCATAGGCTTGTAATGATGGCTTCAGCCAGGTACTTGTAGATCAGTACAAAAACTAAAAATTTCCTAAAGAGCTCGTCCTGGGAAGAACAATGTAACTACAATAAGAATAGGAAGTGCATATTCTTTCAAAGGGACAAACCAAACCAAGAGTTCATGAAAATCATTCATGTAATTCTCTGACATGAACTCAGTGGCTGGCTCTTTGACCATCCTTCCCCCCACCCGCCTCGAGGGGCGAGCAGCCTCACCAGGTCACAGAGGAAGACAATGCAGCCAGTCTTGTTGAGTCCTGATAAGCTAGGATCAGATGGAAGGGGAGGAGGCCTTCCCCTATAGGTAGACTTAGAGAGGGGCAAGGAGGAGATGATGAAGGGTGGGACTGGGAGGGAATGAGGGAAGGGGCTACAGCTGGGATACAAAACGAATATACTGTAAATAATATAAAAAACAAAAATTTAATTAAAAAAGATAGTGCTACATGACACATAATAAAATTATAACTAAAAGAAAAAAAATTAAGACCTTTCTACTATTATGAGAATAATGTACTACCCGCTATGATAACTAGGTACCTTATCTTGCTATTTTTAGCTAAGGCCCTACAATACTCTTTGAAAATATTGTGGACTGTACAGAAAATAGAACATGGCATCCCATTGGTAATGATAAATATAACTATAAAATACAATACAAGAACAAATGAAAATACAGATTCAAAATGCTTTGCCAATGATGAGAGCAATTATAAAAAGTAATAAAGATTGAATAAAGCTTCATGAAAAATGTGTTTTGAAAATTTGTATTAATAAAACAGGATAACACATGCTTGAAGCTGGAATAAGTACAAAAAGTCCAGTAAAAAATGCTTTTCATGGAAGAAAATATTCATATAAAAGAATGATAGTGATTGTGGATGAAGCAAAAGCCTGAAGTAGGACATTGTCAAGAAATTATCATGCACAGTAAAGCCCATTTAATTACATGTTATAGACACTAAAGGGCTGATGAAGACCTTCAAAAGAAAGGATGTGTCCACCTAGGAAACAAAACTTTAAAAGAGAAAGTTTTAAACTATTCCTGCTAAAGGAATCAAAGGATTATGGCTATATATTCAAATGGTAATTTGCTATTTCAATATGTAAATGACAATGGAAAACAAATATCCTGAGGGCTCAGCTTTATATTTTAGATTTCAGTGATATGTTTTAGTTTTGCTTTTGTGATCCATTTACTTATTCTCTTATCTTTTATAGACAGGCATGATCTCAACCGCATATCATATGTTTAGCTTCTCTTATACAAAATGTGAGGTGTCAGATGAGTAATGAGAAATGTGTATGTCTTAATACTCTCTATCATCACATCATTTTGAAAGCAACCACAATATGATTTTACTATGTATTTAAAACATAAGCTTTGCTAGGAATTAGGAAATCTTGAGCAGTCTATTTATATATGTTTTCTCTTACTTATAGCATTTGATGTTCTGAGGTTCAATCTTGTCACTTCTAAATGATATCAGTATGAGCTACATCAAGAAGTTATGAATAGTAGGCATGAAGCCTTTATTTCTGCTGTATATAATCATAAAAACCTAAAGGGTTAAAGTACATTTTAACCATTTTTTTAGGTCCAAGAACTGTGATTCACAAATATATACAAATTGCAAATTACCCAGATGTTATGAAAGGAGAGATGAGAATGACTATGCAAAACGAAAGTTAATAAAAACCTAGGTCTTCATCAGGATTGGTTGCATTGTCTTCCTCTGTGGCCTGATAAGGCTGCTTCCCCCTCAGGGGGAGGTGATCAAAGAGCCAGCTGCTGAGTTCATGTCAGAGACAGCCCCCTTGGAGACTGAACTGCCATGGGCTTCAAAAAAAATATCCAACTCTTTCTTTCCTGGATATGTTCAACATGGGAAACAGAAAAATGTCTCTAATAATCTCTCAGTAATTATGGCAAAAATTAAAATAAGCATGTGAATTATGTAAAACACATGGGCTGTTGTAGCAGAGGATGCCAGGCAGTTTACTGAAAACTGAGGCAGTGGTACCAAATCCTACCCACATGCTATTCTACTTCCTGTTCTTGGACTCGAGAGGAATTTCATGGCATAAGATTTTCACCTTTTAAGAATTTTAGCAAAAGTATTTTCTTGTGCTAATGTCCCCATTTCTGTGCAAAAGACAAATTTTAGAATCCAAGAAATATCAGGAAAGATAAATGTTAAATACCATAAACTTTTAGTTTTGAAAAAATAACCTTATTTTGTTTTAGTGAGGTTCCCCTAAAGAAATATATAACATATATATAATTATATATAATATATTAATATATCATTATATTTTATATATAATTATATTATACAATTGCAATAAATATATGTAAATATATTTTATAATTATATATAATTATATAATATATATTATAATTACAATAACTACACAGATAACAAATTCTATATGGACTACCTAGAAAAATTTTTTCCTTGTTTAAGTTTTACTTTTTAATTAACTGCTAAGCTATGGAACTGACTTTAAGTACCAAGGATCTCTGTAATTACCTGCTCTTTAAGCAAAGAGGAAAATAAGAAGAATGTTCGTTTTTAAAATGAAGTCTAAATGTCCTTTTATGGTTATCTAACACTTCTATTTTTGAAGCAAGCTAAATTTTCAACCTTTTTCAAAAGTACTAACTTGTAAGTGCTGGAGTATTTAATGAACCCTGTAACACTGGAAAACACACAACTGCTATGCTTTGTGAATCAATTGGTGCTATCAGAAATCCAATTAGATTGTTTTTCTCTTCTCATACCTCACATAATAAACAATGTGGTTTCCATTGTTTGTGCTTTCCTTTAGAATTTGACAGCAGACTCATGGACATTAATACCGTAGCTTATTCTTGTTGTACCTATATTATATATTTTAAAATGTCAAGCTTTCTATAAAGACCTCTTAGGTAGAGGGAGAGATTGTTTCTATTAGATTAAATAATCCATCAAAGATTCAGCACACATTTCTGTGATGGTTACATTTCTGTTTCCAGAAAAGACACTGTCCGTTAGTCAAGTCATCACCACTATGACAAACAATCATTAGACCCCTTTCCTCTGAGCTTGAATGCATGTCTGTTCAGGAAGACAAGCTACTAAGTCCATGAGGATATGTTGCAACTGGGAGCAATACCTCAAGGTTAACTCTAACTGCGAAAAGTCCTTTCAGCTTCTCCTACCTGTGGGGATTTACATGGGATCTAGTCTTCGTGAACAGCTAGCATATGGTTATTGGAAAGAATATACACAACTCTTTTCTTTAGTGATAAATGATAGTGTTACTCAGATACATGTTCATTTGATACCTCCTTTTCTTCAACTCTTTATTTCAGTGAAAAAGGGATTTAGACAATAACAGTCATCTTCTTTCTAGGAAGATAAAAAACAAAAGCACAAACCCCAATATTTAAGCACAATAGAACAACAACAACAAAAAAAATAGAAGCTGTGGATTACAACAGCTCCGGTTTTAGTCTGATTTCCTAGCAATACCTCATTTAATAGAGTGTCTTCATTTACTTTTATGATTATGATCATGGCAATGAAGATTATGTGTTTAATACAGTCCATTCTAATTCTATGTGACAAAATAGTGAATATTATGCATTGCCACTTAAATTATTTTTGTAATTATTTGTTAAAAAGTAAACAAACAAAGAACACCACACAGTTGGCACTTTGAATAACAGTGACTGCTGGTCGTGAAAAGGACAGGAGTTCAGTTTCAGCACCCGTGAAAGGCTGCCAACAAGTTCTTGCAGCGCCACCACCAGTGATTCCTATTCTCTGTCCTGGCCTACAGAGGCACTGTATTCATGTGCATAGACTCACACGGCAACACACACACAAACACACACAAATTTTAAAATAAAATAAGTTTTAAGACAAGAAGATTTTTTGCTTGATAACTAAGGTTAGAACATGAAATATTGTATATTTTACTCATTGGTAGTCTGCAGGTAATTTTTGTATAATATTTTCATATACATTTTAAATAGTAGCTGTTTCCTTAAAAGTAAATTATATTTTCTTCTTCCTATTATTTTTATTATTTACAATTTAATCCCTTTGTATACCAGTTGTAGCACCTCCCTCATCTTCTCCCAGTACCCTTTCCCTCCCTCTTCCATCCCCTATTCCAGTCCCCTAGTCAATTGAAAGAGGAAGTCCTCCTCCCCTACTGTCTTACCCTAACCTATCAGGCTCCATCAGGACTGCATGAATCCTCTTCCTCTATGGCTTTGCTAGATCACCCCACCAGGAAGAAGTGACCAAGAAGCAGGCAACTCCCTGGGCACTGATTTTTCATTTTTATTTATTTTATTTTTTGGCTTCGTTGGTGCCAGTAAATGACATTTTTTATTAATTAATTTATTTATTACAATGTATTCAATTTGTTTCCCCCTGCACTCCTCTTCCTCATCTCCTCGTGGTCCCACCTACCTTCCCCCTTTCCCCTATGTCCTTTCCCTAGTTCACTGACAGAGGAGGACCTCCTCCCCTTTTATCTGACCCTAGCTTATCAGGTCTCATCAAAGCTGATTACATGCATCATCTTCCTCTGTAGCCTGGCAAGGCTGCAGCCCACAGGGGGATCAAATTGCTGGCCGCTGAGTTATGTCAGAGAAAGCCCGAGCTCCCCTTACTAGGGAACCCACTTGGAAACTGAGCTGCCTATGGGCTTCCTCTGAGCAGAGGGTCTAGGTCCTCTCCATGTGTGGTCCTTGGTTAGAGTACCACTCCTAGGCATATATACAAAATATGCTCAAGTATACAACAAGGACATTTGCTTAACCATGTTCATAGCAGCTTTATTCATAGTAGCCAGAAGCTGGAAATAACCCAGATATCCTTCAATTGACAAATGGATACAGAAATTGTGGTACATTTACAGAATGGAAAACTACTCAGCAATTTAAACCAAGGGACCCATGAGGTTTGCAGGCAAATGGTGGGAACTAGAAAAGATCATCCTGAGTGAGGTTTCAAAGAAGCAGGAAGACACACATGATATATACTCACTTATAAGTAGATATTAGACATATTATATAGGATAATTATACTAAAATCTGTACACCTAAAGAAGCTAATAAAGAAGTAGGACCTTCATTCATAAAGACAAATGGGATGGACATTGGAAGATAGGGAACAGAACAGGAGCCTACCACAGAGGGCCTCTGAAAGTCTCTACCCAGCAGTGTATCAAAGCAGATACTGAGACTCATAACCAAACTTTGGGCAAAGTGCAAGGAATCTTATGAAAGAAAGAGGAATAGAAAGACCTGGAGGGGACAGGAGCTCCCCAAGGAGAGAAAAATATTTGGGCACAGGGGTCTTTTCTGAGACTGATACTCCAACCAAGGACCATTCATGGAGATAACCTAAAACCCCTGCACAGACGTAGCCCATGGCAGCTCAGTATCTAAGTGGGTTCCCTAGTAATGGGAAGAAGGGCTGTCTCTGACATGAGCTCAGTGGTCTGCTCTTTGATCACCTCCCCCTGATAGGGGAGCAGCCTTACCAGGCCACAGAAGAAGACAATGCAGCCAGTCCTGATGATACTTGATAGACTAGGATCAGATGGAAGGGGAGGAGGATCTCCCCTATCAGTGGACTGATGGAGGGTCAAGGGAGGAGACAGGGAGTGAGGGTGGGATTGGGGGGGGGAAGGGAGGGGGCTACAGCTGGGATAAAGTGAATAAACTGTAATAAATATACATTTTAAATAAATAAATAGAAAGAAATTGATAGTTACTCCAGATCATTCCTATGTTAAGAACAGGAATAGTTCTTGAAAAAGTCAAGAGGAATAAATACAGTAACCATAAGTATAAGATGAGGGGATGAGATGATAGCCATTCTCAAGCCTTTCTAGCTCTATCTGAACTCTAGTTGGCTGGTTCAACTCAGTTTTTCTGAGCTAAACTCCTCTCCAAGCTGATTCACTCAAACTGGCTTGGTCTCTGACTGAATTGCTCTGCCTGACATCAAATTAATTCTGTAAATATATTTTAATCTTCTGGCTACTCATAATACTCAGGTTCATTCTGTCTTCACCTGTGTCTAACTTGTTCTCTCTTCAACCTGTCTCTGTAAAATTTTCCTGGTAAGTAATTCTCAGTACAAATACATTCCCCCCTCCCTACGCTGCTCTTAAGTAGCCCCTCTTTCCTGTCTTGTTCTTATGGAGCTGGGCATATCCCATCTCTGACTCATTCTATCAGATCTTTCTCTGATTTAACACTTTGTCTGCCCCTTACTTAGATGCCACTTTCCAACATGGCTGTTTCCTTCTATAATCTAAGATTACTTAAATGTTTGGGAATAAAGGTATGTAAGGGTGTAATTTGTATTCCAGCCAGATCAAACTGTAATCAAGAGCATGTCTGCATATGCTCACATACACCTAGAATGTGAACCCTTGGCATATAAACCATGTTTCTTAATTAAACTTTGTATGTAGATAGGAAATTCTGTATTCAAAATCACCTACCATTCACTAAATATCTCATATTTGGAAAAAATACCTAGGAAAGACAGCTAATGTTCATAGAAAACCTTGGGGGATCAGGGTGGTGAACCTAAGCCAAGACATTTTGTATCTGTGCTCCTGCGTGAAAATAATAAGACTGATAACCAGTTTAAAGCTAAACAGAATTGGGGGAGTTTGGCAAATGAAAGAGAAAGAATAGGAAACAATAATAGATGTAACTTTTCAATTTTTACTTAGAAAGCAAACAGACTTTGAGATTAACTTGCGAAACATTATGGTGCCTTTACCAGTATACAACTCTCCCCTCATAGTTTTTTGTTTGTTTGTTTGTTTGTTTAATGGTTTGGTGTCACAGTTAGTTTAACCTTTTGCTGAGAAAATCTCTTGTGTCTGTACGGAAACATCACCTGTAATAAAAATCTGATGCCCCATAGCTTAAGCAGGAAATAGGAGGTGGCACATTGGCAGGCACAGGAGATTCTCCTGGCAAGATGGGAGGACAGACACATGGTCCCTGAGCAGAGGTAACCATACACATGGCAGAATGTATATTATTAAATTGTGCTATTTAAAGTTATGAGATAGTCAGAGAAGAACCTAACACTATATGGCATAGGTGTTTAGAAATATATTTTCAGGCTCATGGGTCATTATTCTGGGAGCATGGGGCTATAAGAAAAAACAAACCTCTACCACAACAGTCTTTTAAGATGTGAATGATAATCATCCATATAAATACATAACATAATTTACCAAACAGAAAGTCACTTGTTATATTCTGGGAGGTTAGAAAGGCCAACATCAACTTCCTGTCACATTGAGCGTCTGGTGGGTGCTGAATTCTTTCCAAAAGAAAACATTTCTCTATTTTATCAGAGAGATATGAGGAAAGTTCTATCTCCCTACATAGGGTCCTGGTTACTAACTCACTTGCTTAGTTGTTTGCTTGTTTAGTGTTTGTGAGTTATGTGGTATATGCATAAGTGTACATGTGTGTGTGTTTGTGTGTGTAGCATATGTGGAGTCTAGAGGCTGACATTGGACTTTCTTCTCTAATCACTCTTCTCTATCCTTCTGCTGTTGTTGTCTGGTTGTTTTGGTTTTTAGGAGAGGGTCTCTCAGGGAACCTAAAGCTGCCCTTTGGTGTAGACTTACTTGCTGAATTGCCCCAGAAACCACTTGTCTCCCTTTACAGTTAGTACTTTGGTTATAGAAGTATGTTACAGACATTGACATGGGGACCTGATTTCAGGTCTTCATGCTCGCCAAACAAGCACTTTACTGACTAAGTCATCCTCCAGAGCCCAGGATTACTTTTATAAGAAAAGTCGTCTCTAATCACCTTCTAAAGGCTAAAGTTCATTGTACTAACACATTAATGACTATGTGACAATGTACAAATTGAGAGTAGGAATAAATAAATTTTCAGGGTATAACAATTAAATAAAGAATTCAATTCTGGTGGTACTGACATTTCTCTGATTATGACATGAGATTTAAAGTTGTCTTAAATGCTCAGTCTAGTTTTATCTTGTACCCACAAAGATAAATGAAAGCTTAAAATTTTCCTAGACTATAAAAAAATTAACATTATATGGGCAATTTGACCTTGTTTAGCTGAAAAGGACTAAAACTGAAGTTATAAAAGGATTCTGAATTTTAAATTGAAGAACCTTGAAAGGATAATTTCCAAAAATAATTAGCCCAGAAGACAAGAAACTGGATTCACAGTCTAATTTAGCTTGCAGAGAAATGAGTGAAATGTGGTTGAAAGTAAAACAATTCTCCTTGAGTGTATTAACAAAACAATTTTGAAATATTTTTTAAAATGTGTTCCTGTTATCATTTTGATAGAACCTTATGCTTTTAATAATTGACCACTCTGGATCTTAAAGGCTTTAAATTCAATTATGAAAACCATTATTTGTGCTTAAATATAACTTGTAAGTATAACTGAACATATTCAATTACTTGGAGATAAATATTTTGTAACAATAGTCTATTTTAATGTGTAGGTTTCCTTCTTATACTGACATTTTGCCATTTGATAGGTGAATAGTTAATTGAAAGTAAAAGGATGTACATGAAAGAGATAGTAATATAGGATGTCATTGTTGCTGTGTTATATAAACCATACTTATGCTAAACTTCAGTTAGTATTGGGAGTATTTAAACGTATTTTGGCAATTAATTAAACCTTATAAACTATTGTTAACACAAGTAATGTGTTAACTTCCAATCACAAAATGCTGACTAAAATTGACTTTTTTTTTCAAATTTAGGGAGAAATCAGAAAAACTGTATACCTAATCTGTACTTACAAAAGCCTTCTTTAATTAAATTAATGGACCTTGTGGTTTAGAATGAATCCATTGAAAGAGTATATTCTTTTTGTTAAAACCTTAAGCAATGCATAAGAATGTACATTTCCAACTGCATATTATGCTACCACATACACTTAAGCTCTTTGTCATTTTTGGAAAATCCCTTACTAGGAACTGTGTTATGCCATTACTGTAGTGTAAATTGATTTCAAGGGAGTAAGTAGCTCAATAGACTTCATAGTTTATAGTTCCCTAATATTCATTAAGTACTTAAAATATATAGTATAGATTATGTAAACAGCCCCTTAGGTTGTACCCTGTTCGTGTATATCCGTAAACATCCTTTAATTAAAGATGTTTCATTATATTTAAGAAGAAAGCACCAACTAAGGTGACCATAGAAATAATTCAGATGTAATCAGTAGGCTTAAATATTCTGTTAGTGATCATCATGTTATTACAGGTCAGAGTTAATTACTATCCAAGCATTAAACTATACTCCAGTGGTTAAGTGTATTTAGATTACAAATCTGCTTTTTTAAATATGTATTTTTTTAGAATGAAAAATGAGTTTAGCTAATGTTCATACTTAATATTTGATAAAATGATACTACATTGTCAACTTTGTTGATTTAATCATTTTAAAAACCAAATTATGAGACTCAATTCTTTATAGCTAAATTGCTGAGCATAGCACCTCTGGACCAAAACCAATGCCATGGAAAAAAATTAGATGACTATGTCAAGATCACTCAGGCTCCAATATAAAATTAGCTTTCAACCCTGTTCAGTTCCTGGTGAACAGCCCTGTAAATAAGTAACTGTGAAAGCCAAGGGGACCTTGTATGAAATCCCAGTTAGGTCCCAGGCATTGTCCCATTTAACTGTCTTTCCCTTGCCATACTTACATTTTTACCTTAGGAAGTTACATTTACGTTACACTCATTTTGCCTATGGAAAGGCTCACAGAATTGTTTTATTTAGTTCTAGCAACATTCTCCTGCATCAGAAGACAGAAACACTATCAACACCATGAAGAAGACACTAAACAGAAATTTTCCAGTTCTGGGTGACATCAAAGAAACCAACCTCTTTTTTGGTGAGAATACAATGAGAAGGGAGAATTTGTGCCAAGAATTTAACACTGATGTTTCATAGCTGATAGTGACAAAGGAACCCTGTTAGAATCTGAAAAGAGTATCTCTAGGACAGTCACATTAATGTTGCAAAGAAGGCAAAGGAGGCATCCATGTTAGCCATGTGATCTGGAAAAATCAGTACCTTTGTACAATTTTAGTGTGACTTCGTTCATTATGCCTGCAGCCACTTGCATTTATGGGAAATTCACTTGTCCTAGTAAGTGAACCACTAGATTGATAGTGTTTAAGGACCTTGTCTATGACTACAGAATGTAGTCTATTCCCTTGAACTGAAACTGTTTATATAACCTCATTTACAGCTAAATTTTTATTATAGATTCTATGCTTCCTAGTCTAGAGAGGTCTTAGAACACCACTTTATACAGTAAAACAATCTTTTTAAGAATAAATTTGTCAGCCTAACGATGACTTCACTAATATAGATAAACTCTCTTGTATATGTTTGTGCATTCCACAGGTCCATAGATTACCTTACTCTACAACTTGATATAATTGTCACTGTAAAGCAACTGACTTCTATGGTTTCTTTATCTGAGCATTTTGCCTGGTAGAAATTACGTATCCCTCCTACTGATATTTCTATTATAGTGAAATAAGGCATTCTAAATGACAAGGTGATCTCACAAATTGCACCTATTTCATAAGAAAGCCCCAGACACTTATATAGAAAAATAATAAGCACAAACATATTACAGTTCTTTTGTTCTGTTAAAGTGAAGTTGGCTCAAGTGACTTCCCCAGTGATTTCATTCATCAGACATGAGAAAGACAACTGTGCTAATGTTTGTTTTAACTTCTATTTGCAAAGAAACTATTGCATTTAATTTTACAGTGGTCTATCTCTATAAAACCATTATTTTTGCTAATTAATAAGTACTTAGTATTTTAAAGCTAGCTTACTTATGTGAAAAAAATGGTATCTAATGCTGTTAAATTTTAAACACTCTAAACTACAGATAAATACATTCCTAACTATCAAACTTAAGTAAGTCATTAAATGTAACAGCATGATGATTTACTATCAGCACAAACCAACCATCTATTGAGAAAATATGCTTCAAAATGGCAAGCACATTTTAAAACCATGTAATTACCACTGAATTAAAAAGTTATTTTTCGAAGTTCAGTCTGTGAATCTTTATGGTGATTCTATATTCCCATTTAAAACTCTCAAATATAGAATTTAGAAAAAGAAGTCAACATGACTGCAATAATGGAGAACTACCCCTTTCAGTGGACTAGGGGAAGGAGATGGGGTGAAAAGGGAGGGAATGTGAGAAGGGAAGAATTGAGGGAGGGACCTTCAATCAGAATGTATAATGAATAAATTTTGAAGGAAAAAAATTAAAATTAAAAAGACAACATGAATAAAATGTAAGTAATGAAATAACAACAGATTGAGTTTTGTACTTCTTGTTCCCTTTACAATCTTGACATGAGAATAAATCACAGTGTCACTTTTTCTTCTTACCAAAGTTTTCTCTGAAAATAAAATGTCAGAAGTCTGAAATATTTTTTTTTTCTTAACTAACATCTTTTACTTTCAAATGTGTTTGGAAAACAAGGATAAGCTGCAGATAATCTGACCCCCTCTCCCAACACAGTAAATGACTATACATTGCTATTCTTTTTTTTAATTATTTTTATATTAATTACAGTTTATTTACTTTGTATCCCAGCTGTAGCCCCTTCCCTCATTCCCTCCAAAAATCCCACCCTTCCTTCTTAATCTCCTCTCTGCTCCTCTCTAAGTCCACTGCTAGGAGAGATCCTCCTCCCTTTCCATCTGAACCTAGCTTATCAGGTCTCTTCAAGACTGGCTGCCATGTCCTCCTCTGTGGCCTAGCAAGGCTGTTCCCCTCTCAGGGGAGAGGGGAGGTCATAGAGTCACCCACTGACTTCATGTCAGAGACAATCCCTGCTCCCCTTCCTAGGGTACCCACTTGAATACTGAGCTGTCATGGGCTATGTCTGAGCAGGAGTTCTAGGTTATCTCCATGTATGGTCCTTGGTTGGAGAATCAGTCTCAAGAAAGACCCCTATGCCCAGATAAATTTGATCCTTTTGGAGCTCCTGTCCTCTACAGGACTTACTAACTCCCCCTTCTTTCTGATTCTCTGCACTCTGCCGAAGGTTTGGTTATGAGTCTCAGCATCTCTTTGATACACTGCTAGGTAGAGTCTTTCAGAGGCCCTCTATGGTAGGCTTCTGTTCTGTTTCTTGTTTTCTCCTACTTCCAATGTCCATCCCATTTGTCTTTCTAAATGAGGATTGATCATGTTACCTCAGATCCTCCTTCTTATTTAGCTTCTTTAAGTGTACAGATTTTAGTATGTTTATCCTATCTTTTAGGTCTAGTATATCCACTTGTAAGTGAGTATATACCGTCTGTGTCTTTCTGCTTCTGGGATACCTCACTCAGGATGATCTTTTTTAGATCTCACCATTTGCCTGCAAATTTCATGATTTCCTTGTTTTCAATTGCTGAGAGTACATTTCTATTGTTACCCCAGTGTCCCTTTTTAACACACTGGTACCTACCTGACAGAAGGTAGGCAAAAAGGGGAGTTTGTTTTGGAATAGATCCAGAATCAAAGTTGTAAATAGTCATTTTCAAGGATTTTAGGAGATTATCAAAATTTTGTTTCAGTTCCGTTTACTGGACTAGCCTGTCCCCCTGGGCATGTGAGATAACACATCTCTCTGTTATGGGTCAAAGGGTATAAACTATCAGGCTACTTGTTCTTTGTCAGTTACTTAGCACATGGTAGACATTGCTCAAATAAAATTAAAAGGAGTCCAAAGGGAGGAATATTCATTACACAATGAATATGGCTAGTATATACAAACTTTGATGCTAGAAAAGATTTACCCAATACTAAAATGTACAAAAGCCAAGTAGATACAGATATTTTTTTACAGTTGCCTGTGGTGGTCACCATTCCAACAAACTTTACTGTAGGAGAAATGGTAGTTTAAAATGAGGAACATTTGACAATGTAGTTTCAATAAGCTATAGGCTCATTTCATTTATCTTAGACAAATACATAGCCCTGACATTTTTACACTATTAATACAAATTGTGGATGAACTAGTTTCTGTTTAAACTTCAAAGAGAAAAGTGATGCAGTGAATTTAATGGGCCATAGCTCATTCTTGGTGATTTTTATTTATACACTTGCATTTTTAAATTCATGACATTTTAACCTTGATATATTAAAAAAAAGTACATTTCTAACTGACAGTCACTTAAAATTTCTGGTTCTTGAAACTCTACTAACAAGTTTTTGTTGCCAAACCAAATTCTTCTCTAAACTATACTTCCTTGCAATAGTCTTCACACAGTAAAAATAAGCCCTTTCTTCAGTTTTCAAAATAATTAGATGTCTACTTTGTATATTTCAGATAAAATGCCAATATTTAGAATTTTAATTTCAAACCAATTTTAAAATTCTATATTCTTGAAAGCATTTAAGTTTGCAATAGTTAAAAGTGTGTCAATGACTGGAAAGTTTCCATGACAACAACCTCATTATCAAGCTGCTTTGGGACAGTAACCTGGATTTTAAATGTTAGAGAGATTTTGATTACAAAAGTGGCTGATATAATGAAAATCAAAACACAATCTGTAAAGAAAAAATGTTTTTAATTTTGCAAATAATGCGAATGTGGACAATGCTTTCACCACCGGGTTTTCTACATTTGTAAGTTTTTTTGACATACTGAATTTTAGGCTATATTTGTTAATACTTACTCTTGTATTATCTGCTCAAAAATTACATCATTTTATGAAATCTTGAATGGAATATGATGTTTGCTGTTTAAATAAATGATTTTTAGTGAGATGCTTGGAAGACCTAGTCGATATGCTAAGGCACCTATGGAATGCAAACATCGCCTAGGAAATCACCATTTCTATAGTTAAAAACTCATTATCATTGACACTGCTCTGTCAATATTTTATTCCCCTGGGAGGGAAACACAAGCAGCCCTACTCAGTTTCACCAGTGAATTCCAGCTTTCAAACTTAAACATCTATCTGCCAAACCCAGTGCTCTAGCAACCACTAAAAGCAGGTTTTCAAAAGTGAATCTGCCCCATTCTTCAGAAAGTGGGTGTTTGATGATAAAATCCAATTAAGGCTTACTTGTAATTTGTCCCTAATTTAGGTGCTAAAATCTGTAATTGACAAAAATAATGAATGACTAAAGCACATGTTGAAGTTTGGATTGCATTTTATAATAAATGGTGATAACAAGAAAAAAAGGAACAGGAAAAAAAAAGAAGATGGTATTTCTTGGTAAGTGTGATTAAAAGAATCTTAAAAATAACAACCATGGAATACTACTCAGCAATTAAAAACAAGGAAATCATGAAAATTGTATGCAAATGGTGAGATCTAGAAAAGATCATCCTGAGTAAGGTATCCCAGAAGCAGAAAGACACACATGGTATATATACTTGCTTATGAGTAGATATTAGAAATATAATATAGGGAAAACAAGAAGCAAGACAGGAGCCTACCACAGAGGGCCTCTGAAAGACTCTACATAGCAGTGTATCAAAGCAGATGCTGAGACTCATAACCAAACTTTGGGCAAAGTGCAAGGAATCTTATGAAAGAAAGAGGAATAGAAAGACCTGGAGGGGACAGGAGCTCCCCAAGGAGAGAAAAATATCTGGGCACAGGGGTCTTTTCTGAGACTGATACTCCAACCAAGGACCATTCATGGAAATAACCTAAAACCACTGCTCGGACATAGCCCATGGCAGCTCAGTATCCAAGTGGGTTCCCTAGTAAGGGGAACAGGGACTGTCTCTGGCATGAACTCTATAGCCAGCTCTTTGACTTTCCCAGCCCCCCATGGAATGAGCAGCCAAGCTAGGCCATGGTAAAGGACAGGGCAGCCAGCCTTCTTGAGACCTGATAAGCTAGGGTCAGATGGAAGGGGAGAAGGACCTTTCCTATAAGTGGACTTAGAGAAGGCCAAGGAGGAGATGAGGGAGGGAAGGTGAGATTGGGAGGGAATGAAGGAGAGGGCTACAGCTGGGACACAAAGTAAATAAACTGTAATTAATATAAAAAAATAAAAATTATATCAAAAAAGGAAAAAAAAGAAATAGAATATAGGATAAACATACTAAAATCTGTACACCTAAAGAAGCTAAGCAAGGAGGACCCTGGCTAAGATGATCAATATTCACTCAGAAAGGTAAATGGGAAGGACATCAGAAGAGGGAGACAACAAGGATAGGATAGGAGTCTACCACAGAGGGCCTCTGAAAGACTCTACCCAGCAAGGTATAAAAACAGATGCTGAGAATCATAGCCAAACTTTGGGCAGAGTGCAGGGAATCTTATGAAAGAAGGGGGAGATAGTAAGACCTGGAACTCCACAAGGAGAACAATAGAACCAAAAAATCTGGGCACACGGGTCTTTTCTGAGACTGATAATCCAACCAAGGACCATGCATAGAGATAACCCCCGCACAGATGTAGCCCATGGCAGCTCAGTGTCCAAGTGGGTTCTTTAGTAATGGGAACAGGGACTGTCTCTGACATGAACTCAGTGGCTGGCTCTTTGATCACCTCCCCCTGACCGGGAAGCAGCCTTACTAGGCCACAGAGGAGGACAATGTAGCCAGTCTTGATGAGACCTGATAGGCTAGAGTCAGAGTCAGAGGGAAGGGGAGGAAGCCGCTATCAGTGGACTTAGGAAGGGGCATGGGAGGAGAATAAGGTGGAGGGAGGATGTAGGAGGGTGGAATTGGGTGGGAATGACAGAGGGTGCTATAGCTGGGACACAAAGTGAATAAACTGTAATCAATAAAAAAATAAATAAATTTAAAAAATAATAACCAAGCTACATTCATGAGTCTCCAAGATAAAAACAAAACAGCACTATATTTGTTTTCAAGCTATTTTAAATTTAGCTTCTTTTAATGAAAAACAAGAAAACAAACAAACATACAAAAATCTCTGTCCTCTTTCTTCAACATATTTCTGGGTAATTTTTATATTGAAGACAGCAGGATTCAAGAGGGAAAGGAAGGGAGCAACAAGAAAAAATGAAGAGAAAGAAGGAAAACATGGGTAAATTGTAGGGAGCTAGTGGAGTCCCGAGTGCATGTGTTCATTCACATGGACAAAGCCATGTCAAGGATCCCAATGCCTCAGACCCGTGGTATTTGTAAAGCCTTACCCAGGAAAGGCTCAGAGCAGTGGCTAAGCCTTCTTCCGGTCTTAGCACAGATGTTGAAGGTGCGTTCATGGAATACCCCTGTCGCCTTCTCCCCGCTGACTCTTAGAAGACTGGTTCCCTGTGGCGACTGCGCTTTCTGAGATGAACTAAACCCACATCTTGCTCATCTGCATAGAATAACCCCGCCCACTTGTTTATCTGTATGTAATAGCCATGCCTCCCTGTTCAACTGTATTTAACAAACAGGCTTCCAGGGTGCTGAAGATTCTCCATCAGAGCCCAGACCACTGGATCTCAGCCTTTCTGTACATGTGTCCATGTGTCTGTCCTTGCCTCATTTCCTTATTGACTCTAGTTAGGGTTTGAGGACTCAAGCCTTGCAAGGAATGGCAGTCAATGACAATTATATACAACCACCTACCTTCGACTGATTCTAAGCCTACCTGAACTCTTCCCAGTGTTTGGAAGCAGTGCATTTGGCTTTTGGACTTGGGGAGGGAAGTGGACAGATTCTGTTAATGTGAACAGAATTTATAGACAAGAAAGCATGAGCTACCGCCCAATCATTCTAACTCATCAATTACTGCTTTGGAGACCTGGCCCCCAGTCTAACAGTTTAACAATGTATTTGCATTGTTAAACATCATCTCAGAACTACTTATACATAAAACTTCTACTTTGGTAAAAGTTAGGCAATATCAAAGCTGAAGAGGAGATATACAAAATTTGGATTTGATGTGTGAGCTGGCCATGCTCACACTTCATAAAAAAGGAATATGAGATGTGTTATTGTGTCTGTATCTCTGCATACGCTTTCCATATTTTGATATAAAGCATCTGTCATCCATATTTTGCACATGTTATTTATATTCATATATAAAACATGTTATATAGTTATATCCTGATAAAACATGATTCTGGATGACATTTTCAGTCCGAAAGAATCAAAATAAAGTTGATACTTAGGTACATACATTGAAAGCTTAATGTTTTATTGTTGATGTTTAAATATTTCCCTTAGAATTGCCTTCTGACATATAATTTCAGGAACAAACTGGGCATGGTGGTTGAAGCAAGATGATCAGAGCTCAAGCCCAGCTTTAACTACATAGTGATTTTTTTTCTGGCCAAAGTAAACTAAATGAGACCCAACACCCACCAACTAGCAATATATATATATATATTTTTTTTTTTTTCAGGTGAAAACTTTAAAGTCTAAATCAACATAACAAGCCAGTTACTCTATCCACAGATCTTCTCTTTATGTGGGTTCTAAATGTATTTAAACCAAAATTTTAATTTGTCTCTAAAGATTTAAAAGCACTGAATCGAATGAACATGTTCAATAGACCCCGATGACACTTCTAAATAGAGTTCCCCATACTTATGAACACGTAAGCGACAGCCAGAGCCATCACTCCAGCATAATGTGTCATTGCAGATTGAATGAAGAGGAACAATGGTGAGATGCACCTTGATGTCTGAGATGTTGGTTATAAAAAAACAACAGAACAAATCAAAAGAAAACCAACCCTGATAGTGCTTTACTGTCACAGTACTGTGTTTCATCAAGGGCTGATACAGTCACTCTGGGATTGGATCCAGGAAGATCTGTGCTGGAGCTTTTGTCACACGCGTCAGGAATCATTATATACCCTAAAAGAAAATTCCTTAAACCCTTTATGATCTGAGGAGATCATAAAGTTGAAAATATGAGGATTCTTCTATTAGACACTCAGTTTTCATAAAGCTTAAACTTGCAGCTACCAAATTCATCTAAAAAGGCATGGTAATCATTTCCTTGAAGCTGCCTATTATTAGGTTCCTCTCATCAATATAGAATGTATAAAATTGATAATACCAACATCTTTAAAGAACCAAATATACTAACCAAATACTTAGGAATGATTAAAGGAAGTACTAGTTCATAGGTTGTCACAGATAAGAAAAGTTAACGTAGCTGAGTGATGATACTACATGCCTTTCACACCAGCACTAGGGAGGCAGAGAAGAGTGTGTCTCTGACCTTCAGCCCAGCCTGGTCTACAAAGCAAGTTCCAGAACAGCCAGAACTACACAGATAATCCCTATCTTGAATTTATTTTATTTAATTAACGTGCTTTAATAAAAAATAACTGATAATCTCGGTAAAATAGAAATGTTAGCAGCACAAAAAAATGTTCTTGTTTTCTTAAATTAAAAATGTATCCTTAAATATAAATAGCTTGGGTTTTAAAGTACCAAAGATAATTTGGTGGTTAACTATGACTATATTAATTTCTCTCTCCTTTTGGTTTCAAATATGCCGGACAGGGCTGTATAAGTGTAGATTATGTAAATACAGTTATTTTGATTTCCCATTGTGAAGAGAGACTTTATGTGGTCATTTAATATAAAGCTCATTCAATATTTCAGAAGCTGTATTTTGGTGAGCAGAATTTATCTTCTATTTCTCACTGACTTGTAGATCTATACAGAGGGTTAATTAATTTAGTAGTTCAAACTGTGTTCTTAATTTAGAATGAGCTGATAAATTCTTCAAAAACATACTTTAATCCATTTTAGCTTGCCTTTAAAAACTCATACAAAGTATACATATTAACTATATACTAAATTAAATATTAAAATTAGTTTGAAAAGATACTAGCAAAAAATGTTTAGTTTTATCTATTAGCTTTATTCACTAGGCTCACTAAGCCAAACAGTTATGCGACTATATCTACACAAATCCATAAAAGGTCCCTAAGGTATAAAATTTACCTTAATATTGTTTTCAGTCACTTAAAAATCAGGTTCATTGGCCATTATTACATCTACTCTAGCTAAGTAAAAAAGCCTGCCTCTAACCTTTGTTTTCTTCAAATACAGGAAATAAGTTAAATACTTCCATTTTAA
Source organism: Psammomys obesus (assembly GCF_907164565.1). Taxonomy (NCBI): domain Eukaryota; kingdom Metazoa; phylum Chordata; class Mammalia; order Rodentia; family Muridae; genus Psammomys; species Psammomys obesus. The sequence goes on along the minus strand of NW_026585895.1, from coordinate 39,908,381 downwards.
CTGGTTCCTTTTTGGCAGTTATCTAGGAGGCTGACTAGAGGAATTGTTAGTGTTCAAATTTATAGCTCAATAATAATGAGAGATTCAGCCAAACACTTAATGAAATGACACAAGGACTTTTTCCTTTCATAAAAACATGTAACATTCTCATCCTGTAAGAGATGGGATAGCGTTTTCTATAAATAAATGCACACTGAGTAGCATGCTATTTTAAGTCAGACTGAATCATAAGATGTAATAAAGACAATATGCTAAAAAAGTGGCACCTCTTAAGTCCTCAAATTGGCCGACTTCTACCTGCTGAACACGAGGACATGCCAAATTAAATCCTGGGCCAATCCAGGCTCCATTGGCAGGGCCTGTCATCTGTGTAAAAGCTCCCTCACACATGTTTGATCGTTACTCTGGTGCATACCTGTTGAGCTTCATTTACAAGATTGTCAGAAGACTAAATGTATTTTCTCAACACCTTCCAAATCTTTAATCAAGAAATGTTTAATGAAGCCAAAAGGCAATTTCTCAATTCTTGTTCACTTCCTTTGCTCCCAGGAGGATATTTATGAAGATGGAATAAAGATGACACACAACTTTTTTTTTTTTTTGATGGAGAAGAGGGAGATCCATAATCCCCAGACTAGCAATGAAAAATTCAAGTGCCATTCTTCATCACAAGGGGAACCTGAAAGAGGAGTTTGTTTTATTACAAGGTCTGTTAATGCCAACTTTAAATCCACAGCCTTTACAGTTTACAAAAACCTTCCCCACTGTGAGAAGGAAATGTTCACAACACTGACATACAACATGACAAGGACTGATATTAAAAGTCTCACCACCCATTCCTCAGCAGTCTTTATTCTTGTTTCTGAGGGGCTTATTCTTCTATTTGGCACAGAGGAAACTGGTAAACTTTGATTTAGCAATGTCTGGCCTCAACCCAATGTTCTAAAGAGTTTATTTAAAGCTGAGCATTTTGAAAATATTAGGTTCAGTGCTGTGGGTGTATATATGGGGCAGAGATGAAACTGATACAATACAGTCCTAAAGATATTCCGAGGCACTCTGCACTTAGCTGGTTGATGCTGTTATTTATGTCACTTTATTATGGGCTGCAATGTGCTAAAAATCTCTCTTCTGCTCTGCTTACCAGGGTTAATCTACTTGGGTCTCATCCCAGGAAATAATAACCACACATTTTCATAATCTTTTTTTTTTAATTTTTTTTTGCTTTTGTTTTTCTTTTTTTGATTTCTCGAGACAAAGTCTCTGTGTAGCCTTGATTGTTCTTGATTTGCTTTGTAGACCAGGCTGTCCTCGCACTCACAGAGATCATATGCCTCTGCCTCCAGACCCTCTGTATGACACATGGACACACACACATGCACATGGACCCCACATTCACACCCTTATCCTCAAGAGATTCACAATATAAAACAGGATTAAGATGGGTTGCAGCCAGCACAAGCTTTGGCAACTGTTACAATGTTCATGGTCTCACTCTAAAAGCATGGAAAGATATCAGAAACCCAACCGGACTCCACATGCAGAGAGACACATTGGTATCACAATGTGTCTAGGAAACAGTTTTAAAATTTTAATTTTTAAATTTTAATTATTATTATTTATTATAATTTATTCACTTTGTATCCTGGCTGTGGCATCCCTCCTTTGTCTCCATCCAATCTCACCCTTCCTTCCTCCCTTCTTCTCCTCCTATGCCCCTTCCCCTAGTCCACTGATAGGGGAGGATCTCCTCCCCTTCTATCTGACCCTAGCCTATCAGGTATCATCAGGACTAGCTGCATTGTCCTCCTCTGTGGCCTGGAAAGGCTGCACCCTCCAGGGGGAGGTAATCAGAGAGCCTGCCACTGAGTTCTTGCCAGAGACAGCCCCTGATCCCCTCACTAGGGAACCCAGTTGGAGACTGGGTCTATGGGCTACATCTGAGCAGGGGTTTTAGGTCCTCTCCATGCATGGTCCTTGGTTGGGGTATCAATCTCTGCAGTGTTCCCAGGGCCCAGGTTGTTTTTTTTTTTTTTTTCTCAGTAGGTCTCCTATTGGAGCTCCTGTCCCCTTCAGGTCTTTCTATCTCCCAGTTCTTTCATAAAATTCCATGCACTCTGCCCAAATTTGACTATGAGTCTCAGCCTCTGCTTTGATACCTCAATCAGAGGCCTTCTGTGGTAGGCTCTTATCCTGTTCCCTGTTTTCTCCTGCTTCTGATGTCTATAATATTTGTCCTTCAGAATGAGGATTGAGCATCTTTCCTAGGGTCTTTCTTGAAACACCGACAAACCAAGTAATCCAATTTAAAAATGGGGTACAGAGCAAAACAGAGAATTCTTTGTAGAGGAATATAAAATGGCAGAGAAACACTTAAAGAAATGTTCAGTGTCCTTAGTCATGAGGGAGATGAAAATCAAAACGATCCTGAGATTTCACCTTACATTGAATTGAGCAGAATGGCTAAGATCAAAAACTCAAGTGACAACACATGCTGGAGAGGATGGGGAGAAAGGGGAACCCTCCTCCTTTCCTGGTGTGAATGTAAACTTGTACAACCACTTTGGAACTCAATCTGGTACTTTCTCAGAAAATTAGGAATAGTGCTACCTCAGCTATACCAATCCAAGGCATGTATAAATTATGCTCAACTATACAATGAGGACATTTGCTCAACCATGTTCATAGCAGCTTTATTCGTAATAGCCAGAAGCTGGAAACAACCTAGATGTCCCTCAACAGAGGAATAGATACAGAAATTGTGGTACATTTATACAATGGAATACTACTCAGCAATTAAAAACAAGGAAGTCATGAAATTTGCAGGCAAATGGTGGGAATTAGGAAAGATCATCTTGAGTGAGGTATCCCAGCAGCAGAAAGACACACATGGTATGTTCTTACTCATAAGTGGTTATTAGACATGTAGCATACGATAAACGTACTAAAATCTATACTTCTAAAGAAACAGTTTTATTTTATTAAAAAAGAGCATTGAATGGTTTTAGAAACATCTGAGTATTCTATAGGTCATCCTAAGAACAGGGCAATGTGTAAAATGGACTTTGCAATCATCATAGAAAGTTTTACAACTATCTAATCTACACTTAAAAATATTAAAGCTTTGTCTTCCATTCAATTCCATTGGTCCGTTAGTCTGTTTCTATGCCAGAACTGAGCCTATCACAGATCTCAACTAAAAGACCCCACCCAGCAGGACATTGAAGCAGATCCAGAGACTCACAGCCAAACTTTGGACAGAGCTTAGGGAGTCTTATGGAAAAAGAGGAGATAGAAGGACCAGAAGAGACAGGAGCCCCACAAAGAGACCAACAAAGCCAAAATAAAAAATAAAAAAACTGGGCCCGAGGGGGACTACAGTGGCTGATCAATCAACCAAAGTCTATACATAGAGATGATCTGGAGCCCCTGCCTAGCTGTAGTCCATAGACAGTAAGAGGACAGACAGTAAGAGAGAAGAGACAGTCTCTGACATGAACTCAGTTGTCTGCTTCTTGATTGCTTCTCCCTGGTAGAGTGACCTAGCTAGCCCACAAAGGAAGAGAATCCAGACAGTCCTGGAAGTACTAGGGTCAGACAGGAGGAGAAGAGGACTTCCCCTATCAGTGGACTAGGGAAGGACAGGGGAAGAAGAGGAAGGGAGGGCAGAACTGGGAGGAGACAAAGGAGGGGGTACAGCTGTTATACAAAGTGAATAAACTGTAAAAAAAAAAAATTACAAAGTGAATAAATTGTAAAAAAATTTACAAAGTGAGTAAATTATAAAATGTTATGGTTAAGTTTGACCTAATCTATAGAACTAGTCACGACAACAGCATGCTTCATTGCAAATTCCTTACAGACGTAGAATTTGCAAAATACAGTGGTTTTGTTTGTTTGTTTGTTTGGTTGGTTTTTGTTTTTTTTAAGATCCACAATGGTTATTAAATACTATTGTTTCCTGTTTCCTTTCACTTGAAATTGAAGCTTTGTGAAGATCTGAATGATAAAAGGACTGAAAGACTAAAGGTGGCAAAACCAAATAAGGACATTTAAAAACGCAACAATTTTATCTACTTGGAACCAGTTTTTCTATTACCTCTACATATTTTATATAGATATACATCAATGAGCAAATCACATTTTTAAAAAAGTATTATTATAATTATTATTTTATCTGTATGTGTGTTTCTCCCGATACATTTCTGTGCACCATATGTGTTCTGTGCCTAGTGACTGATGAAGTCAAAAGAGGGTGTTGTATTCCCTGGAACTGGATCTGAGATGGTTGCAAGCTTCCATTTGCATGCTGGGAATCAAACCAGGGTTCTCCGTAACAGCAGCCAATGCTCTTAGCCACTGAGCAATCTCTTCAGTTTCAAATTAATTCTTTTCCCAAATGGACAATAAGACAAAACAAAAACCTTCCTCATGCCTGCGCTGCAGCATTTATTTGAATGTGGTTATTCCATTTCTTTGTTTGGGGCCTTGGGAAAAAAACTTGTTTGGTAGAACTGATTCACCACATTTGCTTGTGTCAGCTGTGTTATGGATTTCTCTGAGGCACTCCGGGTAAAGAAAACTGGATATTTCTAGTGGGGTATGTTTCAGGGCTCAGGAAAACTTGCCAAATCCAAGTGCTTACGGCTTCCTAAGGGTCCAATATCTCAGTGTGTGTGGAACACAAATTTTCTGTCAAACATGAAAATCGTAGGGGAGAGAGAGTGAGAGAGAGAGAGAGAGAACAAGAGAGCGAGCCTTGACAGTCTAATAAGCCACAGACGAGAGGCACCACGAGCCTCTGGCCTGAGAAGGGACACTAATGCGTGGGTGTTGGGAGGGAGCTAGTTCCCAAAGACAGTTACTGCTTAATGGGATACGTGACCATACATCCATTAAGAGGGATAAACATGGCTCTCTGCTGGCCTCCCAATGCCACTGGCAGTTGCTGGTTGGGATGTTAGCTCCCTTTAACACCTCAGAAACGTTTTAATGTCTTTTTTTTCCAGTTGTGCAATATTAGAACAAGGCTTGCATTCTGTGAGAAAATAGAAGAGCAATATTAACATAGGACGACTTGGACACGGCTTATTGATACAAGCTCTGCTGTTGCCAAGAGTAGCACCTGGGTTCTTGAGCCTCTGATTCTGCCATTGACAGATTAATTTTTAGAATATCTATCAGCCTTTCAAACATGAAAAAAAAAACTCTTCAAACAGTGGCTTCTTCTAATGTTACATCTTAGACGTCAGAGGAAGCATCATATTTACACTACACACATTTTCACTTGAACTACTTGTTATTGTTTTGCATGAAAGTAAAAGGGTATCACTTGGTTTTGAGGAAAAAAAAAGAAAAAGAATATTTTTGAATTCTGAGCTTGTTTATTTAAAAGAGAGTTATTCACCCTGAGGAGAAATCAATAAGTACATCAAGCATTCCTCTCAGAACCCTATCTGAAGGGAAAATAGCAGTGCCTACAAAACAGTGTCAACATTCAAGAGTGGTGCCTGGTTTATCTGTTCTTAATGCTGTGAAAACGGTATGGACCATATTCAGAAAGACAAAGCCAAGCTCTGATTTTTGTCTTCATTCTGATTTTCTGACAGAAAATCTTTTACATGCAGACTCTGCAGAGAAAGCAAACAATGCCTTATGTAAATTCTTCATTTGCAAGCGTTGAGCATCTATGCAGTATTATATCAGCACATCATTTTTCCTGGTAAAACAGTGTTTTTAAAGAACAATAGTATTCATACAGCACAAAGATACAAAAGATGCTCCTCTTTTCTCCTACCTGTATACTTAAATAGAAAATATGAAAACCTTTTATTAGTAAAAATAAATATAAAACAGTCATAATTTCAACATATAAAAGTAAAGACCATCCCCTCCTTTAGTCCCATCTAGTTTAGAAAGCCATACATAGTTCAGCACTTACTCACTCTGGGCCCTTTCAGGAGAATAGCCACACATATGATAGGCAACATGCTCTCCTACTGAGATGCCTTTAGCTCTTGAAATGACTTTTAAATGCCAACGTTGGTTTACTGGACTGTACAGGACACCTTCAGTACAGCTGTGCTTTCATCTGGTGTTAGTATGTACGGAAGTACCAAGCCATTTATTGGAAATTGGTACTCCCTATCTTCACTGACTCTGAACCCCAAACTCTCCTTATGAGATGATTTCTAACCAGGGGAAGCAGTAGTCTAGAAGGAATTTTTAAAAGATTAAATAGTAAAAAGGCACCTAGGAAAAAAATACAATCTTAGGTTAGGGCAAAAATTTTAACAGCCAGAACAATGTCTGGATGTTACTCCTTCCTTCTTTTCTCTGCCTTAGTTCCTTATACACACTGCATAGGCTTTAGAATGGTCCGTATCGCTACAATATCACTGAATTATGAGTACTAATACATGTAAATACAGGCCATGCTGATGTACTGGAACCCTAAATTACGTTTATTGTAATGCAATTAAAATAATGTAAAGCATGCGTTAAGGAAGGCTTAGAATTACAGGCTCCATAGCACTATTCTATACTCAAAAGCACCCATTAAGCCCTCTGCATAAAGAGAACAAACAAACAACGACAACAACAAAAATATATTCACATGGGTCCTACGGGATTCTGTAGGGCTTATGCGGCTGACGATCATGAAGCCTGGATTTGAATACAGACTAATTGACTTCAAAACTTCACCTCTGAGCCTCAGCCCCAGCCCCAGCCTACGTTTTGCAGCTTTTTTGGGGATCAATTCAAGTTTAGGTTTCTGAAAATCTTATGTACTTTTCTCTCCTATGTCAAAGAAGCAAAACAGAATATGATCCTAGCATGAAGAAACCTCAGAGTAATTAAATAACCTTTTGTCCATGAAAAATGTTTTTACTTTGCTTATTAGATGATTGATGATCCATTTTTTTTTTAAATAGGTCACGTTGGGGGTATGCTACTTCTTATTGGAAATTCATACACTATATTCTAATCATCGCTTCCCCTTCCCTATCTCTTACCAGAACCTCCTCCCTTCCCTACCCATGCAGCTCCACACCTTCTTTTTCTCATAGTGGCTTTCACTTTCATCAAACTATTTGCTTGCTTATTAAATAACCAACCAAACAAGCAAACAGAAAAGAGACCTAGAAACTTCTATCACAATGATGACTTTGATTAAATGGCATTGCTTCTCCATTGCAGAATGGGTGCCAGTCTCATGCATTTTTTTCCCCATACAATGCTACATAACACAAAGCAACTTCTACAACAAAGATTGTTCTTACGAGTAATAAGAAGCTTCCAATCCTTAAGTCCTTCCATGAACAGGACACCATCCTACATGTATTTTCTAAAGACCTCAAAACATCATTGATTGACCTTTGTTTTATTTCTCAGTTTATCAGTATGAATAGTGGTCCCTTGAAGGAATAAAGTTGTTAGTTAGATGTCATCATGCTAATAACTGCGGTCTTTTCATGCATAGTGAACACCACACTGAAAGAAAAAAAATGCTGGAGAACAATACTTGGGTATGTCTTTGCAACATCTTAGCATCTGTGTGATTGCCCATGTTATATATGCCAATACCTTGGATTGCAGTTATTAAATAACAAACACTGGAGATCATCTAGGAGATACTCTATCCAGAAATGTCCAACCTGAACCCAATCTCGCCTGAATATCTGACATACGGTCTATGGAGAGTCTTGGTGTTAGGGGACTTTCTTCTTCATGGTTTCATTTATATGGTACTCAACCACCTATAGACATGCTGTTGTGTAAGGAGGAAATCTCATGAACTCTCAACCCTAGGCAAAGAACTATGGACAACTAAGGACTACTGAAAGAGGGAGAATTAGTTGTTTACAGTGGAGAGCTATCCATAGATGGTTATCCAGTTTCAAGTGGTCAGCCCTGAAATCCTATGCATATGAGCAACACTAATGAGTGTGTGCATATGTATATCTATATGATATGTATGTGCACATACATGTACACTCACATGTATGTGTGTGAATAACAATTAAAGAAAAAGAAGGCATGAAATTTGGAGTAGAGGAGTTTACAGATAGTGTGGAAGAGAGGAAAGAGAAGGGGGAAATGATTTAATTATATTTTAGTTAAAGATAAAGACATATTTAACATTTTTTACAAGGAAGAGAAATTATTATATTAAATAAAAAATAATGAAATTAACTATTAAAAGTTGCAGAATAGTTTCCAATGGTATACTTGATAAAAAGCATGGTGTGAGGACTAAATATGAAAAAGGGAGACAGAAAAATCAAAAATAAGTTGTAATTCATGATCAATTATCAGTTGAAAAAATGAGAAAAACAGAAACTATAATACACATTTAGAGAAGACTACAGACATGTAAATGAGGCAACAAGATGAGAGAGAGAGACATAATGAATATGGGAATTTTGGGAGGCAAACCTGTGATGACTTTTTAGAACAGGATATCCTACTCCACTGCCCCTAATAATCTCCCAGCCTACACTGATTCACTATTGTCTAAACTTCACAAAAACCTTTCTGAAAAGTACTGCTAACTAACGTCATCTTATTTTTCTCAGGTTTGAGCCTCTGTTTCACAAGAGCCCATCTTCTGCTGCTCTGATGAGTTGTGATGTGTGTGCTGTCACTGGCATTGGAATGTGCTCAGGCAACAGAGTTCTATCTTCACAGAATCTGTAAGGCCACCCCCAAGCTAATAGGCAGGGTTCTCTAGAATAGGGGAGAAAACCGGGGTGAGGTGGGGGAATAGGAGGCATGCAGGGAGGGTAAGGATGAAGGGGGCATTGGAGCAGTAGAGTGGCCTATATCCAACAGGATCTGGGTAGCCCAACAGTATGGCCTTCCACACACTGGACAGCTGAGAACACAGTAGCTGCTTATTTTGTTATGCACGGTGCTAAAAGCCTGAAAAATTCTTGGAGACTCTCGGGTTTGCATTCAGTATTGGAATCTGGAAAAAAGTGATGTTGTCAGTGAAAGGATGGCTCCAGTAGCAGAGACAGACTCAATAGCAAGAAGCCAAGACAGCAGGCAGCACAGCCTTTCCTGCAGACATTATCTCTTTACATCAAGGCAGATCTTCTCACCTCCGTAATGCTTCCTAGAGGTACCCTCATGGACCCGCCAGAGGTAGGCCTTAACTGATTCCAGGTGCAGCCAAGTGGCTGATGAAGATTAACCAGTACACTGACAGACGATACCAATACCAGCTAGCATGAAATTCAGTGTAAATTAGAGAACCAAGGGATTCTCCAAGATTAATCATGAATTCATATTCTTGTTGCAAGTTTTATTCTGACTGGGCGCTGTTAAAAATGTCTGTCATGAGTCAACAGCGAAGAAAAAGATCCCTTCAGTGGCTACAGACAGAGTGCAGCCACAGCACATCTTGTTGAGGTGGGAGTCTTTATGCATTATTCTACTTATTTTACCAGGCAGGAAATAGCACAGAGAGAGGCTAAGTGACTTGCCCAAGGACAAAGAGTGAGTCAGATGCAGAGCTGGGAATGCAGCCCACTTTCCCTGGTTCCCAGTGTACAGCCTTTCTCAGCAAGCCATAATGCCTCTCACATGGATAAGTTCCTAAATGTATTAAGCTGTTAAAAATTCAATATAGGTGTGACATTACTTTCCAACTAGCCCTCTTTATCACTGCTTCCCAGGACCCGTTATCAGAAGCCAGACCAATGATCACAAAAGCAATATCCTGTCTTTTCTTTCTTTCTTTCTTTTTGCTTTTGTTTTTGTTTTTTACAATGCCTTACTAAAATCAGTTCAAATGATTCTAAGACATTAGAGAGTGAAGCTGTACTTGGATTTTCGAAGTCCATAAACTGTAGCATGGCGTCAAAGTTATTAGAAGCTGAAAATGAACATATGGGACAAGTATCAGCCACGGGAAGGTTCACAACCAAGCAACAAAGAAAACCAACAATGTGTGTTCACATTAGGAAGAGGAAACTAAGTGTGTACACACTGGGCAAATGGCCTTTCAAGAAGATTCTGGATGTTTGTCTTTTCTATAAAGCTATGTAAGTTTACCTCTATAGCTAGGACTCTGGTACTCACTTTATTGAGAATTCTGGATCATTACTGGAGCCTTTCTGCTTTATGCCAATTACTGGAGACACATAGTACCAACTAAACTGGAAACGGTAAGTAGGCCAGATCCTAAAGCTCCTGAGTCTTTAAAATAATTTTAGGGAACATCACCAGTTGGGAACAGTTCACTTAACAAGCAAAATATGACTCATCTGTGGAATCTCTTTCTATGTAGCAATCTACATAGTCACATTCACTGGGTCATGATGGTCTAGAAGATGAAACCCATTCACTATATCAGCACGTGCATGCTTGTTTACTTCTCCTCTACAAGCAAACACAAAAGCACCATACACTCACATCTTCACTATACACTTCACAGCCTTACAGCCATCCTCCCCGTGACCTAATTATATGGCTGTGATGATTCTTGTCTATGGACCCTCAGCAACTCACGTGCAGAGATTTTTATTTGTGTCCTTAGCTCCTTGAGAAACAGTCAGTACATATTAATTGCCTTTTATATTTACCTGTGATAGTGTTCAAAAACTATAAACAGTAAATATTGAACTTCTTGATGAGAATATTTCTTTGTAATCACACTGACTCACAGTTTCAGTCAGCAGATAACCATAAACTGATTTTTGAAACTAAATTGGTGAGCAAAATGGCTTCTTTCAGAAATTTAACACATAAGAAAGGAACACTTCCCTCTCCCTTTGTCACTAACAACCTTTGACACTTATGTGGGTACATCTAGCTAAAAGTATCAGTGACTTTTAAGAGTCTGAAATTCTAGGGAAATAAATGTTTCTGAAGTGGGGCAGGGAGACTACATGATGGCATGGCTGTGTTTGGTGGCGTGAAAGGTAAAAACAACCCAAAACGAATAAAAAAGGTGGGATGTTTTAGGCTTCTGGAGGGTCCAGCCTGAATGATCTCTCAACGTCAAAACTGGAACAATATCAACAAGAAAATAACCAATGGCATCAACAGTTTATACTAGAAACAATTGAGTCAGTATCTATGAAGCTATACTTGTTTGAATAAATAGAGAAATATAGGTAGTTCTCCTTGACAGGATAATTTTAACAGATATAGGAAGAAGGAACAAGACGCTGCCTCACCCACGGGATCAGCAGTAACATGGACAATGTGACAATAGCCAGCACTTCTGCTGTTGTGGCAAACTGAGGAGAGCCCCACTCTGTGATGCTCCTGTCAAGATCCTTATCACACTGAGTGAAAGAGGGGCAAAACTAAATTATGGGTCATTCTACAAAAACCTTACTAGCACTCAACTGAGCACAGGACCTGCAATTGAACAGTAACAGAGAGATGAGGATAGATGTGAGAAATGCATGGACAGAATAGAGTTAAGTGTTGCATCTGGACTTCCTGTGAAATACAACTTATGGTCTTGATCTTACCTCTGAAATTTGTAGTTAGTCACACTTATTATCCCAATATTGTATCTTTATTTCTATACTGTATTGTCAATATGTGCTGCATTAGTAATAGGGATAAAAAAGTTGATAAAATCTCTCACTTAACGAATTTATGGAAGTCTAAAGTATTTCAAAAGTGAAAAAATACTCTTCAAAATTGTCACTTTTGCTGGAGTAATTACAGTATGACACACAGGCATGAAACTGAAGAAACTGCATGGCACATAGATGTTTTTTTGTGTGAAATCCCATCGTTCCTAAGGGCAGGAACGATGATAGAGTTATCTGTGCTATCTAACTGTGCCACAGCACAGTATCTGCTCTCAGGATCGTTATTTTGCAGTATAGTCTTTTCTTCTGGTCCCTTTCGGCCTTTCCCACCCCCCTTTTCAGGTTTTCTTTTTCTTTTAATTTTTTTTCACAATTTATTAATTATATATCCCCACTGAAGCCCCCTCCCTCAACTCCTCCCTTTCCCAGCCTCCTTCTGTCTTTCCCCTTATCCCTTTCCCTAGTCTGCTGAAAGGGGGAGTTCTACTCTACCATCTGCCCATAGTTTATCAGATCTCATCAGGACTGCCTGGATCCTCTTCCTCTGTGGCTTGGCAAGACCACATCGCCAGCGGCAAGTGATCAAAAAGCAGGCAATAGCGTTGGTGATGGAGGCAGCCCCTGCTCCCCTTACTCCGGACAACCCACATGGAGACTGAGCTGCAAAACTGTCACATCTGAGCAGGGGGTCTAGGTCCTCTCCATGCATGGTCCTTGGTTGGTGCATCAGTCTCTGCAGGACCCTTTGGGCTCAGACTTTTTTAGTTTTGTTGGTCTCCTTGTGGGGCTCCTGTCCCCTCCAAGTCCTTCTATCCCCCAACACCTTCTTCTGTAAGATTCCCTGCACTCTGCCCACTCTGTGGGTCTCAGCATCTGCTTAGATCCCCTGTTGGGTGGAGCCTTTCAGAGAACCCTCTATAATAGGCCCCCATCCTGTTTCCTCTCTTCCACTGCTTCTGGTGTCTATCCTGTTTGTCATTCTGAATGAGATTTAAGCATCCTCCCTAGGGTCCTCCTTAGTGTTTAGCTTCTTTAGGTCTGTAGATTTTAGTATGACTAATAATTATATGTATGTGATCAAGCAACATTATGTTCAGCTTTGTGGTCTGGGGAGTGCAGAAGCTAACTACTAGCCCCCCCCCCAATCCCCTCATCATCAGCAACATATCTGCTTCTTAGACGGCTCTTGCTGCTTCGCTCTGAAGTCATAATTGTGTTTAAAATCATAAATCCTCTCTAGATCATTCAGAACATCTTTTCTCCCACTTTCTCTCCCTTTGTTGTGCTTTATATCCAGCAAGGGAGAAGGTGTTAATGCAGAACATGATATATTATTGAACTTTACTATGTGTGCTTAAGTATTTTAAAGCGATCTTGTGTGTGTGTGTGTGTGTGTGTGTGTGTGTGTGTGTGTGTGTGTGTGTACCTGCATTCTGGTGTATATGCTTGTTGTGTTCCTGTGTGGACGCAAGTGGTCAATAGAGTGTCTTTGTCACTTGTCACCATAGTCTTTGAAATAGTCTCTGAACCTGTGTTTACTGTTTCATCTAGACTGGCTGGCCAGTGGGCTCCTGACATCCACCTATCTCCACTTCCAGAGTGCTGAACTTGTAGATATGAACCATCACACCCAGATTTTATATGGGAGCCAGGGGTCTACACTTAAATCCTTTACTGAATAAGCCATCTTTTCAAAACGCCTTCTTTGATATGCTTCTTGCCAGTCCCAAGCCCTATAAGCAATAACATTCATTTCAGCAAGTTATGCTAGGCTCTGTAGCAGAGTTACTCTGCAACATTTTGTTGTTGTTGTTGTTCTGGCTCAGTCTACCACTCTTCTCTCTAATCCTGAGGACCTATAGCAAGTAACAGCCTATCTGTCTGACCATTGAATCTACCAGCGTTCCTTTTTGCCACCAACAGTGTTATTTGTGGTATGCGTGTGTTAAATTACATCTTTGTGAGCTAACACTTAAAACCTCGGGACTTATCTATTAATGAATATACAAAATCTCAGGCTCCCTTTAACCATTCAAAGGTCAATGTCTTTTGGTTGCCATAGTCTCACTAGCTACCTCTTTGGACTGTTAGGTGTTACTTCCTTGTTGTAAGTGGTTATTAATATTTACTATTGGTTTATCTTCTAGTAAAGCTTGCTGTTAATCTTAAACAGCTGTATAACCAAATCACCACACAGAGACTGGGTTTTTAGGTAACCTCGAACACAATTCTGGGCAATATTTACTCCCTCCTAACCTCCAAGCCCTCAGTTTCCTAACATTTAGATTTCCCACATTATACTTGCTTTTTGTGAAATCTTAGGTATGGTTCATGGTCCAAGACCTCCAAGATCTCTCCTCCAGCTCCAACTCCCAGCTCTCCTCCTGCCCTTTATTCTCCCACTCATTTCCTGCTCTCCAGCTCCTCCCCTCTTTCCTGTCCTTTGGCTCCTTCCAGCTCAACATTGTGTCTAGTTACTTTATTTGAAAGTTTACACCAAGTTGAGACAGGATGCTTAGTATGAGTATCACAATGCAATATCTGGATTGAAACCGGGGGGGGGGTAGAAATCAGCATTTGAATGAACAAGGGTAAGGTGTATATATTAAAAAAAAAACAAAAACAAAAACAAAACAAAAACCACATTATACCAACACTTCCTATATACATGTCACCCACAGCCCCTTCTGACCAGAGACCGTCTGGGTGTGTGAAGCATGCCTCCTATGCCCTTTAACATGTAAAGGTCACTAAATAGGTCAAGTGCAGTTAGCTAAGATGAGAGCAGAAAGATTTCATCAACCATTACCTCTGAGTCTGGGGTTCTTGGTAGTCACACCCAAAACTATTTCCCTCTCTGAAAATACTGAAGGGACTCTGCCAATCACTTTCTGTTGGCTGCAGAGAGATAGGAGCAACAGGATGAAGGCTTCAGGTTCACCCAAGATCTTACTCTTTCAGGAAATGCCATTATTCTTAGTATATATGAGGTTTCATGCCCATGTGCATTAGTCAAGTCTGCTCTGTGATATCACAATGGAACCACTGTTCTGCTTTTCTAACCCTCTCTGGCTTTCACCCCCAAATCTTGTTGAACTTGAGTAGATTCAGTCTCTTGAAGCTTATTTTTGACTTAATTAACTTCTTTGCTACCCCTAAATTTATTGGGTATCTCACTAACTAAACTGTTATCAGAACGGGCTTTTTAAATTTTCTCCTTTTATCTGTATAACAAGTTTAAGCCCCATTACAAGAAGGTACAGAATCCCTACTTGCCTGCCTTATTTTTCTGAGCATGTAGTCACAATTTTTTGCCTTCTAAAGTGCAAGCAAGCTCTTTCTACTCATTTTGAATCTTTTTCTACAATGCTTTCCTTACAAAAGAAATAAAGCACTCAGCAAACCTTCATCCAGAAACACAAATTACACCTCATACTCACAAATATACAAGAGACCCTTCTTCCTGCTGTTCTCAGTTACCCAGATTAATTTATTTCTGAACTTTTTGATATACCTCTGCTGAAGTACACAGCAAACAGATTTACAGTGAGTCCCAAATTAAATATTAATGCAGAATCTTCTAGCCTCAAATTTCATTTGGTTCAGTCACTCTAAAACTTAATAAAATTTTAGTATATACTTCATATTTAACTTATTTCTAGGCACAGTGTTGATTTTAGCACTGAACTTTCAGATCCAAGTTATAGAAGAGGTTTTTGACAACATGAATGAAAAATGAACTGAACTTAAAATGTCTACTAAACCCACATGTACATACTTTACACAGCAATGAAATTGGTTGAGATCTTTTGCTTCAATATTTTATGTGGGCATTTTTAGCTTTATGTCCTTGGGTTTGCATTGCTTCATCTCAATATACAGTCTGCTTAGTAGATGTTTTCCCTAAGTCCAGAGACACAAAGCTGAAAACTATGCGTGTGAGCACATATTCATACATCATCACTGAGTCTCAAAGTATTTCCAGGTTGATTTTTCCCATGATGCTCTTTCTCCTTCATAGAGAGTGAAGGGCTTAAAAGGGAGTGAGCTTTCAGTCCAAGCTACTCTCTTGGTTCTCTATTTAGGAGATCTCTAAATTCTAAAGGTGAAATATTTGGGTTGTTAAGCTGATACAATGGCAGTATTCTGGCTTTCACATTTAAACTTCAAGTTTTAAAAGTAACCATCTTTCATTCAAGGTAGAGAATGGGAGAGATGAAAAGGAAAAAAGAGAAGAAGGAAAAGAGAGAAAATATGAATATGAATACAAAGGAGTAATAACAAAGTTACAAGACCTTACTCCTAAAATTCCAAGCAATCTTCAATACATTAGAACCTGGTATAACTCACTCAACAGTAATAGTAACACCTTCAGATATCTGCACTTGTTTCTTCCGTATAGACCCTCGTGATGTTAAACTTTCTGATAACATTCATAACATCTGCATGCCTTTTCTTCATTCTTACATTCTCTTTCCTCTGTAACTCCAACAGAAGTCAAGAAAGCATGAAATATGTGTTCTGGTGCCTCAAATAAGGTTCCTTCAAAATCCTGCGTTGCTCAGTTACATTTATTTACATTTATTGCTTGTGCAAACCACAAGGCTGGTGCCTCTTAAGAATAAAACTTGGGAGGAAAACCCTTGAACTCTGATGGATCAAGTAGCAAACTGGTACATCATAAATTCTAGTGCCATACTTCTTCTCCTCTGAAGACTGCTTACCATTTGCTATAAGCACCCCTCTTCCTTTCTAAAAACTTAAGAATTTAAAAAGAAAATTTCAGAGAGCGAGATTAGTGCAGAGAATAGTAGCTGCACTACCGTATTCCCCTTTACTAACCTAATAGAATATTCATAACCCAGAACATGACTGTCGGTTGAAATTCTTTTCAATCATGTGAAGGTATAAGGGACAATTGAATAGGAACTTTCTGCTAAAAACACTTAAGATTTCTTCAAGAATAAAACACAAATGAGTCTCTATGGGACAATTCCTTCTCCTTTCACTTGTACAATGGTTTACATTAGTAGAAATAGCAAATAATAATAATAATAATAATAATAATAATAATAATAATAATAATAATAATTTCTTCATATTAACCAATACTTAGAATGTTCTTAATGTTTCTTTTAATACATTGTTTAAAATAACACCCAAAGAATGTTGTGTTGCCTTCTCTGATTTCCAGATACAGTATACATAAACAAGGAATGAGAGGGACATTGGTTTTGGTAGTTCTGAAATGTAAGTACAAAGGTATATTTAAGACATGTTAAGGAATCAAACACAATCATTCCTTTGTATGTGTGTGTGTGTGTGTGTGTGTGTAGCAGAAAGCATAACCTCACAAGCAAATTCTGCTGTGTCATCTCTGAATAAAGCTCTAATTGCTACCTATTATAATCAAGACTAAACCCACATCCCTCACTCCACAATGACACTGAGCTAGTTGACCTAATCTGGTCCCTTACTCAACTAACTACATAAGGTCCATGCCAGGCTTGTGTGCTGTCTCTCATTCTCCACGAAAAGGACAAGCTAACAATTCTTTCTCAAAGTTTTTCACAAAAAGTTTCTTTCTCCACTGCTGAAGATGTTCTTCTTTGTCCCTTGTTTGTAGGAGATATGTCCATTGTCTCAAAGAATTTCTCTTAATTGCTTCACACTATTTTTCTTTCTTTGTAACATACTTGTTATTTATTCATCTGTTTGTGTCTCTTATAGCTTCTCATACTACACACCCATGGCTCAGCTGCATTGTCTAACTTGCCATTTGCTTCATCCTCAACATCTATACAGTCGTCACAAGCAGTTTGCCCAGTTTTGTGGATTGAGTCAGTAAGCAAATGAATGTGAACAAATGCTGTGGACTGTTTTCTGAATCAGCATGTTATCAACAGGAGAAAAAATATTCTATTCTGCAGCAAATTCCTTGCTACCAGCAATTTATAGGATGCTAATGCTACAGCTAATGATAATATGAACTTATCCTACTCAGGATCCATTGTTTTCTACAAGTATTATTTTCTGTAGCATTATTGAAGATCCTAGGGCTTGGAGATATTTATTTTTGTGTAGAGAATTACAGCAGAATTCTGTAAAACTTGGAGTTATTACCAGAGGTATCCTTGTTAAGGTACAGCTAAAACAAAAAGCCCTTGCGTATTTTGCTTCATGTCCTCACAGTAATGAAAGCATGAAAAGGAGCTTAAAGAAAGCAAACATAAGTTATTTGCTCTCATGTTCCATTTCGAAATATCTGACAGAATTACTCAGTGAATTAAAAAATAAGAAAATACAACAAAGATAAAGTTTAAGTTGTAAAGTGTAACTGAGGTTTTTTTTTTCAAGTTAAATATTCAAGACAGTTTCTTTTTTTTTTTTTTCACAAGTAACTTAAATGCACCATTGAACTTTCATCCATCAGTATCACAGAAATGACCAAGTAGCTTTAACAATTATGATCGTAAAGTGGCTAAAATAATGCTGGGTCTGAGTCTGTAATGTCATGCACAAGTCTCCAAAATATGGATGGCCAGTGATCATAATTACTAGATTTATAATGCCTTTACCTCATAAAGTAAGGTTTGCTGAGCTGCTGCACTTATCTCTTCATTTATGAAATGTGTAGTACATTTTAGATATCCTGAAATCCCAGAATTAATATTTATAAAATGTAATGTTTTAGCAAAAGTTTAAGATTACTAATTGCCCCCAAATATAAAATCTATATTGTAATAGCCAAAATTTTCAATGGCTAAGTTCTCTCTCAGTATCTTTGTCCTTCATGGCCTTATATGTAATTCCAAAAGAAAACAGGACATTCTAAATAGAATTATGTTTTCAGCATTATACCTATGGGCTTTTCTTTTTTACAAATATCTTAAAATATCTTAGGAGTCCTCAAAGCATCTGCAACTAAATTTCATTTTTCTTCTTCTCTGTCCCCTACCCTCATTTTCAGTTCTCTTTTCTCATATTAAGAAGAAAAGGATAAGGTGACAAGTTGTCATTAAAGAAAAACTCAGCGGTAGCAAAATTCTTAAGGAATTATGCATTCATATTTCTAAAGTTAAGCTGTCTTGAAGCCTTGAGGGATGGCTATGCTACATGGAAAGTTAGGAAGGACCGTCCTATTGATGGTAAGAACAAAACAAGAGACAGACTGTGGAACCTTGATCTTACCTAAAGAAGAGATGTATTATTTCCACTAAAATGAGGTCATGCTTCAACAATACCAGTCTTTGGTTGGAAGGCTAAGCCAGCCAGGACAATGAGGTGCATTGCAACTCAGGAAATAGATGTCTCGCTGTTAATAAGAATACACTTTGAGATAAAACATAGCACTGGTATCTTAGCGAGGCAATATGCCCTATCTTCTCTCACAAGTTTTGTTTCTTTTTCTTACTTAGTTAGAAACTGCATAGGAAACAGTCCTTTCTCAAAACACTTACATAAGGACTTTCATCTTCTCTAAAGAATGTCAACATAACATTATGCATGTATTAATAAAAATTTTCATAACATGTGTATATTTAACCTAATCCAAGAATAATAGGATTAGACAAAAGAGCCGTTTTTAAGAATGGAATTAACTGAAGTGACTTTGAGTCTTTAGGACAGATACCTCTGAAAGATGTTATATATTTAAACGTATTTTTGGAAAAGTTGAGAAGAAATCCAAGATGTTGACAAAGTATCATTATTTGACAACTGGATCTTATGGCTCTTATCTAATAGCTTAAATTTTAATTTAGGAATGAGTTAATTCCATCAATTATTTTACTCAGGAGACTCCATCAAATTAATGGCTTTTACCTGGCAACAGTCTTAACCATTAGGATACAAAGAAAGAGAGGGAAGGACGGAGGGGTGGAAAACAGAAGGAGAAAGAGAAGAGAGAATTGTAGTTTGTGATACTGCTGAATTCAGAGCAATAAATGATACATATTTTCTACCAGGAAAGACGGGGGAGGATACCAAATCATTTATTAGGAGAAAATCTATTTCTAAACTTTGTGCAGACAGTTCATGGAAGAAAACCACCCAACAAAAGAAAGCATGCACATTTTTCAGGCCATGCCTTCTGATGTATGATGGGTTCCTCTGGAGGGCTCAGGACTCTTCCTCTGATAGGGAGGGCTCAGTTGGTAAAATCACCATGTAAAATCACTTAAATAAGGCTATACCACTGGGAACAGTGACTTGATATGGTTGTTAGCCCAAAACATCTTAAAAGGGATTTAAGTAAATCTACAGCAGCACAGGTGGGAACTAGAACAATTGTAATAAATCAACTCTAAATATATTTCTGTGTTTGATATTGTTTAATATTTATGTATCAGGATACTTTGCCTAGACTGGTAGATACAAACTTAATTTTCATGCCTCTGGGTTAAACATGGGGTAAATGGATTCACAGAAAATAGAAGCAAGGAAAGGTCTTGCTTTCACACTCAATACTGGCTGGTAAGACTAATTTTGTCTCTCTTCTAAAAAGCAAAAAGCAAAAAGCAAAAAAAAAAAAAACAAAACCAAAAACCCAAAACGTTGTGTTTGCTTTTTTGCTGTATTGAGGCGCATACATTGAATTTGTCATTATTCTCAGATTAATTAGGCAAACTGGACGTCTCCTGAAAACTTTAAGAAAAAACTTCCCTGTAAAATTTAGTTGTTTTCTGACACAAACACTGCCAATGGCACATTCTGGCTAACTCATTCTGAGATCTTCATTGTGCTTACACTCATTGTCACTATTCCAGCCAGGAACATCCACTTAAATGGCAGTCTGTTAAGGCATTTTCACTACAAGCATTTCCCAGGCT
The DNA here is from genome assembly GCF_907164565.1 of Psammomys obesus. Lineage (NCBI taxonomy): Eukaryota > Metazoa > Chordata > Mammalia > Rodentia > Muridae > Psammomys > Psammomys obesus. The sequence goes on along the minus strand of NW_026585895.1, from coordinate 39,887,989 downwards.
ATTGCTTGGAGCTGGTGGGGCTCAATGGGAATACAGACTCAACACGGGGAGACCCAGGCTTCAGTCCTGCATCAGAAAACCAAAATGGGCAAAAGCAGTTTGACATTCGTCTCTCCAACTTTCAGGTTGTAGGGAAACAAGTTATCAGCCATACAGAAACTCATTAGAGCACCACATGCTGCCGGTCAAGAATTATGTCTACAGTTTTTTATCTCACAGGAAGGCACCAACCATAAGAATAGATATTTTATCTGCAGTTATAAAAAAAAAAAAAAGCAAAGGCTTTGATTTAATAAACAGTGTCTCTAATGTTGAGGCCATATTGGTGTTTTACGGTATTTGCACCAAAGCTGTCTCTTAAAGAAACATATGTAAATACAAATTTCATGTGTGGGCAGGACCTTCTTGCTACTACATTGGTTAGACTAGAAATATCAGGTTGGTGCAAGCATGTACAAGGCTAAGTATTAATTCTACTTTCTTTGAATGTATCTATCTGGAATGAAGACAAGTGTTTCCTCTGGATGAGAATTGTTTTGACAGAAAGGCATAGAAGATGGAGCAGTCTATCCTTGTGTCTGACTGGTGCTTTTTCCCACACAAACTCCCTATAAGCAGAAAAGAATTGAAGACGATGGTGCATTTTATGGAAGACATAAAAAGTAGCTGCAGAAGCAAACCCAATGACATTGTTAGGATAAAGGTCATACCCTAGTATGGAACACATGGAAGAAGTGGAGGTTCTGTAGCATAGCATTTCCTTTAAGAAACCAACCTGTGTTCATGCTAGGTAGTTTTAAATGGGTCTTATCTGTATATTATGACACAGGCTGAAAGAAGATATCAAGAAAGCAACTAAGGAGTTATACTATGGATCCAACGTAGGCACACAGGAAATCTCTGTTAACCTCTACATTTACTGACAAAGAGTATTTACAAAGGGCTATTTCATTTTTTTGGAATCCACTAACGATAGCATCCAGAAGTAACCATAAGATTTCTTTCACGTTTACTGAAAAACAACTCCCATCTTAATAGCTCCACAGTAGTTCCATACTTAAGTTCCTGTGAGAGTATTAAGTGTTCTCCATTCTTACAGATACAATTGCATACTGAGTAACATTGATGCAAGTTGCTTTAAACTATCTTTATACTGCAAGTGTTTTCACAGGCTATTCATTATGAAGTTAAAAGGCAAAGTATGCAAGGAATTACTCTTTTAAATAATATAGTTTAACACCTCTTGCATTCAGCACATTGCCTCCTTTTTGCTACCTTTGCACAATTCTTTCTTATCGTCGCAACATATTTATATTTTTAAGTATTTTTCCTATTTAAGTTTAGAAGGTGGGAAGAAACTGAGCCAAAGTTTAGAGACTTCTTCAAGATAAAACCTGCACATTTTACCAAATAAGATATGAATTGCACAAAGATATAAACTGCAGTACATCCTTTAAGAGAAAGATTTAAACTGTATCATATATGTAATAATCATCTTTCAACGCTTTTAAACAGACATAATAGTACAAATGCAGCACAAACATTAATTATTTCAAAATTTGTCCTCACATCTTAATCAGACTAAAGGTTTTTAACTTGGTCAGGGTCTCCCATCTCCTTTTCATTTCAGAAAATTTGACAATTTAAAACATACTTCCTTTTAAGGCTTAATAATTATCAAGCAATGCTTTGATATGATATGACATTCTCAAATGACTAATTAGTTTATTCTAAATTAGTCTGATTTATCCTCCTTTTGGCTGTTAAGTTGCAGCCAGTCCCGATGAGACCTGATAGGCTAGGGTCAGATAGAAGGGGAAGAGGCCCTCCCCTATAAAGGGACTAGGGAAAGGGTTCATAGGAAGAGAAGAGGGAAGATGGGTGGGACTGAGAGGAGATGAGGGAGGGAATCACAGCGGGGATAAAAAGTGAATAAATTGTAATAAATAATTAATAAAAAATTGAAAAGGAAGTTATAAAAACATTTTTTCAGATATAATGGAATCTTATTAGAAAAACTGGTATATGCATTATTTTGATAGTATAAAAATCAATACAAACTAGGTAAACCACATGTAATTAAAGGACAAGTAGATGCCTATGAACTTAAAGCTAAATACACAAATGAGTTTCAAATATGTTTTGGGGGTAGAACATTTTTTTTTTTCAGCTAGTAAAACTTTAGCTTCTGCTCACAAACTTCCCAAGGGCATCACAGTAGAGAACGCAAGCACCTCCCACAAGGAATGAGAAGCTGTCTTTACCTCTAAGTATCTGAGAACCCAGACATGGTTTCACACTTTGAGGCATAAAACTCACTCTTACACTACTAACCTCACAGGTCTTTTCACACATACATTCCCTTCCTCCAGAGCGTTGCCACAGCCACAGGCTTGATGCGGCTAGGTCTCATTAACCTTGTTTTGGGTTACATGCCAGGTCTGGATTGTCAGCATCTCAGTGGGAGGCATCGGTCATAATGCAGCTACATCCTCATTTTAAACTTTTAGCAAGATTCTCTGCCTCCTTCTTTCAGATCCTCCCTTTTTCTCCCCCTCCCTTCTTCCCTCTTTCTTTTTTTTTTTCTCCCTACTGAATATATACATGAGGGTGACTCTCCATTTTGAAAGCTAGCTGTCACATTTGTAACTGTTTTCTAAGTTTTGAGAGTTGGGTTAGATGCGATGGAAGTCAGTGTCGATCTTCAACTACAGATGCTCACACTCTGTGACAAAATAATTCTGATAATGTTTTCAGCAGCTAATGAACATCCAGTTAAATCATGGAAACTAACAATTATCTTCTCTGTAACCTTAGATGCCATAGGGGTTTCTCTCATCTGTGGAGCTAAACGGGCACCAGATACCTTCCTTGAGTTAATTTCTTATCTCTTGAGAAAGCTGCTTTATATTTATTTATTTATTTATTTTTTTACTGTGCACAAAATTCTCTCTGGTTGGTCGATCATTCCTCTCAGGTAACAACAGTGTGCTACAGAAATACACAAAACACTGGTCTATGGGTGAGGTCAGACCGGGGTGGGGTTTGGGGGTGCATTCTCCGTCTGATAGAACACAGTACCAACAAATGTGCCTTGCAGCCTGCTTGGCCAGCCTACTGGGCCGACAATCTTCATCTGCTCCTCTGCTCCAGCCCAACTTCAAAGGTTCTCGCTAAGGAAGGTTGAGGAGCCACTGTGCCAGATCAAAGCCACAGTCATTTCAACTGAGAGCTACATGCTTCCATTTTATCTGCCCCGTTTTTTCAACTCTTCCACATCGACTTCAAGGCAACTTAAAGCAAGTTCAGAAGCTATATGATGCAGCAGCTGTGCACCTGAAAAATTATCAGTGCTACTCCTAGAGATGACATGTGCCTTGGGACTAGGGGATGGTTGCCAGAAGTAAGTTAAACAGGACCATTAGAACCCAACCTGTGCTGTCCTAAAATGAAACTAGCTTATACTCAATTCATCATTCCTTTCACCTAAGCCGACTGAATCTCACAGTGCAAGATCGTGGCTATTTGCTAGGCACTGGCATCTGGCCAATTGGAGTTATTTTTAAATTTTTGTTTGTTTATTTTTCTCTTTTCTAATTAAGTTAAAAAGATGAATTATGCCGTCAGTGTGGGCTCAGTGCAGGATTTATGATTCTTCTAATCTTCCTTTAAGTAGTTAACCCTTTCAAGCCTGGCGGCAGTGCGCAAATATTCCTCTGCTGTGATTTCTCCCTTTCCCTCTTTAACCCACATATCCTTGTCAATGATAGTCAACTGATAGGAAAAGGAACTGAGGATTTCCAGGGCAAAAGTTTCAGAATCGTGGTTTATCACCTCGACCTTCTCTCTGGGCTCCCCTTACCCTTTCCCCTCTGAACTTCTAGTTCCCAGCTGCTTGGGGATGGTAGAAGCGCAAGCGCAAAGTGCCAGGCTAGACAAGCCAGTCTCTCCAGCTGATAAGGCTATCAAGGTACCCTGGTGCTGAGTCGAAGACCTTCTCTGTCGGAAAAGCCCCCCAGTGCTTCTCAGCTGGCTACTCAACCCAAGTCAGCCACAGGGAAAAAGAGAGAGAGAGAGAGAGAGAGAGAGAGAGAGAGAGAGAGAGAGACGCAATCCAGGAGGAGGGAGTGAGCACTGACACTTCTCCCTAGATACACAGCTGAGGAAGTTAACCAGTAGCTAAGTTGGGAGAGTAATTGCCTATGGCGGAGAATTAAGAGGCTAAAGCTCTCAGCTGAGAGCCAGCGCCAAAGGGAGTCTCAAAGAAATGCGAATTCTCATCCAACATCTGCAGCGCTTGGGATGGCCGGGCAGAAGCCAAAGCCAAATCCGAATGTTCCCAGGGGAAAAGGGACAGACAAAAACCAGGACCTAAAAACGACCAAGGGTAAAATGTCGGGGCGCGGAACACTCTGGCACCTAGTTCAGAAACCCTCCAATAACCCTCTCCCCCCCACCCTAGGAGTCTAGCGCACAGTGGCCAGCGGGTCCCGGGAGCGGAGCTGCCAAGGACTTAAGTTTCACAGTTGTCTGGCAGCATCACCCCTCAAGAAAGCCGAGGGAGGAAACGGGGAGGAAGCGGGGGATCGCGGTCCTTACCTTGGTTGGCTCCCACGGTCAGCACCCCGGCTTTAGGCAATAATCCCGAGAGAGTGAGGATGGCAAGGAGCAACTGGGACATGATGGTCTCCCCGGTGAGCCGGTGCTGCAGACTGCTCGGCGGCACCCTCCGCCCGGCCGCGGCGGCTGGCAGCCTGGAACGGAGCCGCGTCATTTACAAATGTCACTGGAAATCCCTGGTCGGTGGGTCCAGCCAGTCCGCCTTGCTCTGCCAGGAGCAGGATGTGGAAGGTGTGCGAAAGCGCGCCTGCGGAGAGCGTGCGAGCGCCAGCCCGGCGCTGTGTGTCTGGACTTTTCGATGCAGGATACGTCTGATCTTACATCACGCAAGAGGGGCAGAGAGATGCCCGCCGATGGGAATTCACTATTAATCACCGAGGCCTCAGCACTCCCCTCCGTCGCCCACAGAAATCACATCTATTACTAGTAAGAGGCGGTTAACACGATGGGGAACAGCAGCAAATGAGAGCCCCACAAATCACTGCTCCTTCAGCCTCCTTGAAGGGAAAGTAACTCCGCGGTGGTTCTGTGGGGATCTGGGTCCTTAGCTAAAGACGGACCGCAGTGGGCCAAGCAAGGCAGGCTCCAGAAAGCATCGCCAGCCAGCTGAGATGTTCCCCACTCTTGAGCCTTGCAAACCGCTTCTCAGGCAAAGCTGATTTGATGTCTGGGCTGTACAAGGAAGCGTCCTTCCGGAGAAGCCAATGCAAGCCAGGACGTTGTTTCTCTTAGGGAAATGGTTTCCTCCACTTGACAGCTCGCAGAGCGTTCCCAAGTGCACTAGTAACTTTTATGCTGAGTGGCACTTGGGGACAGAGATGCAAAATTAGTGACTCAGCAGAAACAAAACAAAAATGTCTAAAGTCACTAACCATTACAGTTACACACACACACACACACACACACACACACACACACACACACACACA
>NW_026585895.1:39811300-39882430 GCF_907164565.1 Psammomys obesus | reverse complement strand
ACACACACACACACACACACACACACACACACACACACACACACACAGCAAAGGTAAGTGCAAAAAGCAGGTCCAATTTAAGCAATGGGTTCTACCTCAGTTTTCTGTTTAAAGGAATATCCGAGCCAATTCAAGGTTGTGAGGTGGTTTGTGTCATTTTTATTTCCTACATTACACTGACAGTCTGAGAACTTTCTGAAACAATGAGATGTATCAAAATGAATCTGTAGAATATTTACTCCCATGTATGTGTAAGGGCACATACACAACTTAAGCTGATTCAGTTACCATTTAAGAGTCACAGTGGCAAGCCTGGTGTTTAGAATTTAATTCACTGTGCAGAAATGATTTTTGGGTTATTTTAATATCTTGATAACTGAAGGCTTACTTTCTTCACAGCAGTATCAGTATCTTGTCTATGACAAAAAAATCTTACATTTTAATATTTTAAAACCAGATGCCACACCTTTAATCTCCATGCACTCTGGATGCAGAGGCAGGTACATGTCTCAGTTATAGGACTAGGAGTTGTAGGAGAGCCAGGGCTTCGCAGAGAAACTCCTTTTCAAAAAAACCAAATACTGAGAACTCCAAGAAAAGAACAACAACAAAAACAAACAAAATAACAAAACAACAACAACAAAAACAAGCCAGAGACTACTTAGAGAAGTAGGAGCAATAGACTTCTTATATTGCCGAGTTTAAAAACTTACATGTATTGGGAGAAATATGTCTTAGAAATGACCATTAAAATCTCAAGAGCCATTGGCAGTCCACAATAGGAGCCATTAAGATTAGACTGAACCAAAGTGCACAAAGAAAACTCTGGAGGACAATGCCAGGCATCTGGAAGATGAGTCTTTTCATTCTTACTCTGATCAGATGTGTGCCTTTTATTCTACATTTTTTTCAAATTGAAAACTTTCATGTTTACTTTGCCTTCTGAAGTTAGTTATTCAGGACTCACTACATATAACATTTACAAGTGTAAGATTTTTTTTTTCATCTATTTGTTAAACGCAATATCCCCTAGAATTTTCAGTTATATAATACCAGTCACCAAATAGGAAGAGAACTTTCTTTTAATTTCATTTAAAATTTTCACAAACTTAGGACTAAATGACATTCAAAAGAATGGTAATTACGAATGCAAAGTAGTGTTTACCAAGGGTCAACAAGACATCTGCAGTCGCTTGAATACATATGCTCTGGGACAGACTGAGTAGCTCTCTTTCCTACATAATTCAAATTAGGCAACTACGGTTATAAACTACAAGAAAGTTTCCACCCCATTTGCATGTCCCTACAAAAAAAGGGGGGGACATGCCCAAGAGCCAGCATGAAGACACCAGATTCCTTGTTTTCCAAGCTGCTCTATGCTGTCCACCTCTGCAGAGACAAGGTGAGGAAGGTAAACTCTGCAGACTCCTGAGAGGTAGCTACTCATTGGCCTCCATAACACAAACAGCCTTGGGAAGGGAAATCAGGGAAAGACAGTGAGCTCAATGAAAGCCCAGGAGATTTCAGCATGCTGCACTCTATGCAAGCAGTCCTCTAGGAGAATGAGCCTAGGAATGCAGCAGAGTGAAAACACCTTGCTCTTTTTTCTTGTTCCAGTTCCTTTGACAAATACACACACACACACACACACACACACACACACACACACACACACATTTCCTTCCTTGAATAGAGAATATTGAAACTGTATTGACCAAGCACAGAATAACAAAGCAGAAAAGAGTTTTTAAAGAAATAAAAGCTCAGTCCATCATTTGTGAATAGCACATCACTCAAATTAGTGCTACAATCCAACACAAGCCTATGCAGAAGTTCAGGTCTATGGGGCAGTTTGCTGGCTGGTGAAGAGTAGCTCAGTGTACCTGATTTCCACTAAGCCTTTTCTGTAAAATACAAGTGGAGAAATGTTAGTGTAAGACAGCAGCAGATGCGATTCCTACAGCAAGAGTAGGAGAAAAACCCCTCCAGCAGCTCGGCAGGAGTGTGTACACATTGCACAGACCCCTGCTAAGTGAACGCACACCTGCAATGAAATGCTCGTCTGTGGTGGATACTTTAGAAAGAGGGTGCACGCTCACGGCCCGGTGAAGACAAACGATCGGTTCCTTCAGAATGCATAACAAACAGGCTAAATGGAAAACGACAGGACTTCATTGCATCAGGAGTGAAACAAGGCCATTTTTGAAATGACATAGGAGGAAATTGCCCACCTCACAGCAGATCATTTGCATGGAGTGGTTCTTCCAAAGATCTATTGAAAACAACCAATTTATCACAAGACATGATTATGAGTTCTGCTTCAGTTCACAGATGTCTAGGATAAATTTGGGCTTAAATTAAATAATGTATCCCTAAGTTTTAAGACTCCATGTACTTGAATCGAGTATAAATATAAAAGTAACATTAACATCAATTTCTGAAAATATTTTATTTCTCTGTAATATACGCTCTCTTGGAAAAGAAAATTAATAAACTGTTCTATTGGTGAAAAGGAAATGGCTAGCCCCTATTTTTATGACCCATTATAATTTTATTATAATCAAATATTAACACTGACAAGTGAAGTAAATTTTCTCAAACTATAGAATATAATCCACTTTCTCAATGAGATAAATTAAGATACAATCAATTACTCCTCCCTTATGGTTTACAACAATGGTGATTATTGAGTATTGGCCAGTGGCAATCCTACACTTTGTCTTAGAGCCACCCCTGACTGCCTGTGATAAAACACCACATTTCCTTTCTCCTGGTTCTCACTGGTGCTCTTGGGGATTTTCACTCTCTGTGGTGCCATGTCATGCACTTCCTTATCTCAGTTGTGAATGAAAAAGAGGTGTGTCCAAACAACACACCAAGGATGGCAGCTTCTCACTAAAGAGGTGTATGCAGGACAGTTTACCCCAAAGCTGGTTGCTAGGGAGCTGGGGATCTACACAATCTCTGCCTCAGGGTTCTGAGGTTCTCCCACTCTGCTTCTCCACAAAGAAAAACTGCCAAGTTGCCAAGGAGTTACATGGGAGGAGATAGTAGGGGTCTGTAGGAGGAGTTGGAGAAAGAGGAAATGGGAAGGAGGATGACTTAAGAAACATTATCCATTATTGCATCACCAATGCTTTAAAACTAAAAAAATAAATAAATAAATAAATAAAAAATAAATAAATAAAAAATAAAAAATAAAAAAAATTCTCTGGGCAATACCTTACCTTGAAAGCTGAGATTTGTGATAGTTTATGAATTGTGGCATTTTTATGCTTTGCGCATTTGTTAGTGATTCACATCAAACATGGATTCTTTAGGTAGTATAATTTTCCAACTGGGATTGGAGGATTTGATTGAGATAAATAAGATGTTGATGTATCTTAAGTGCCACCATTTGCCAAGTATTCAGAATTGTACCTTTAAAAGAAAGATGAGACCCAAATCTCTCTAATGTTGCCTTCTCTTTATGCCTGTGTTCCTTTCTTTTCACCAACATTTTTGTAAATATCTTAAAATAGATATGAGAAAAAGCCTAACTAAATGATCACCACAGCCTTTGAAAGACAAATACTTATGCTTTTAAGACACATTTGATTGTTTTAGATTTCCCTTGACTCTAACATCAGAAAGGGTAATATTAAAAATGCATCATACTTTTTCTCTTCATAGATTGTATTTCATAATAATACAGCTTTCAGATACAACTTTTATTTTGCACTTTTGATATGTAGTCAGAAGGTACAATATGTAATAACTTAGTTTCATATATGGATCATACAAAAGTGTGAAAGGTTTACCAAGTATTCTCTCTCCACTCATGAGGTAGCTGCTTGATGGTTGAGGTCAGGCATTCACGAGAAGCCTGCTCCTTGGTGCTTTTAGATACCGAAATTCTTGCAGAGCTGTGAAGACTGCCTTTCCTCCTCGATGCTGGAACAAAAACGTTACCGATATCTGTGAGGGAAGTCTGCCAGTGATACACTTTGAATATAGCCCTGTGGCATTGCTCTGCCCAGTAATATTGACCTCTATTCTTTTGGTCATCGTTTTTCTGCTCCGTAATTATAATTAAGAACTTTTAGGTTGCTGGAAGTGGGAGGAATATTCAAATCATCTATTGCAATTCACCACATTCATCTAATGAAAGCTTTAAGACAGGAAAGGTGAGTAGTCTGATATTATATGCATGTCTTACTAATGGCCAAATTTGCCCTTGAATATTATTGAATATTACGTCTAACTACTAGATCTTATAACCAGTCTTTCTCATATTCCCTTAGAGTTTTCTCCTTAAGTGGGATGGTAGCTTAGAGAGTTTGAATGTATTCACTCAGTAGAGATATGAATATGTTCTATACTCATTCAGTACATATAACAATAACGATTATATGTGGTCTTTGAATGAAACGGATATGTAACCAAATCAAACACCATTTATGTGATAAATAGCTCACTTTCCAGAATCCTCTAAAAACCACACTTTCAAACATCTTTGCTGACATAACCAAAAAGGTAGGGTGGAGGACTATTATGAAGAGAAACTCACAATATCGCTATCATATGTTTTCCGGGAACTTTGTCGACAAACTTTGAATAAGATGGGACTCCTGTTGCCACTGTGTTCTGTGAGATTTCAGATTCAGATGATACATGTCAAGGCCTTTTAAGGCAGGGACAAGTTTTGTCAGCAAGCACATGCCACTTAATGATCTACAACCAGGTTACTCTCTCCAAGTCAAGCAGAATTCATCACATACCCACAGGTTCTCAGTAGTAATGTTACAGAGTTATCAGTTCCTGGGGACCATCTTCTGTTGCGGATTCTTACAGCACAACATGACAAAAAAAATATGGGAAGCCTTTATTTATTATGCTGTCCACTCATTTTCACTTTATTCTGTTTTATTGTAGACTTATTTGCAAGCCTTTCAATACCTTAGTTAATTTATATTTAAATATGAACTTAGCCATATATTTCTTGGGTTTTTTTTTTCCGGCATAGCTTTTAGCATTTTATATTTCCAACCAAACACTTTTAAAAACCCTTTCTCTGCGGATTTCTCCTGTAACAGGCACCTAGAGATACCATGCTGCTGATTAATGGCTTTTCGCCGTTTCCACTGCACCTGTTAATCTTTCCTGTATCTGCTGTTCTCCAGTCGGTCTGTCATGGAGCACATCCTTGCATCTGAGATAAACAGGGTAACACAATGGCAAAGACAGCGGGCAGGCCTGAACATCAGAACGGGCATGGAAAAATACGATCCTGAACTTCAACAGCAGGTGTTGATGCGGCCATGTAGAGTGCATGTTCGGTGCAGTATTTTAAGCTAGTTTCAGTGGGGTTTTCTGTTTCTACTTATGATGGGGTTGCTTTGTTACATTTCAATTCCTGACCAGAGTAACTGTTTTTAGTGGTTTCATTAGAAATGGCCCCTCTAAAGCAAATTAAAACAAGAGACACCAAATAGAAGTAAAAATCAGAAAGAAGTAAAGAAAAGAAACAACAACAAAAGTCATCACCCATTTCTTTGAAGCATGCCTGACTTAATTAAAGCAGAAACATGTCTCGGGAGGCTGTCACATCTCCATTTGAGCACAGTGCCTGTCAGTAGTAAGTACTAAATAAGTGTGTGTTAAGTAGGTTTTACTTGAGTCACCTTTTAGCAGTTTTATTTGAAGAAAAACTTACAAAACATTTTCCCCCAAAACATTATTTTTTTAAGTAAAAGAAAATCCATTCTCTCACACAGAAAATGTCTCTTGCCCTCTAAAAGTGTTTTTCTGCTATGAAAATTATACTTTTTAATCACCATAAAAACTTAACTGCAAAGGAGCTTTTTAGCCCAGAACAGAATGCCCTAATTTTATGTCAAGCCTTTCTTTGTAGAAAGAAAAATAGTGACATTTGGACCCAGATATATTTATCAAGATTTGTGAAAATGTGTGATTTTATGCATGAATCCTGGCAAAGTTAAATTATAGTTGAAAGACCATTAAATGCTTTTATGACTTTTCATTGCTACAGTCTGCATTGTAAATAGACTTGGCCAAGGATATCATTCATAGCATTCTGCAAATTCCACTACAGAAGCACCACAAAAAATGAGATATGATATAATGTTTTTCACATTGTATTATATGCAGATGCAAAGACAAAGTCCACATGCAGAAGCTTGCTTGAGCAGAAGACCAAGGCCACCATGGACTCCTCAAGGATCCTCTTCCCTTGCTAAGACACTGCCAGTGCCCTATTAGTTGTGTGCTTTCAGGTATACAGCAAAACCACCGAATTTTCCCTGTGTTCTTTTCAAAAGCAAGTGAATGGTGAATAGGAATTTGAGAAGTGGCCCTGTGCTCTTTACCTGTCTTTAAATTGAATTACAATTAATAATAATGATAATAGTAATAATAATAGTAATACTAGAATTGTGTATGCCTATAAGACCAAACATGGACATACACACCAAAGAAATATAAAACTGACAAAGCATTTCATTAGTTTTCGTTTTTCATCAAAAACTGATCCAGTTAAATAACATCAAAGGACAGGGAAGACAACCCTAAAAGGTAACATGTTCCATTGTTCATACAGAATAAAATGAGCTAAAGTATACCTAATCTCCAGACCTGAATTAGGCTAGGAATTTTCTAGGACCATCCATGTGTCAAGCAATGGACCACATAGTTTTAGGGATGCTGTGACAGCAAACAACAGACTGTCAGCTCAGAAGCCAACCCCACTTCCTTATCTCCTTCCACACAACCTAAAACAGTAGGATATTCCACAGCAAATCCAGGATGAACTTCCTAATAAAAATAACTTCCTATAAATTTAAAAAAAAAATTCTCGGAAGAAAATTCTAGAAATATTTCTTCAATCTGTGTCAGTGTCAAGAAAACTTAGTTAAAATCATTCACCTTTTGTTCTTTGAAGTTTCGTAGCTATGAAGTACATCAAGATGCTAAGATATTTCTCCAGTTGCTGCTAGCGATTGCTGACCTCTGTCCCGGTTGGTTCTGAGTGCAACCCACGTGCAGGTATTTACAATCACAGCAGGGACTCACTCAAACAGGCTGTTGAAGGCTATGATAGTAGCACTTAGATATCTCAAGTTGGCCACTGCCAAGTGGCTCAGCAAGTGACTCCATCATTTCTAAGGGAAACAGGTGAACAAGTGAATGAGGTGCTGAGTTGAGAGCTCAGGCACCAATTTTCAGATCAAAAAAAAAAAAAAAATACAAATTAAGTTCCCTTAGGTGGCAGCAGCGGAAATCAAGCACACATGTTCTGCGTGATGAGGACTGTGAAATGCTTCAATGGAAAACTCTCAGTGGGATATTCAGTGGGAGATTAGCATGTAATATGCTTAATAGGATTTATAAAGCTAGCCAGAGGGCATGTAGAGGTCTGGTTTGAAGCTGTCAGGATGAGGGCCATATTAGAATAAAATGGCAACCTCTTTTAAACCACAGGTTCAAAGCCCAAATAAGCTTTTCCCTCTCACCTCTTGAAAATAGTTTTACTCCTTTGGGTGCGATCTCATATTTTCACTTAGAGTTTTATGATGTTTTCAGCATGCGCATGCGGACACATAGTTCATCTGTGGAAGCATCTGGCCCACCCCTGCAGAGGGATGGGATCTCACCCCTACATCTCCTAACTTCTCCTCTTCAAACACAAAGGAACCAACACTGGCTACATCTTCTCTGTAGGGCTGAAAAACTGACAGATTATTAAGATAGTATTCAACAGTAATTTCAGTCACCTCTTTTATTGTGCTGTGAAGTCTAGGGTGAGGAGGGTGGTGAGACTCTTTATAGTTTTCATTCAGCTCTTTCAAGAAGAAAAATGACAACTATCTGAAGCACTGAACTACAAGAAGGAGAAGAACTACTTTAGAGTTTGGAGAATGCTGAAAACTCAGCTGTCTACAGCCTCATACCTTTTAGGATAAGAAGGCACAGAAGGACACTTAATCATACTCTTTAACAGCCTATTGACTCTCATTTCGGAACAGAAATATGACGAAGAGTATTTTCACTTATTTTGCTCAGTTTTGTTTTAGATACAAAGGCAATACAAAAAAAATATGCCCAGGGTCTTCCTTCAACCTTCTGAACATAATCTGAATCAGGAAAAATTCAGGGTTTTTTTGTTCACAGTACTTGACTGCCCCCTATCGGACACTTTTTTGTTTTTTTTATTCTTAAGTTACAAAGCAAGCTTTGTACAATGTAATTTGAGTTTTGACAAATATAAAATAAAGTGGAAAAATGCATTGTGGAGATGATGGTTCTGTCTCTTATGTCCCTTACACATATATGCCTATAAAACACCAAAGTGAAGTTGTTAGTTGTTTCTAGGCTTTTGTAAAATGTCCGCAAAGGTTGACTTGCAGACATTTCCTTGCAGAACGTTCCTTTTTCAAACCTATGGATTAATTTTCTGTGCTATAATCTTTCTTTTCCTTACAGTCATGTTGGGTAACCGAGTGTCTATAATTATAAAAAAATTAAAAAAAGGATGTTTGAGGTTCCTTAAGTTCACAATACATACCCAATAACAACATTAACTACACACAGACAAGAAAGCATAGAGTTACAAGTTCCTGCTATCAAGTGGTATCTGGATGTTTTGGGGGTTTTCTAAGCTTTTTCCTTTATGTGAAAATGTTTTGATTGAATTAGAATTACAGCCCCTTTTTCCTCTCTTAAGCTACCCCAACGCCACCTACAAGCTGATATCCTCTTTTTCTCTATTATCATTATGCATGTGTGTGTGTGTGTGTGTATATATATATATATATATATATATATATATATACATGCATAAACATGTATATATATGTGTATATATATATATATATATATATATATATGCATAAACGTGCATGAGCCTGCTGAACTCATTTTGGTTAGTGGTGGGTATACAGTCTTTAAAGCTGACCACTGAGTGGGACAGTCAATAATGGGCGAATCTTTGAAGAGTCTAATTCTCCTTACCCCAGCGGGCATTAGTTGTCAATACTACCCCCAATTTTTATGATCTCCTTTAAGTTTTCTTTATTTTTAGTAGAGCCTGGAGTTGAGAATACTAGCACAAAAGGGAGGCTCATATGTTTTAACAATAGCCATCCGTGCTGTACTCAATTTGTATTTATCTGGCTAAAAAAAATATTACAACACATGACAGGACAAAGACCATGTTTATTCAAAGTGGCCAACTTAGGTGGTAGGTTGTGATTAGACATTTTTTAAAACAGATTATTAAATTTGTTTCTATTCAATGTATTTGAATTAAAAAAGAAAAGCTCTGCTGTTTCTGTCCTTGATGTAGGGGAAAGACACATTTACACACATAATCTCAAGCTGGGAGCTTTTTAGCTTTAGATTAGTTTACCTTTTGATATAGAAGCAGGCAACGAAAAGTACAGCTCAATTTCCGTTCTCGCGTCTCTTCTTTCAGCTCTCGTTTGCTTATTTGAAAAGCGCAGTGCTTAGCATTAGGATTACTCAGACCACGGAAAGTCATGGTGCTATCGCAAGGGCTTTAATGGTAATGAGAAAATGGGTCTGAAGAGACTATTAAAAGGTGTCCTGCTAAGTGATGTAAGCAAAGGTGCAGCAGCTTGAAAGCACACATTTTAGTCCCTGGGAAGCAAAACCCATTAGTCAAGTGGAGATTCCACGTGACTTTGAATATCCTGCAGCTGCAGTCGTTACAGCAGAGGGAACAGGAACTCCGAGCACAGGTTGCCAGATAACAGAAGAAGAGGTGATTGTGTAAAACCCTGAGATCAAAGTTGTCTCTTCGAGACAGCACTTTTCAGCATGGACCACAGAATTTCATTTTATATAAAGGGAAGGAAAATATATTTTTTTGAGCATTTCATAAAGAACCAGGAAAAAAATGTAATTATTCCCAAAATGCAAATGAATCACTTTAAAAACTATCACATTCATATTTCTTCATAAACTTTTTGGACCTCTTCTTTCCTTTTTACATTCTATATGGAGGAAGTAGCTAAATTTTCTTGCCTGCAAAAGTGAGCCTTTTACCTAATAGATAGTAAGTTAGAGAATTCTAAACCGTTGAATGGTCCTAGTTACTAAGTCATTCTTATTGGAGATAAGCAGTTATCCCCAATTTCTGCACCTGGATTTTCTAAAAATGACTTAAAATTTTCAAGACAAGACATAACATTCACCCTGGTTCAAAAAAATAAGATATTTTTAATTTTAATTTTATTTAAATTACATTTTATTTACTTTGTATCTTCCCTCTAGTTCTCTCCCTCCTCCCCTCCCAATCCCTCCTTTCCTCCCCTTTCTCAACGCATGTCCCTCCCCAAGGAGATAACCTAGAACCCCTGCACAAATGTAGTCCATGGCAGTTCAGTGTCCAAGTGGGTTCTATAGGAATGGGAACAGGGACTGTGTCTGACATGAACTCATGGGCTTGCTCTTTGCTCACCTCCCCCTGAGGGGGGAGCAGCCTTACCAGGCCACAGAGGAAGACAATGCAGCCACTCCTGATAAGACCTAACAGACTAGGATCAGAAGGAAGAAAAATAAGGTTTTAAAATGCCAAGCCTCCCCAGGTAGCAATTGCTGACTGGGTCATACTCAAGTCTTCTGTCACTAAGCTCACCCAGGACACAGAGTTCACACATGTGGATTTTCTGGGTTATTTGCGGCATCCTCAATGACTTGTTTAGTGATTAAGTAATGCCACAACTCTAACTAACTGCACCATCTAACTAGCCATGTTCTGTAGATCTCCCTGCTACTAACACAGGGGCAAATTGATCTCACATGACACAAAAGATGCAGGCACTCTTAAAAAGCAGTGAGTGACCTCCCATATACGTGGACTAGGGGAGGAGCATAAGGGGAAGAGAGGGAGGGAAAGTGGGATTGGGAGGAGATGAGGGAAGGAGCCACAGCCAGGATAAAAAAATGAATACATTGTAATAAATGATAACAATAATATAAAAAAGCAGTGAGCGAAAATGCAGCAAAAAGAACAACAACAACAAAAATTAAACGTACAAAGTGGAAAAAAATAGTAAAATGGACTTGGAGGAGCTAGACCTCCTATTGTGAAAGAAATCTCCAGAGCCAGGGTTTTAGTTTAACCTTAAAAAAAAAATAGATATAGCTCTCTCTCTCTCTCTTTTAATCAACACAGAAATAATCCTAGTCTTTCCTGTTTATAAAATGCAAAATAGGCATTAAAAAGTCATCATACTTGAGTATTCAAGTGAGATGACTCATAGGGAAAATACTTGAGCAGCGTCTTGCAAGGCACACCTGTAATCCCACTAGGGAATTAGAGAAAGAGGTACTCTGGGGATTCACTGGCCAGCCCATCCTTCTGAATTTGTAAGCTCCAGATTCAGTGAAGACACACACACATACACGCACACATACATATATACATAGATAAAAAGAGAGAGAAAACAGAGAGGGAATAAAAGTAAAAATTTATGCTTTAACATTTTATGTCTTTTTACACTAGTGGTGATAATGGTGATATTATGTCAAGAAAAACATATTATTGTCCTGGAATTTACGGTGTAGCACAGACTGGCATTAAACTTGTCCTGTCTCAGCATGCTAATTGCTGAGATGACAGGTATGAGCCACTGTATCCATCGTGTATATGATATTATTAACCTAAGAGAACATACAACTTTAGAAAAGGAGAAACTAGAAAAATACATAGCTAATAGATGGTGTTACCTTGTTTCATTATGAAAAACTACTGGTAACTAGATACTGAATTTGGAACTCCTGTGCCCGCAGGTCTTTTTATTTCCCCCTTCTTCCATAAGGTTTCCTGCGCTCTGCCCAAAGTTTGGCTATTAGTCTTAGCATCTACTTCAATACTCTGCTGTAGAATCTTTCAGAGGCCCTCTGGGATAGGTTGCTGCCATGTTTTCTGTCTTCTCTTACTTCTGATGTCTATCCTGTTTGCCCCTCTGAATTAAGCACATTCTCTAGGGTCCTCCTTGTTGTTTAGCTTTTTTAGAACTATAGATTTCAATATGTTTATCCTATATTATGTGGTTAATATCTACCTATAAATGAGTATATATCATCTGTGTCTTTCTGCTTCTGGGTTACCTCACTCAAGATAATCTTTTCTAGATCCTACCATTTGCCTGCAAATTTCATGATTTCTTTGTTTTTAATTGTTGCATGGTATTCCACTGTATAAATGTCCCACAATTTCTGTATTCCTTCCTCAGTTGAGGGGCATCTGGGTTTTTTTCCAGATTCTGGCTACTAGGAATAAAACTGATATAAACATAGTTGACAAATGTCCTTGTTGTATGGTTGAGTATCTTTCGGATGTATGCCTAGGAGTAGTATAGCTGGATCTTGAGGTAGCACTATTGCTAGTTGTCTGAGAAAGCACCTGCTTGATTTTCAAAGTGGTTATACAAGTTTACATTCCCAGGAGCAATAAAGGAGGGTTTCCCTTTCTCCACACCCTCTCCAGCATGTGTTGTCACTGGAGTTTTTGATCTTAGTTATTCTGATGGGTATACAAACAGAGCCAAAAATCTGGGCCCAGGGGGCCCTGCAGAGACTGTTGCCTCAACCAAGGACCATGCATGGATGTTCACCTTACTCAGATGTAGTCCATAGGCAGATGTAGTCCATAAGTCTCCATGTGGGTTTCCTAGTAAGGGAAGCAAGAACTGTCTCTGACATGGACTCAGTGGCTGGTTCTTTGATCACCTTCCCCTGGGGGAGGGAAGCAGCCTTGACAGGCCACAGAGAAAGATGATGCACCCAATCCTGATGAGACCTGATAGGATAGGGTCAGATACAAGCAGAGGAGGACCTCCTGCCTTAGTGGACTAGGGGCAGGGCATAAGGGGGGAAGAGGGATGGAGGGTAGGATTGGGAGATGAGGGAGGGGGCTACAGCCGGGATACAAAGTGAATAAATTCCAATAATAATAACAGTGATTTAAAATAAAGAAAAAAAGAAATAGAGATAGTTTGGACAAAGGATTAACGAGAGAGGAAAAAGACAGGAAGAGGTACAGGGAGTGCATGAATATAACTGAAATATACTATGTGCATGTATGAAAATGTTAAAAGCAATGGGGCCGTTCCATTTAGGCCTGCATGTTCCAATTTCTCTCACATTCTGTGTTATGTCTGACTGTGCATTCCTGTATTCATTCCTATATACATTAGGAGAAAGCTCCTCTGATGATTATTAAACAAGGCACAGCAGAATATCATTAGAAGGAATGTTAACACTTTTTTCTTTTTTATGTTGTTATTATTATTACTATCCAGTTTTGTCTTAGCCCCTAGACTCTTTAGTCTCCAGTTCATCATCCAAGTACTATTGTGTATTATTTCCATCTCGTGGAGTGAGTCTTAAGTCAAATCAGTTATTGGTTGGTGCTCCTACCAACGTTGTCTTACCGTTGTTTTAGCATATCTTATAAATAGGACAGACACCATTGTAGCTGTGTCTCCCCACATTTCCTCCGATTATCCCCTCTGCCTTTCACATCCCCACTTTGTCCTTCCATTCCAGACAACTCCCCTTTCCATCAATAAAACATCTATGTATTTCTCTTTCCTACTGAGATTTATCCGTTTCTTTTAGTTCCTTACTTATACCTACATTCTGTGGTAGGTGGATTGTAGCTTTTTAATCATTGATGCTGGTCTAACTTAATGTTTGAATGTAGAACAATGGAAATAGTTCTATATTTATCACTCTGCACAAAACTCAAGTCCAAGTGCATCAAAGACCTCAACATAAAATCAAATGCACTAAATCTAAGAGAGAGAAAAAAAAACTGAGGAACAACCTTGAACTTATTGGCACAGGGGACAACTTTCTGGAGAGAACACCAACAGCTCAGGCACTAAGAACAACAATTAATAAATGGAACCACAATCAAATGAAAAGCTTCAGTAAAGAAAACAGACAAAAAGACAAAACAGCCTACAGAATAAGAAAAGATCTTCACCAACCCACATCTGACAGAGGGCTAATATCCAAAACATATAGAGAATTCAAGAGACTAGGCATAAACACATCAAATAATCCAATTTTAAAAATGGGGTACAGATCTAAACTGAGATGCCAAAAAGGCGAACCTTAAATGGCTGAGAAACTATTAAAAAATGTTCAATATCCTTAGTCATCAGAGAAATGCAAATCAGATTGACTTTGAAATCCCGTCTTACACCTGTCAGAATGGTTAAGATCAAAACCTCAAGTGACAGATCATGCTGTTGAGGATGTGGAGCAAGTGGAGCACTCCTCCATTGTTGGCGGGAGCACAAACTTGTACAGTCACCTTGGAAACCCCTATAGCAATTCCTCAGAAAAACTGGAAATTGATCTACCCCAAGACCCAGGTGTACCACTCCTGGGCATATATACCCAAAGGATGCTTCAATTCATTCATAATATCCAGAAATTGGTTTGGAGATTTTTTCAATAACTTCTGTTTCACTAGGTGTCATATTTGTGCTTAAATTGTTTACTTGATCTTGACTTAACATTTGTAAGTGGTGTGTAGCAAGAAAATTGTTGAATGGTGAGGCATGTCTTGGGTATATGCGTACAAGTAGTATAGCTGGATCTTGAGGTAGCAGTCTTCCTAATTTTATGAGAAAGTACCAGATCGATTTCCAAAGTCGTTGTACAAGGTTATATTCCCACCAGAAACGGAGGTTTTCCCTTTCTCCACAACTTTCCAGAACAAAAGATGCCCCACCACTCAATAAAGATATTTGCTCAACTATGTTTATAAGCAGCTTTATTTGTAATAGCCAAAATCTGGTAACAACCTGGATGCCCCTCAATGGAGGAACGGATACAGGAAGTGTGGTATATTTACACAATGGAATACTACTCAGCAATTAAAAACAAAGAAATCATGAAATTTGCAGGCAAATGGTAGGAACTAGAAATGATCATCCTGAGTGAGGTAACCCAGAAGTAGAAAGACAGATATGGTATATACTCACTTAGCAGTGGATATTAGCAGTGGATATAATATAGGCTAAACATACTAAAACCTATAGTCTTAAAGAAGCTAAACAACTAGGAAAACCTTAGGAAAGATGCTAAATCCTCACTCAGAAGGTCAAACAGAATAGACATCAGAAGTAGAAGACAAGGAATAGGACAGGAGCCTTCCTCAGAAGTCCTCTGAAAGACTCTACCCATCAGGGTATTGAAGGAGATACTGAGACTCATAGACAAACTTTGGGCAGGAAACCTTATGGAAGAAGAGGGAGATAGAAAGACCTGTAGGAGACAGGAACCCCACAAGGAGAACAACAGAGCCAAAAAACTTTGGCTCAGGGGTTTCTGCAGAGACTGATACTCCAACCAAGGACCATGTATAGAGAGGACCTAGACCCCCTGATCAGAGGAAGCCCATAGGCTGCTCAGTTTCCAAATGAGTTCCCTAGTAAGGGGTACAGGGGCTGTCTCTGACATGAACTCAGTAGCAGGCTCTTTGATCACCTCCCCCTAGGTGGAGCAGCCTTGCAGGTCACAGATGAAGATGATGCAGCCAGCCCTGATGAGACCTGATAGGCTAAGGTCAGATAGAATGGGATGAGGTCCTCCACTATCAGGGGATTAGGGAAAAGGCATAGGGGGAGAAGAGGGAGAGTGGGTGGGACTGGACTGGGAGGAAACAAGGGAGGGGGCTGCAGTGGGGATACAAAGTGAATAAATCAAAATAAATAAATAAATAAAACAAAAATTGTAATTATGCTGTCCAGTTTTCAGTTTTTTGAAGTATATCTTTATGACTCTTTGTGTTTCCCTATTGTCTATTGTTACATCCCCATTTTTGGTTCTAATTTTGTTGACTTGGATGCTCTCTCTCTGTCTTATAGTTAACTTGGATAATGGTGCAAAGAACCAACTCTTTGTTCTATTGATTCTTGTATTTATTTTTGTTTCTTTGTTTCTGTTTTATTAATTTCAGTCCTGAATTTGATTCTTTCTCGCTGACTACTCCTTTGGGATGTGTTCTCTCTTTTTTATTCTAGAGCTTTTGCATGTGCTAATATGAGATCTCTCCAATTGCCTTTTTTTATGTAGGCACTTCATGCTATAAACTTGTCTCTTATAACAACCTTCATTGTGTCCCACAAGTTTGAGTATGCTGTATATTCATTATCACTAAATTCTAGAAAGTCTTTAATTTCTTTTCTAATTTATGTCTTGACCCAGTTTCCATTCACTTAGAGACTTGTTCAGTATGAGTTTGTAAGCTTTTTGTTGTTTCTGTTGTGGTTAATATCCAGCTTCAATCTGTGGTTTTCAGATAGGATGCAGAGTCTTATTTTGACTGTCTTGTATTTGTTGAGACTTGCTTTGTGTCTGAATAAGTGGTCAAATTTTTGAGAAACTTCTATGAGGTACATAAAAGAATGCATATTCTTTTTGTTCTTGGGTGATGTCCTCTGTAAATCTCTGTTATGCCCATTTGGTTAATAACATCAGATATCTTCAGCATTTCTCTACCTAATTTTGTCTGGATGACGGTCTATTGGCAAGAGTCAGATGTTGAAATTTGCTGCTATCAGAGTGTGATGGTCAACATGTGATTTAAGCTGGAGTGATATTTCCTGTATAAAGTTTGGTGTCCTTGTGTTTGGGGCATAAATGTTAAGAATTGAAATGTCCTCTTGCAAGATTTTTCTTTTGATAAGGGAGTGGTATCCTGCCCTATCTCTTCTGACTAATTTTGTTTTGAAGTATATTGTCTTAGAATTTAAAATGGCCACACTAGCTTATTTCCAAGTTTCATTTGCTTGGAATATCTTTTTTTTTTTTTTAACTTTTTTTTTCAGCTGAGGTGATGTCTATCTTTGATGTTAAGGTTTGTTTTTTGAATGCAGCATAAGGATGTATCCTGATTTTGTTATCCATTCAGTTAGTCTGTTTCTTTTTATTTTGGAATTGATAATGTTGATGCTGAGAAATATCAATCATCAATGATTTCTTTTTATTCCTGCTATCTTGCTGGTGATAGTATGAAAAAAGAAGGCCTGATTCTATTTCAAAGAATCTAAGTTATTTAACTCAGAACATAAATCAATGCTAGAGTTTCTCACAAAGCTTTAGAACTATTACTAGATCTAACTATCTATAGTATTTTGAGCACATGTAAAATAAACGAATGTGGGATACATAATATCATACCTTTGTTTACAAATTCAGTATTCACTCTAGCCAAGCCATCCATGGAATCAGCCTAAATATCCATATATGAATCAATGGATAAAGAGAACATGGTACACACACTCACATTCTCACTCTCACACAAACGCTCCACATACACAGACACATACGCATACTCACTCTTAAACTACACACACACATGCACACATACATGGACAAACACAAATGTACACATTCCACACAGGTCCACCGCACACACATTCATGCGCTCTATACACACATACCCACAGTCATGCACCCATTCCCCTGCACACTAACACACACCGCACGCATAAATGCTACGCACATCATGCACATTCACACGCACACACACTCCACACAACATGCATACTCACAAACATGCACATACAATTCCACACATTCACCATACACACACACACACTGCATGTTCTGTCTAACATGAAGAAACCAGCCAGAATCCTTAAAAGATACCCGAATTGTCATGCAGTGGATATCAAGCAAAGGAAAAGGGCAAGGATTAGGTGACTGGGAAGTAGAAAACATGGGGTCAGAGTACCAAATTCACCTATGCGAATGTCAGAGAAATTCATAAGGATACATAATTAAAATACCCAGGTAATCACGACTAAATGGAATTATGTTTTTTTTTTTTTCTGAAATAATGGAGGCTTTACTTCTTAGAATTTCTGTAGTGTGAATTTGTGTAGTGTGGATATGTATGATATTAATTTATGTGGTGTGATTTTGTATGATATGAATTTATGTAGTGTGAATTTATGAAGTGTGGGTTTGTGTGATATTGATTTATGTGGTATGTGAGTTTTGTATGATGTGAGTTTGTGTAGTGTAAATTTGTATGGTATAAACTTATGTGATATAAATTTGTGTGATGTGGCCTAAATTGTTTTGAGTTTGAGGAAACACTTCTATGTGGTTAGAAATAAAACTATAATTTCTTTGCCAAATTGTCCTAAAATAATTTAGTATTAAAGTAAATTGCAAGATAGTATTTGATTAAGAATAAGAATTTATAATTTTAAACCATAAAAATAAATGGGTTGATTGTCAAGGCGACCTGAATCAACGAGAGCAAGGAGATTAGGGGTAGCTTCAGAAAGCTACCACCACAGAAGACACAAAGCTGAGCACGTTGAGAAGGATGAAGATGTGAACAGAAAAAAAAAAGTGTGGGGGGAGTAATTTCAGAAGCTGCTTTAGTTAATCACATGGTACAGCAGAAAAAGAATTTTAATGGTGTACATAAATTAATTGGGAAACTTACTAATTATGTAAAAACTCTCACACAAATAGCAACATATTTATTTATTGCAGCCACAAGTGATCAGTTTATTCTTTTAATGTTGTTGTTTAACAAAATAAAATATAATAAAAACCATCCTATTGAGATTGGACAAGACAAGCCAACAGAAAAATGAAACACCCCATGAGAAGACTCAAGAACCAGAGACCCACTCACTCATTCAGGGGTCTCATATGAGCACTAAGCCGAAAGCTGTAGTCCATATGCAGAGGAGCTGGGGCAGACCAGTGTAGGCCCTGGGCATGACGCCTCAGTCTCTGCGAGCTCGTATCAGCTTAGCTCAGTTGTTTAGAGGGCCTTGCTCTCTTGGGTCCTATGTGTCCACAATCCAACCTTCTCTGCCACGGGGTCCCTTGAACTCTGAGAGTAGGGGTTTGTTGGTGACATCTCATCTAGAGCTGTTAGATCCAAGGTCTCTACATAAGATCTGGCTGTGAGTCTCTGTCTAGCTCCCATGTGCTGCAGGAGGAAGCTTCTCTAACAATGGATGAATGAGGCAATGATTTATGAGTACATCAAAAACGACACAAGGAGTCTTTTTATTGTTACTTTTGATTTAGACTGGTCATACTTGGTTTTACCACAAGTCTCTGGGTTATTTGGTCTCTGGTTCTCAGTAACCCAAGCTGTGTTAGTTATGGGTTCCATCTTACTGACACACTTTAAAAAATAATTTTTAAAAATGCCTTTGTTCAGATGTATTAGCAAAGCCCACAAAAAATCAGGTGGAAAAACCAACCACAAAAGCCTGTTGAGTGCCTTGCCAAGAAATCTCAAAGCCAAGTTTAGGAGTTTTTAAACAAATTAAAGCAGAAAGCAAATTGGATAATCATTAGGATCATATATGGCCATTCTCCAAAAGCTGCATTAAGGGGTGGAAAGTACTTGTAGGAAGACTGAATTAATGTTTTTATCTAAGTCACTATTGGGAAAGCATTAAGAATATGCCAATGGTTGGCTAAACATGACCCCTGTGCTTTTAATTAGTTATGGTGTTCAAAGACAGACAGATCTCAGGCATTTCGTCAACTTTATTTTAGATATCTATAGAACACACACATGCACACAGTTTTCAGTTGTGTAGTTTACAGAATAGTGTCTATGGATTACTTACGACAAAGCATATAACTCTGCATGAAAACTGCCACCCATTGCTTTCTTTTAGTAATTGGAAGAATAAATATTAATGAGATTTATGGAAATTCCCTCTTTCCCCTTCATCATTCAAAGGTCTTTAATGTGTCTTGATGCAAAGACATATCACTGTCCAGGTAAGAGCTTAAGAGCTAGCTCCCTCTAGAAAGAAATATCAAGGCTAAAAGGACACATTTAATTAAGATGTAATTTTTTATAAAGTCTTCCAGAATCAAGATTTTGGGTAATAAAAGAGAGTCTAAGAAGTGAGTGTGCAGTGTCAATCTGACTAGTTTGAAAAGTCCTCAAAAACACTGAAAAAAAAAAAAACAGCAAAGGAAAACAACTATTTCAGAAGCCCTCTGAGGAAGGCTCCTGTCCTGTTCCCTATCTTCTTCCACTTCCGATGTCCATCCCATTTGTCCCTATGAATGAGAATTAAGCATCATCCCTAGGTTCTTCTTGTTGTTTAGCTTCTCTAGGACTAAAGATCTTAGTATGCTTATCCTATATTACAGAGGTAATATCCACTTATAAGTGAGAATATATCATGTGTGTCTTTCTGCTTCTGTGTTACCTCATTCAGGATGATCTTTTCTAGTTCCACCCATTTGCCTGAAAATTTCATGATTTCTTTGTTTTCAATAGCTGAGTAGTATTCCATTTTGTAAATGTGCCACAATTTCTTTACCCTTTCCTTGTTTGTGGGACATGTAGTTTGTTTTCAGATTCTGGCTATTAGGAATAAAGCAACTATGAACATAGCTGAGCAAATATCCTTCTTGTTTGGTTGAGCATCTTTAGGATATATGCCCAGGAGTTACGGTATAGTTGGATCTTGAGGCAGCACTATTTCTAGTTTTCTGAAAAAGTGCCAAATTGATTTCCAAGGTGGTTGTACAAGTTTACATCCCCACCAGAAATGGAGTAGGGTTCCTCTTTCTTCACATCCTCTTCTGTAGATGTTGTCATTTGAGTTTTTGATCTTAGCCATTCTGGTGTGTGTAAGGTGGAATCTCAGGGTCATTTGATTTGCATTTCCCAGATGACTAAGGATGTTGAGCATTTCTTTAAGTGTTTCTCTGTCATTCAATATTCCTCTGCTGAGAATTTTATGTTTAACTCTGTACCCCACCTTTTAATTGGATTAATTGCTTTGTTAATGTTTAAATTCTTGTGTTTTTTATAGCAGTAGATGCTGAGACTCACAGCTAAACTTTGGGCAGAGTGCAGGCAATCTTATGAAGGAAGGGGAAGATAGAAAGTCCTGGAGAGAACAGGAGCTCCAAAAGGAAACCAACAGGGCCGAAAAATCTCGGCCTAGGGGGTTTTTACAGAGATTGATGAATCAACCAAGAACCATGCATGGAGAAAACCTAGACCTCATGAACAGATGTAGCACATGAGCAGCTCAGTCTCCATGGGGGTTCTCTAGTAAGGAGAGTAGGGGCAGTCACAGCATGAACTAGGGTGTCTGCTCTTTGGTCAACTTCCTCTGGTGAGGTAGCCTTACTAGGCCACAGAGAAAAAGGATCAGACAGCCTTGATGAGACCTGATAAACTAGGGTCAGATACTAGGGAAGGAGGACCTTCCCTATCAGTGATGGAAGGATATAAGAGGGGAGGAGAGGAAGGGAGAGAGGAGATGAGGGAAGGGGCTACTGCCAGGATGGAAAGTAAATAAATTGTAATTAATAATAATATTAATGAAAGAAAGAAAACACAATAAAAAAGAAAAAGAAAGAAAGAAAAAAAGAGAAAGGAAGGAAGGAAGGAAGAAAGAAAGAAAGAAAGAAAGAAAGAAAGAAAGAAAGGTGAAAGAAAGAAAGAAAGAAAGAAAGAAAGAAAGAAAGAAAGAAAGAAAGAAAGAAAGAAAGAAAACAACTATTTCATGATGGGAATTTTAAGGTGATTTAATGAAACAGTCAAAGCAATATTTCCCTAATACTATCCTAATAATAACCTAAAATTAAGCTAATAATGACATCTAGTCTACAGTCTTGATCCTGAAAATTAGCCTATAAAAACAAGTCATAAAAGAAATGAACCTAAAAAATCAGATTTTCTCTCACAAATTCAATAGATGGTTTTAGACTTTTTTTTTTTAAATTGAACTATGTTTTATCTAGAAACTAAAGAGAATGCCTATTTGATTGAATGATTGTGACCAGGTCTATGAGAAGATGAAGGCAGGCATGGTTAGCAGAGTACTTCTCACAACTAAATTCTGATCCAGCAATGCTTATTGAATCTAGTATTACAAGGCTTTAGGTCACTGAATCATCTTAATTTTAAAAAGTTAAAACACTTTGGAAATCAATCTGGCACTTTCTCAGAAAGTTAGGAATAGTGCTTCCTCAAGATCCAACTATACCACTCCTAGGCATATATCCAAAATATGCTCAAGTATACAACAAGGACATTTGCTCAACCATGTTTGTAGCAGCTTTATTTGTAATAGCCAGAAGCTGGAAACAACCCAGATGCCCCTCAACTGAAGAATGGATACAGAAATTGTGGTACATCTACACATTGGAATGTTACTCAGCAATAAAAAACAAGGAAATCATGAAATTTGCAGTCAAATGGTGGGAACTGGAAAAGATCATCCTGAGTGAGCTGTCCTAGAAGCAGAAAGACACACAGGGTATCACTCATAAGTGGGTATTAGATATATAATGTAGGGTAAACATACTAAAATCTGTACACCTAAAGAAACTAATCAATAAGGAGGACTCTGGCTAAGATGTTCAATTCCCATTCAGAAAGGCAAAGAGGATGGATATAGGAGGAGGGAGAAAGCAGGGAACAGGACAGAAGCCTACCACAGAGGGCCTCTGAAAGAGTCTACCCTGCAGGGTATCAAGGCAGATGCTGAGACTTATAGCCAAACTTTGGACAGAATGCAGGGAATCTTATGAAAGAAGGGGGAGATAGTAAGACTTGGAGAGGACAGGAGGTCCACAAGGAGAGCAACAGAACCAGAACATCTGGGACTAGTGGTCTTTTCTGAGACTGATACTCCATCCAAGGACCATTCATGGAGATAACCTAGAACCCCTGCACAGATGGAGCCCATGATAGTTCAGTGTCCAACTGAGTTCCATAGTAATGGGAACAGGGACTGTCTCTGACATGAATGGATTGGCCTGCTCTTTGATCACCTTCCCCTGAGGTCGGAGGGCAGCCTCACCAGACCACAGAGGAGACAACGCATCCAGTCCTGATGAGACCTAATAGACTAGGATCAGAAGGAAGGACCTCCCCTATCAATGGATTTGGGGAGAGGCATGAGTAGAGAACGGGGAGGGTGGATGTGATTGGGAGGGGAGGAGGAGCTACTCGGGGGATACAAAGTGAATAAACTATAATTAATAAAAAATTAAAAATAAATTAATTTAAAAAAGAAAAAAAAACACTAAAACACTTGGGTTCTACTTAAAAATATAGGAGGATCATGTAATTCTAATATAACCAGTAAATGGATGTATCTGTTGGCAATGCATACTAAATGAAACGAATAGTTGCCTGGATGAGCTGAGGTCTCACACATGAATGTGCATAATCATCGCCAGTTTCTGAAATCATGGCCCCAAAGTAAGGCGGTCATATCTGATAGCACAGGAGAGAGACATCTTAGTTATTCTGACATGCACATCGGTTAAAGCTCTGAGTGAGGTGGGACGCTGTTAAGTGGATTACAATAAAAAGATAGAGGGGTGGCAAGGTAGTTAGTTGGGAAACGTAGGAGGGTGCCAGAATGTGATAAAGTATGGGAAATTAGGAGTTTAAAAACCCAAGTGTAAGCATGGCTCGGCTCTTCACACAAATTATGTAAATAACTGAACAAAGGGGTGGGGACTGACACTATGACTGACAGCAGACATTACTTTACAAACTGAGGTTCCTTAGGAAACTCTTTACCCTACATAATGTTACAAAAACTGATGCAGCCTAAATGCCTTTGTGAGAAGTATATCAATCTTGCATTCTTCCAAGTTCAGGTAAATGAAAAAGAATTTATTTAGTATATCCTGCTTTAATCTTTCATAGGAATGAAGCCTTGGAGAACTGAGAGACTCCTTTCTCTTTGGAAGTTAGGGGTTTAAAGAAGATACCCTTGATGGCTTTTGAAGAGACACCACTTAGATGATGGTCCTTTATAGCATTTCTTGAGGATGATGTTCCCATTTGCAAAGCCTGAAGAGGGGTGCTCCTGCCTTTACAAATCCCAGTGAGGCAGAACTTTTAAAAAGAAGCTTTTCCCCACAGTATTTCAAGTCCAAATATCTGCAGGTGCCTTTTGCCAGCATACTGACAGCTGTGCCACCTTATTTGAAGTTATACTCAAGCGTTCCCTTGACACAATCTGTTTTGTACATTTGGCTCACAGTTTCACATATAAAAGCTGTTAGGGAAATTGCTCAATTATCACTTATCTTTACATGTATCCAGTCCAAGGGATGCTGTTAATGGGAGTATTAGGTCAATTCTTGCAGATCAGAGAGGACAAACAATTTGGCTGTGGTTGAGGGTCCCAGTGTAGGTAATATCTCAGTTTTAGAAGCAGAAAGAATAGAAAGCATTGAGAGCACTCTAGACTGAGATCTTCATCAGGATTTTGGACCTCCTCATTTCGCCAAAAAGAAATATAAATATACAGAGTTTATAGGAGATGTCAGACATTGTAGAGCCAATCGGTAAAAAATAATCTCAATCCTAGATGCCCTGCTAATATTCAAACCCAGCACTTAGTTTTACAGCACCTCGGCTCCTCACTAGCAATGGACAAGAGAAGAAGAAAAAAGTTATTAAGTGAAACGTCTTTCCCTGTTAAGCGCTGGAGCTGTCTAGTAAGTATGGTGTCCGAGCACTTGCATTGAATAATTATTTAACATTTTCAAGAGAACATCCCACACATAAGAAATTGTGGCAGGTTGACTGACAGGGTTATTACATCACTGAGACATCCTTAACTAGAACTAGATTTAAATAGAGTATATGGCAATTATGATGTGTCAGTGGCTAATGAGGCATCCTCTGTTCTACAGAAGAATCAATTCCAAGTCTTCAGTAACACCGGTGAGCTGAATGATCAACTCAAACTTGTTCAGCAGTGGGAAATAGTACTGTGGTAAATTACTTCACTGTACCTACAAACTTGTCTCTAGTACTCTATATTGGTTAGGACACATGAGCCAGTATTTGGACCAACTGCTAAGCCAGTCTTTTCTGATCTGTAAGGCACAATATTAATTTTATGGGTTAATAAAATGCTTCAAAATATTGGTTGTATCAATATAGCTTCAAGAAAGTTCATGGCAGTGACACCATTGTGATTGTGACTGGTATATCAAGTCTAAAGTCATTGGAAGGTCATGGTCCTGGCAATGTAAAACTCATGGATTCATCAAACATTGCAATTGTCAATGCTTTTGCAACTGCCTTTCACCTCTCCAATGTTTATGATTTGACTTTCATGCCTAAAATCCCCCAAAACCTCAGTGTTCTAGATTTCAGATTAAAAAAGAATCTTCTGTTCATTTTCTCTATGTAACATTCTGGTTTCATCCTTAAAATTCTTTCCCTCCTTGACTTTTACAAAACTGCTTTCTTTATTATTTTCTTACTTCATGAACAGCCTGTTCCTACAGAGTATCTTTCATTGTTCACTGTTTCTTCACTGCTGCTCACTGATGGTCACAGTTTTGTTCTCCAGCTCATTATGACTTTAATATTATGCTGGATTTGTCTGTGTGTGTATTTCTAATGTAGTGTGAATCTGCTTCTTCATACCACACTCTCTATCTTTTTTGTATTTTGAGGGCTGAAAATCCTAAACCAATCCTTTTTTCCCATTATCCTGTCTGCTAGGCATACTTTTTATCTCCATGACTGCCTTTGATGTAGTCTGCAAGACAGAGCTAGAACCATGGTATATTTCTCCTACTTGTTCATTTTATGTCCAGGGGAGGGGCTCAAATGGACATGGAGTTTGCTTATTGCATCAGTAAAGTAATTTTGTGTGGGTCCTTTGCCCTTCACAACACCATTACCACCTATTTTAAATATTCACCACCTAGATCATAGAATAAGACCTCACACATTTGTTTTTAATCTTTTTCTTTATGGTTTAATCTTTAAAATTACTGCCAAATTAATGATTCATTCTCTTAGGCAAATTTAATGCAAAAGTCAAACTCACATTCAACTGTGATCATTTATTCTTGTGTTACCTGAAATGGCAATATGATACTGATTCACTTTCCTCCTCTACAAATATAAATATTAGTATCTACCAGAAATATTGATGAATATATTATTTCATTTACAAAATAAAAATGAAACTATAAATCATACAATGCATTTCATATGTAAGTTAAAAAAATGGGTGTGATGGCTCACGCTTGCAGTCTTGTGATTCTGCAATCTGGGGCAGGCGGTTAAGGAGCACAACGCTTTCAAGAACAGCCTGAGATTCAATGAGACCTTGTCTCAAAACTGAACAAGTGAATAAACAGAATAATCAGAAGACCAAACTATACTTTACTAAGCTTACAGAATGACTTAATATGAAGATACAAATAAATAGATAACCTTCTGACTCTTAGTCAGGAGTTGCGTCAGCAA
The DNA here is from genome assembly GCF_907164565.1 of Psammomys obesus. Lineage (NCBI taxonomy): Eukaryota > Metazoa > Chordata > Mammalia > Rodentia > Muridae > Psammomys > Psammomys obesus. The sequence goes on along the minus strand of NW_026585895.1, from coordinate 39,856,119 downwards.
ACATCCAAGACACATAAGTGATGCTGTGGATATTATATCATATGCTTAAAGTTGTTTTAAAAAAAAATAACACATTCTCTATCTCCAACAATAAAACACCAGACTTTGATTATTGGGTAATACTCATATAATAAGCTTTTTTGAATGATTAATGCGATTACATTTATCTGCCAACCTCCTTTTAGACCATTAACTGTGGTCTTGCTATGTGTAGTAGTTGCTTCTACTCTGCAGAAGGTTAACTGCAGCTTTTGCCCAGCAGTATTGGTAGGAGCAGATGCAAGGTAAGTGTTTCAGAGTAATGAGTGCAAAATGCCTGAGGCTTTCAAGGAGAAGACGGGTGGACACATGGCTCAGTCACTGGCTATACTGGGTTAAGAGGTACCAGGTCATATGATAACAGAAAGCATTCAGAATTTCTGTATTGTATCAACTGGAGATAATCTACATGTAGAAATAAATCTTTTTTTTTTTTTTTTTTGCCTTTACAAACAGGTCAGCAGAACACACTGCAGCGAAACATCAGTGTAACATTCTGCCTGAGCTTTTGCTGAATGTACTTCATTAAGTGCCTGTGTTTCTTGATATTGAAATGGCTTTCCTCCCAGCACACCTAAACTTTATATTACACAACTTCTAGTCAAAATTGTCAGAATACTTTGCTTACTCCAATAGATGGGGTATGGTAAATATAGCTACATATACTAGACTTTATCAATATAAAATGCAGAGCTTGATAACATGCTGAATTTCATGTTCCTTCACGCTCATCATTACGATCATGATTGTCACCATAACTGCTATTCATACTTGGTATACAGCTCATTAACAGTGAGCGTGAAACCTTAACATGTAAATAAATAACTTTTTTCCCCTTATTTAATTTATTTTACGTATCTTTTTTGTGGTGCTGGAAATCAAACCCAGTGCCTTGCACACTAGGGAAGTGCTCCAACACTCATCTACAACTGAAAATCTTCCTGACTCTGGCTTCTGATGGCTGGTGTTTTAAAAGTCCTTATCTCTGGCTGAGAGATGGAAACTTTTAATATAGTCAGTATGTATATCTCCATTTCACAAACTTGGGAATAATTCTAAATCATGTTAAGTATCTTTCATTTCGGCTCAGTGTAAACGAGGGAACAGAATTTCAAAGCATTTCAATTTCTTAACCATATTGACTTAGCTTCTTAAGGGTTTCTTCTTATTTTCATTGGAAAGATGGATAAGTTTCAAGGGGCATTTATTTAAATAAGTTAATTATTCATGCATCAAACGTGTAGTAATGTAAAAGTGAGAACTTGGAATATTAAAAAATAAAAACAGAAAAATATGCTTAAATAAAATAAGTTACATTCATTTCACTAAAACTTAACATTTTTGAATACTGTGATAATTTCTTAGTAACACAAATACATACCTACTCTAAATAATAAAGTAAAAATACTGAATATCTATGTTTATTCACATAACTATTTAGATTGTGATGTATATTTAAATGTTTTTACATATTTGCAAAATAATCCTTAGGTTATTACAGATTACAAATGTATTAAAAATATTTCCCAATACAAGTAACATCGATAGAGATGTCTTTTTTTTTTTTTTAGTGGCAGCAATTGCTTCATGTTCTTTAAGAGGTAAAGAAAATTGGTCTTGGTCTTGTTTACTCTACGGCTTCCTGTGGTCTGATTTGAATGTCTCCATTTTCCTAGGTGGGTGACTAGAAACTATTGGTGGAAGCATAAACCAATGAGCACGCAAGGACTGGACCTAAGCCCTCTACACATATGTAACCAGTGGGCAGCTTGATTTTCATGTGGCTTCCCTAGTAAGTTGAGCTAGCGCTGTCTATGACATGGACTCTGTTGCCTGCCTTTTGATCACTTCCCCCTAAGGGGGAATGCCTTGCCTGGCCTCAGAGAATGAGGATAAGCTCAGTCCTGATAGGACTGAATGTGCTGGGGTGGGTTGGTTGGGAAGATGCCCCTTTTCTGGGGAGAAGGGGAGAGAAGAGAGGGGGAAGAGAATTGGAGGGTGGTACTTGGAGGAGAGTGGTGAGGAGGCTGTGATTGGGATGTAAAGTAAACATATAAAACAAAAATTAATTTTAAAGATGTCAAATAAGTAAATAATTGTTCTTAGTTAAAATATTTAAAGTCTTCACTGGTGTTAAAAAGATGCTGCTATGGAAGAGACATTATAGACATCTTAGTTTTTCTGTTTTGCCCAAGTTTACTTCATCAAGTAAACTTCCGAAGCTTCTCTCATTCATTATTTTGTACTGGGGTAGCGACTGGTAGGCTGAACAATGCTCCATGGATGTCCTCATATCCAGGGTTGTATGAGCAACACAAACTGGTGGGGCTGTGAAAGAAAGCTTAGTCACACTATGTTTTCTGTATGTCATATCTCACATGCCTATTTGGTTGTTACTTGAATATATATCACAATCTAAATGGGTTGTTTTCAAAAATGAATTTAAAAGAATAGAAAAGTTAGTGTGTGCATCAGGGAAGAGGTAGAGGAAAGAGTTGGGACTGTATATGGTCAAATTCATTGCATGAAATTATCAAAATATTAATAAAATATTAAAATCAAAAAGTAGCCAATTAGTTAGTTTTGTTGAAGATCTGTTATATGTAATAAAGAAAACTTGTGGTTGATTTCCAGTCATATTTTGCTTTAGCAGTTTGATTAAATTGTGAGAATGTATTCTTTTGAGAATATCTCAGTTCAATGCTGTTCAATTTCTTTTTTCTTTCTTATTGAAATATATGTTTTTACACTACATTCTGATTAGAGTTTTTCCTCTACCAGATCTTCCCAGCTCCTCCCCACCTCCTCTCCCATCCAGATTCACACTCTTCTGTATTTTCTTAGGAGAAAAACAAATATAAAGAATAACAACAAAATAAGACAAAACAATACAAATAAATCATAACGGGATAAAACAAATGAAAGAAAAAGCATAAGAAACATAGAGACATGCAAGTTCTCACACATAGAAATCTTATAAAAACACAAATCTGGAGGCCATAATATATACAAAAGTATGTACAAGGTGAAAAAAAAAAAAAGCCATGACACAACATTATGAGACTAAGCACCTCCAAAGATGCGACTGAGTCTATTTTGCATGAGCCATTTACTATTAGTTTCAACAGTGAGACTCTATTGGGGAAAGGTAATTTTTCATTTGCAAGTGGTTGTCAGTTGGAGATGGCTTCTAGGTTAAGGATGGGCATGAGTCCACTTCTCTGAGCTATAAGACACCATCTGGTACAGACCTGTGCTGTCCTTATGCATGCTGCCGCAGTCTTGGTGTGTTCACATGCGCCTCAGTCATTATGTGTTTAGAAGGCCATTTCCTCTGACTCTTGCAATCTTTCTCACTCCTATTCTGAAGAGTTTCCTGAGCCCCTAGGGAAAGGATTTTATGGAGACATCTCTTTTAGGACTGACTCTTCCACGGTCTCTCACTGTCTGCATGTTGTCTGTTTGTGAGTTTCTATATTTGTTCCCAACTCCACGGCAGCATTTAACTTGTTCTTGCTTAAGGTTTTGGAAGTTTAGTTCATTATTGTCATGTCAGGGAATACGGAAGAACGTACGCAGACATGGTGCTAGAGAAGCTGAGAGTTGTGTATCTAGATCTGCAGTTAGCAGGAAGGAGAGAGAGCCAGTAGGCCTGGCTATAGTTTCTGAGACCCCGAAGTCCACTCCCAGTGACAGCCTTTCTCAAACATGGCCACATCAACTCCAAAAAGGCCACAACTTCTATTCTATCTCAATTAGAACTACTCACAAATGACCAAGCTTTCAAATATATAAACCTATGGGGGCCATTCTTTTCTTTTCTTTTCTTTTCTTTTCTTTTCTTTTCTTTCTTTCTTTCTTTCTTTCTTTCTTTCTTTCTTTCTTTCTTTCTTTCTTTCATCTATTACCCTTCTTTTTATATTAATTACAGTTTATTCATTTTGTATTCCAGCTGTAGTCCCCTCTCTCATTCCCTCCCAATCCCACCCTCCCTCCCTCATCTCCTCCCAAGCTCCTCTCCAAGTCCACTGATAAGGGAGATCCTCCTCCCCTTCCATCTGATCCTAGCTTATCAGGTCTCATCAGGATTGCACTGTACTCCTCTGTGGCCTGGCAAGGCTGCTCTCCCCTCAGGGAGAGGTGGCCAAAGAGCAAGCCATTGAGTTCATGTCAGAGACAGTCCCTGTTCCCCTTACTAGGACACTCACTTGGATAGTGAGCTGCCATGAGCTACATCTGAACAGGGGTTCCAGAGCCATTCTTATTCAAGCCATTAAATTACACTCCCTGGTACCCATAGGCTGATAGCCATAAAATAATGCAAAGAAGAATTCAGTTCAATTTATGCCATATTCTATAACAGTCTCAATATTGCTTAAAAGTCGGAATTTCAAAGCCTCTCCTGAGATTAGCATAATCTTTTAGCTGTAATCCCCTGTAAAACCAAAATCTGATTGGCTTGCTCTTTGATCGCCTCCCCCTGAGGGGGGAGCAGCCTTACCAGGACACAGAAGATGACAATGCAGCCACTCCTGATGTGGTCTGATAGACTAAGATCAAAAGGAAGGAGAGGAGGACCTTCCTTATCAGTGGACTTGGGGAAGGGCATGTGTGAAGAAGGGGGAGGGAGGGTGAGACTTGAAGGGGAGGAGGGAGGGGCTTATAGGGGATACAAAGTGAATAAAGTGTAATTAATAAAATAAAATTAAATTAAAAAACAAACAAAAATCTTAAAATAACATTAATATTGAGAATTAAAATAATTTCTTAGCTTTCAGAGTTTGATTGACAAATTTTTTAATCATGTATCTGCCTATACATAAATAAGAAAATATATTAAATGTACAATTGCAACTAGCAATGTTGCTTATGGTAAGAAAATAAATTTATCTAGAAACAAACAAACAAACAAACAAAAAAACCCAAAATCAACAAGCAGATCACATACTTCCAACATATAATGGCACAAAATATAAATTGTCATTCCAAAAGAGAAGAGCATAATGAGGAAATACTAGACCAAATCAAGACCAAAAACCAGTTGGGCAAACTCCAAACTCTTCATCTCCATGTCTGATGTTAAAGCATTCTTCTGACTTCCAATTCATTTCAACTTTGATTACTACAACACACTTCTCTCTCTTGGGCTGCTTTCACTCCCTGTCAGCAGCTCTCCTTGGCAGATATCCCAAAACTCTGGCATCGCCATCATTTTGGGACCTCCGAGCTAATACAGGCTTCACCTTCATAGTCTTATGCAAAGATCCCTCTAGGCCTCCATACTGTGGCATCCCTGACACACATCTGGCCTCAACAGTTTTTCTTAGCCACAGAGGAAGAGTCTATAACCTCTTATATCTTTGACTCAAAAACTCGTACTATGTGGCTGAAACTGCCAAGTTCTTCTGCTTGCTAGGGGTAGAACCCCTCATTCAAATATATGTTCACCAACTTTCTGTTTTTGATGGTTTCCTTCACTAGTTAAGCTTGGTTGTCCTGGAAATTTTTATGTAGGTCTTGTTGGCCTTCAACTCAGAGATTCGCCTGCCTTTGCCTTTGTAGTGCTAGGATTAAGTTGTACACCACCACAACTGGCCTTAAAACTTTTCTTTAATTACTTTTCACAAATCGGAGGCAGAGTATGTTCTTGCCCTAAGATCACCACCCCTTTTATTCCACTTATCATTGGTCTTTTCTTTAAACTTTGTATATCCTTCTGCACAGGAAATAACTATGTTATACCTCCTTGTGCTTCTTTTCTCTTCAAGCTGTACTTTTAATATTTATCTTGCTCAGCTTTCTCCTTTTCATTACAGATCTGCATGAGTCACCTCTAATATCCACCTGAGATAGTCAATAGGAGGCTGTCCTAAAATCTCCTCTGCCAATGCCATTAATCCAAAACTCTTCAAATTAACCCCAGGCAGAGGTTTTTGTTTATTTGTTTGTTTGTTGTTATTTTCAGATAAGGCTAAAAATTAGCCACATTCTTTGCCAAAATATTACAATAACTGTCTTTAAGTCACATGCTAATATTCTTCTCCTTTAAAATTTTTTGAACTGGGCCCACATGGTTCAAATCACATTCAGTTCCAGGTCTTCCATGATCCTACTAGTATGGCCCTTAAGCCCCACTTAAATCACTCTACTGCTCTTTAATCCAAAGTCCTAAATCCACATTCCACCAAAAGGCATCATGGTCCAACGTGTTACACCCATGTCCCACTCCCTCCACCAACTGCTGTCTTAGTCATTGTTCTATCGCTATGAAGAGACACCATGACCATAACAAGTCTTATAGAAGAAAGCATTTAATTGATATGTTGGAGGTTTAGTACAATATTGTCACAGTGGGGATCATGATTGCATGTAGACAGACATACTGCTGGAGAAGCTGAGAGTTCTACATCCAGATCTACAGGCAGCAGAAAGGAAAAGAAAGAAAGAAAGACCCACTAGGCTTAGATTGGCCTCTGAAACTCCAAAGCCCACCGCCAATGACACACTACTTCCAACAAGACCACAACCACTCTAACAAGGCCAAACCTCCTAATCTCTCTCAAGTAGATCTACTCCCTAATGATCAAGCATTCAAGTATTTGAGACTTTGGGGGCCATTAGTAGTCAAACCAATTCATGGGGTTAGAGACTAAAATGGGTAAGGGAAGGGATGGATATCACAATAACATCAATTCAATTTATCATTTTGGATATGACTTGGTTTCAAAAAATATCCATCTCCCAAGAGAAATATATACTGTTGACTGCATATGACTGCATTCAGGCATATGCAGAATGCCAAAAATAAGAGAAAATAAAATTATGTAGTGGTATTTTTGAAGGACTGTGGGCACATCCACTGAGTCTGTGTAAGAGGTTACTTTGTAGGAAGAGTGAAAAGGCAACAGGCTGTAGGAGACAGAAAAAAATTTAACTTTATAATATTTATATAAGAAAACTGAAAGAAGTTGAATATATAAATATTGGTTATGATGGTTCTGTTTTAGGTTGCTGTGTATTTATTGCAGTATTTAATCAATATTTCAACTCCTTAAACAAAATTAAATGCTTATTTATATATAATTAGTCATATGTCTATATTTGACATTGTTTTTATTGTTCATGTCCAGACAAGAAGAAGTGAAGTCTGAATGTGAAGGTGAGTAGGACACCATCTCATCGCAAGAAAGCCCAAGGGACTATATTCAACATTTTTTCAGGTTCTTCCACTAACATAACTATCGGAAATCCTGCAGGAAGCAACATATTTCTTTTACTACAAGCCGAGCCTCTGAAAAACAACTAATAATAGTTCTTTCTTCATAGTAAGTGCCCTTATTTTTATTATCTTAATATAATGCCTAACCTGTCTTTATATACAAAATACAGCTGTGAAATAGAAGGATGGTTTTAAGTGCTCATCATCCATATAGGATCCCTGAAGAAGAGTTTTAAATACACCCAGATTTCAGCAAAACGAATATTGCTCAGCTTGACTGTCCTTAACAGAACAGAATTGGTTTGTCAGCACTCCAACTAGGTATTTGTTGAGAAACGACTCAATTAACGTACATCTACAAATAAAACCGAAGCAACAAAGAGGAAAAATAAAATAAAACAGAACCCAGCTTAATTCCCTAACCAAGAAGCTGTGGGACATGCAGAGGCCTGTTATCAGGCACAACAACCTCATAACTTGGAATAATTGAGTGAGTTAGAAAGATGGTAAAAGAACCCATGGGGAAGATAGAAAGCTAGCACAGTGAGTCTTCCTTATGACACACAGAATTTCCAGTGCTCAAGAGAGAACACAGATTAGCCTTGCAAAGAAGAGGGAAGGTTTTGGTTTGCCACATTTTGTGTCTGAACACAAGTGTAAATTACACTTAGATATTTGCCTTATAAGAATTTGGCAAATTGTACAGTTATATACTTTGAAATATCCTTGGTAAAAATCTCTACATAGAGTCACTTGAGAGGCGGGGCAAGATGGTGGCTCTGGGAGGACTCTCATTCTGAGCAGTAACACAGCAGGATCGGCACAGTGACCAGCAATCAGAACTCGTGGCCATAAAACACAAGTGATTGTGTTTCCCAGGTGAGAGCATACCCCACGGTGGGGGATTCAATCAGCTTTAACTCACCCGGCTAAACCGCAGAAGAGATCCCGGTTCTGCCAGGCACTTGGTGGCCAGCCCCAGCCCAGAGCCACACACCAGTGTGATCTGGTCACTGTCCCAGACTGAACTGTGGGCCCACAACATCACAGACAGGATTTTCCAGTCAAGAGATAACCCCACGGAGCAGGAAACAATTGGGTCACCCAGACATCCCCTGGAAAAGACTCGGGTTCTACAGGCGCCCTAGGAGCCAGCCCGGAGCCAGAGCCAGGGATCCAGGCTCCAGCACAGAGCCCTGCCTGCACACGTGATTCGCCGCCTCAGATAGAATTGTGGGCCCCAGGGCACCAGAGACTGAGTTTCACTGTAGGGTGCAAACCCACAGGGAGGGAAACGGCTGGTCTGATCTCAGAGCACTCAGCTGATACCACCACCCTGAAAAGGTCTCAGGAAAATTACCCAGTTTAGGCAGACGCCCAGGCTCCCAACAGCCAGAAAGGGGGAGCAATGGGCAGGCGTCTGTGCCTGTGGGTTCTACTCGCCAACCCAGACAGAACGGTGATCCCCAAAGCAAAGACTGAGTGTCCCTGGCAGGAGGAAACCCCACAGTGGGGGGGATCATCAGGTCTCACGCTCAGGACACCCAGCGCCAAAAGACTTTCTGGATTCACACAGACTCTAGGCTCTAGCTTTCTAATGCAGGTAGGAGCGCTGTGCTCAGCCGCCATTATTGAATACCCCTAGAGCACTGGAGCACACAGCTGCATCCTCAGACCTACAAAAGCCAGAGAGCCATTACAGCAGCCCTCAGATACTGTGCCAAGGATCAACCAGTTATCCCTAGCTAGACTGACAAAACTGTGGGAATCCCTGGTCCTTCAAGAGGGCTGCACCCACAGCGTCCAGACCAGAGCAGTGCCTGCAGCTGACATTCCAGACAGGGACACACAGCTTCTGGTCCAGAGTGAGGCACCCAGCCTCCAGACCAGAGAAGCGCCCCCATGCACCAACTCAACCTAGGTGCACATTCTCCAGGCCCAGAGCAGAGCACTCAGTCTCTGGCCCAGAAACTTGCTGGGTGCTCCTCTCACTTTCCCAGACAGAACTGTATGCCCAAGGATAACAGACTGAGTTTCCCTGTTGGGAGAAAACCCCACAGCTAGGGAATCAACAGGTTCTTCAAGAGGACTGTACCTGGAAAACTGTAATAACAGCAGCAGCTCACTAAATTTATAATGAAAAATCCAGCAGGGGCGAACAGCTCTAGACAACACAGCATAATAGAAAATCAAAAAGATGACCTTACATCTATGCTGATGAAAAGGATAATAGAGCAAACAAATAAAATATGTAACGAGTTAGAGGAAGATAAAACCAAACAGATCATGGCTATCCGTAAAGAAATGGAGGAAGTTAAAGACAAGCAGATTATGGCCATCCATGAAGAATTACGGGAAGATGCAGCCAAACAGACTGAAGCCTTCAGAGAAGAAATAATTAAATCACTGAAAAAAGTAAAAGAAACATAGTTGAAGGAACTAAAAGAAAAACAGGTGAAGGAAGTAAACAAAACAACTCAAGACCTGAAGATAGAACTGGAAAAATTAAAGAAAAAACAAATGGAGGAAATAATGGAGAGAAAGAATTTAGGGAAGAAAACAGTAACTACAGAGGTAAGCATAACCAACAGACTAAAAGAGATGGAAGAAAGAATCTCAGGTGTAGAAGATACAATGGAAGAAATCGATGTATCTGTCAAAGAAAATGTTAAATCCAAAAAATTCCTGACACAGACCATCCAAGAAATCAAAGACAATATGAAAAGACAAAACCTAAGAATATTCGGTATAGAGGAAAAAGAAGACTCCCTTCTCCAAGGTCCAGAAAATATTTTCAACAAAATCATTGAAGAAAATTTCCCCAAGTTAAAGGAGAGGCCAATAAGAATACATGAGGCCTACAGAACACCCAACAAATTTGACCAGAAAAGAAAATCCTCCCGCCACATAATAATCAAAACAGTAAGTATACAGAACAAAGAAAAAATACTAAAAGCTGCAAGGGAAAAAGGCCAAGTAACATATAATGGCAAACCCATTAGAATCACACCTGACTTTTCAACAGAGACTATGAAAGCTAGAAGGGCCTGGACGGATATCATGCAGACCCTAAGAGAACACAAATGTCAGCCCAGGCTACTATTCCCTGCAAAACTCTCAGTCCTCATAGATGGAGAAAACAAGATATTCAATGAAAAAAACAAATTTCAACAATACCTACACACAAATCCAGCATTACAGAAGACAATGGAAGGGAAAATACAACCCAAGAAAATTAGCTTCTGTCAAGAAAACACAGGAAATAATTAACCTTACTACAGTAAAACAAAAAGCAAGCAAGCACAAACCTTATGACCACAGCCAACATCAAAATCAAAGGATCTAACAGCCACTGGTCATTAATCTCTCTCAACATCAATGGACTCAACTCTCCAGTAAAAAGACACAGATTAACAGAATGGATACATAAACAAAACCCAGCAATCTCTTGCACACACGAAACACACCTAAGGCACAAAGATAGACATTACCTGATGGTAAAAGGTTGGAAGAAGACTTTCCAAGTAAATGGACCCTAGAAACAAGAAGGAGTAGCCATTCTAATATCTGATAAAATAGACTTTCAACCAAAATTAATAAAAAGAGATGGGGAAGGACACTTCATACTCATCAAAGGAAAATTCCACCAGGAAGACATCACAATCCTGAACATCAATGCCCCAAATACAAGAGCACCCACATTTTTAAAAGAAACATTGATAAAATTTAAACCACATATAGATCCCCACACATTAATAGTGGGAGACTTCAATACCCCACTCTCAACAAAGGACAGGTCAAAAAAACAGAAATTAAACAAAGAAACAATATCTCTGACAGAGGTCATGAATCAAATGGACCTCACAGACATTTACAGAACTCTACACCCAAACACAAAAGAATTTACCTTCTTCTCAGCACCTCATGGAACCTTCTCCAAAATAGATCATATATTTGGTCACAAAGCAAGCCTCAACAGATACAAGAAGACTGAAATAATCCCTTGTATCCTGTCTGGTCACCATGGAATAAAGCTGGACCTCAACAACAATAGAAATAGCAAAAAGCCTACACACACATGGAAACTGAACAACTTGTTACTAAATGACAGCTGGGTCAGGGAAGAAATAAAGAAAGAAATTAAAGTCTTCCTAGAACTCAATGAAAATGAAGACACAACATACCCAAACTTGTGGGACACAATGAAAGCAGTGCTAAGAGGAAAGTTCATAGCACTAAGTGACTTCAAGAAGAAATTTGAGACAGATCATTCAAGCAACTTAATGGCCCACTTAAAAACCCTAGAAAAAAAGAAGCAGACACACCAAAAGGGAGTAGACGGCTGGAAATAATCAAACTCCGGGCTGAAATCAATCAATTAGAAACAAATAAAATAATTCAAAGAATCAATGAAACCAAGAGCTGGTTCTTTGAGAAAATCAACAAGATCGACAAACCCTTAGCCAAGCTAACGGAAAGGCAGAGAGACACCACCCAAATCAACAAAATCAGAAATGAAAAGGGGGACATAACTATAGACACTGAGGAAATTCAAACAATCATCAGGACTTACTTCAAAAGTCTATACTCAACAAAATTTGAAAATCTAAATGAAATGGACAATTTTCTTGATCAATTTGACTTACCAAAGCTGAATCAGGACCAGGTAAATCAATTAAATAGTCCTATATCCCCCAAAGAAATAGAAGCAGTCATCAAAAGTCTCCCATCCAAAAAAAGCCCAGGACCAGATGGCTTCAGCACAGAATTCTATCAGATCTTCAAAGAAGAGCTAGCTCCAATTCTCTTCAAACTATTCCACAAAATAGAAACAAAAGAAAGATTACCAAACTCATTCTATGAAACCACAGTCACCTTGGTACCTAAACCTCACAAAGACTCAACAAAGAAAGAGAATTTCAGGCCAATCTCCCTAATGAACATTGATGCAAAAATACTTAACAAAATACTTGCAAACCGAATACAAGAACACATCAAAGATATTATCCACTATGACCAAGTAGGCTTCATCCCAGGTATGCAGGGGTGGTTCAATATACGGAAATCCATCCATGTGATCCACCATATTAACAAACTGAAAGAAAAAAAAACACATGATAATCTCCCTAGATGCTGAAAAAGCATTTGACAAAATTCAACATCCATTCATGTTTAAAGCATTGGAGAGATCAGGGATACAAGGCACATATCTAAACATAGTAAAGGCGATATACAGCAAGCCTATAGCCAACATCAAACTGAATGGAGAGAAACTTAAAGCAATCCCACTGAAATCATGGACAAAAGAAGGCTGCCAACTCTCTTTATATCTTTTCAACATAGTGCTGGAAGTCCTTGCTAGAGCAATAAGACAATTGAAGGAGAGCAAGGGGATACAGATTGGAAAGGAAGAAGTCAAATTATCACTATTTGCAGATGATATGATTTTATACATGAGTGACCCCAAAAACTCTACCAGGGAACTTCTACAGCTGATAAACACCTTCAGCAAAATGGCCGGATACAAAATAAACTCAAAAAATCAGTAGCCCTCCTGTATATAAAAGATAAAAGGGCTGAGAAAGAAAATAGGGAAACAACACCCTTCACAATAGCCACAAATGACATAAATACCTTGTAACCCTTACCAAATAAGTCAAAGACTTTTATGAAAAAAATTTCAAGTCTCTGAAGAAAGAATTAGAAGAAGATATGAGAAAATGGAAAGATCTCCCATGCTCATGGATTGGCAGGATTAATATAATAAAAATGGCCATCTTACCAAAAGCAATCTACAGATTCAATGTAATTCCCATCAAATTACCAACACAATTCTTTACAGACCTGGAAAGAAAAATTCTCAACTTCATATGGAATAACAAGAAACCCAGAATTGCTAAAACAATCCTCTACAATAAAAGATCTTCTGGAGGTATCTCCATCCCTGATCTTAAGTTGTACTATAGAGCAACAGTTTTAAAAACTGCATGGTACTGGCATAGAAACAGAATGGTGGATCAATGGAACCAAACAGAGGACCCAGAAATAAACCCACACACATATGGACACCTGATCTTTGACAAAGACGCCAAAACCATACAATGGAAAAAAGATAGCATCTTCAACAAATGGTGCTGGTCCAACTGGATGTCTACATGTAGAAAAATGCAAATAGATCCATACCTATCACCCTGCACAAAACTGAAGTCCAAGTGGATCAAAGACCTCAACATAAAACCAGACACATTAAATCGGCTAGAAAAAAAAGTGCGGAATACCCTAGAACTCATTGGTACAGGAGAAAACTTCCTGAACAGAACACCAACAGCACAGGCTCTAAGAGCAACAATCAATAAATGGGACCTCATGAAACTGAAAAGCTTCTGCAAAGCAAAGGACACCGTCACCAAAACAAAGCCACTGCCTACAGATTGGGAAAGAATCTTCACCAACCCTTTATCTGACAGAGGACTCACATCCAGTATATATAAAGAACTAAAGAAGCTGAACAGCAGCAAACCAAGTATTCCACTTAAAAAATGGGGAACAGAGCTAAACAGAGAACTCTCTGTAGAGGAATATCGAATGGCAGAGAAGCACTTAAAGAAATGCTCATTAGCCATTAGGGAAATGCAAATCAAAACAACCCTGAGATTTCACCTTATACCCATGAGAATGGCCAAGATCAAAAACTCAAGTGACAACACATGCTGGAGAGGTTGTGGAGAAAGGGGAACCCTTCTCCACTGCTGGTGGGTATGTAAACTTGTACAACCACTCTGGAAAGCAATCTGGTGCTTTCTCAGACAACTAGGAATAGTGCTTCCTCAAGATCCAGCCATACCACTCCTAGGCATATATCCAAAAGAGGCTCAAGTACACAAAAAGGACATTTGCTCAACCATGTTTGTAGCAGTTTTATTTGTAATAGCCAGAAGATGGAAACAGCCCAGATGCCCCTCAACTGAATAATGGATTCAGAAACTGTGGTACATCTATACAATGGAGTATTACTCAGCAATGAAAAATAAGGAAATCATGAAATTTGCAGGTAAATGGTGGGACCTGGAAAGGATCATCCTGAGTGAGTTGTCCCAGAAGCAAAAATACACACACAGCATATACTCACTCATATAAACATACAACATAGAATAAACCCACTAAAATCTGTACATCTGAACAAATTAAGCAAAAGAGAGGATCCTAACTAAAATATTCAATCCCCATCCTGAAAGGCAAAGAGGATGGACATCAGAAGAAGAAGGAAACAGGAAACAACCTAGGAACCTGCTACAGAGTGTTGGGATCAGTAAGCAGGCACTTCTACAGGCAGCCCCAAGGGACCTGACAGACCAGTTATCAGGCATTTGTTAAGACACCCAGATCACCTGCTGACCACCTGGAACTACCTGTGCATGCCCTGAGTCACCCTATAAGAAGTCCTGGAGCCCCCCCTCTCTTCCTTACTCTCTTACTCTCTCTCTCTCTTTCTCTCTCTCTCTCTCTCCCTTCCCCTAATAAACCTCCCATGTGGAACCGATCGCGTGGTGTGATTTGTGAACCCGTGTGTAACCTCCACAGGCACACATTCCTACGTTTCCCAACATTGGTGCGTTGGTTTCCTAACACAGAGGGCCTCTGAAAGCCAGAAGAAGAAAACAGGAAACAACCTCGGAACCTGCCACAGAGGGCCTCTGAAAGCCATAAGAAGAAAACAGGAAACAACCTTGGAACCTGCCACAGAGGGCCTCTGAAAGCCAGAAGAAGAAAACAGGAAACAACCTCGAAACCTGCCACAGTGGGTCTCTGAAAGCCTCTGCCATGCAGACTGTCAAAGCAGATGCTGAGCCTGATGGCCAACTGTTGGGGCAGAGTGAATGGAATTTTATGTAAGAAGTGGGAAATAGCAAGAGCTGGAGAGGACAGGAACTCCACAAGGAGAGCAACAGATCAAGAAAATTTGAACACAGGGAACTTCCCAGAGACTCATACTCCAACCAAGGACTATTCATGGAGATAACCTAGAACCCTGACAATGCAGCCACTTCTGATGAGAACTGATAGACTAAGATCAGAAAGAAGGAGAGGAGGACCTCCCCTATCAGTGGACTTGGGGAGGGGCATGCATGCAGAAAGGGGAGGGAGGGTGGGACTGAGAGGGGAGGAGGGAGGGGCTTATGGGGGATACAAAATGAATAAAGTGTAATTAATAAAAGTTAAATAAAAAATAAAAAAAATCTCAACATATACCCATATAAATCTATATACTTATATAAGTAAATGTATAAGCATGTTTCTCTGTGTATACCTTTTTATTTTTAATCTTTGTATGTTTGTCGATGTTTTATCTGCATTTATGCCTGTGCATTTCATACCACATGCTTGCTTAGTACACAAAGAGGGCAGAGGAGGGAATCTGAATTTTTGGATCTGGAGATGCAGTGGTTTTAAGCTTCCATGATGATGCTCCAGACAGAACAAAGGTTCTCCAGAACAACAACTACTAAGCCATCCGCTCTTAACCACTGGGCCATCTCTCCAGCCCGTATATCAATTTTTAATAGCCTTTGTTTATAGCAGATTGTAGGCTTCTAAGGAACAAAACTGATGAAAACCAAATGATCGTGAAGGAGCCAAGTAAGGTGAATTGCTGCATGCTGCTTGTAAAACCAATTTGGGAAAATAGGGATCATTTTAACAACACTGAAATGTATATAAATTTTAATCTAGCAATGAGTTCCAAGATGTTGTCGTTTTGCAATACCACATTGACGTCCACATTTGTGAGTGGGAAAATTAAACTGCCCTCCATGTCATTGGATTTTAATAACCCAGTACTGTGGAGGAGAAAAAAGCAGTAGTCAGTGGAGAATTATGTAAAATATCCGAGACAGATTCTGCAAGCTGTAAGTGCTTTGCAAGATTGTAATGGCTAATTCATTTCTATTTTTTTTCCACTAGAATCTTTAAGACTCTCTGAGCCAAGAATGAGCTCTATTTAACATTCATATCTTTAATATGCCTACAGTATGGATAATGCATCATAGGTTTTCACTAAATTATGTAAAGAGACGGATGGGTCCAAAGTGGCTTCAGCTCTTGTGGACTCCAGGAGCGGTGCTTTTGAGGTGCAGTAACAACTATGATCAAGAGGCAGGAAGAGCAGTCCTCTCTTGCTCTGGGAAACTGGCCTAAAAAGGGTTCTAGGGCCTACAGACAGCAGAGGTCTTTGAAGTTTTTCATTTGTTTGTTTATGAGTAGAGGAAATACAAAAGGAAAGTCTTGGGAGCTGGATGCAAACAATGAGCTCAGGAGAGCACTAATGAGGATAGCTCAGAAATCACTGCAAAGGAACTTCTACATGAGCCGGAGCTGAATATACTGGAAGTGCAATGCAAGGATGATGTGGGCCATCTAAGTACAAAATATAATATGAGATATTGTAGTGAAATATGGCTGCGTGGGTAATGTTCTTCAGTTATTAGTTCTATTTCCTCCAGGTTTACTGAAATATTTAAGAGACATGTTGGTATTCTGTATCACATTGTACTTAAAATACTTTCAGCTGTTTTTATTAAAGCAAGAAATCAATAGTAAACCAATATTGTTTTATGTTAGTATTTTTATTTCCATAGGAATATCTGACGTAGTGTTGCTCTTTTAATTAACTGCCATTGTGTGTGTTAGATAGCTAAATCTTAATAATCTTTCCACATTTCTTACCATTTTTTTTTATGTCTCCATTGTTTGACACTTATCTCTTCTTGTTTTGGAACTGTGTATCAACCAATTCTTGATATTTTTTCTTCTTCAGATGGTAATTTTATCATATATTTTGAGTTTTCTAATCTAGTATAGAGTATGACATCAAATACATTAGATTTAAAAAAAACTTAAGAGATTAGGGAGTAAAATAATTTTTTAAATCCAATGAGGTCTATTGGATGGAGATGGAGAGAGACAGAAAGAGAGAGTAAAGTAATTTTAAGTAATCATAACACATCTGATTATGAGAAGTCGGTCAGCATCACAGATCATCAGAAAAGTGCAAATCAAAACTATACCAGAATGTTATTAAGAAGAGAAATGGAAGGTATTAAGTGTTGGTGAGGTCGTAGAGAACACAGCTAGTGGGAACATAGATGACACAGCAACAGGATACATGCAGACAGTGAGATACATACACAATGCAAGATCATTCAACTATTGAAGTAGAAAAGGATTTTGACACAAAGGCCTGAAGAAAGTCATTCTAAGTGAAAGAAGGTAGACACAGGAAGAAAAAAAAAACCTCACACAAAGGATGTATGGTAAATCAAGTACAAATGAAATATAACAAACTGAGTTAAAATAAACACACTAGATTAAAACAAATGTTGAACATAAGAATCAGAGGACAGAAGGTGATTACAAGGAGTGAAGTAAGGTACCTGAAGATGAAAACGAAGCATATAAAGTGGCAGTTCTTTAGTAAGAATAAATCTAGCCATGGAAGTTATAACAATAAATCAAGAAGATATTGAACATTTACTAATTGACCTCATTTGAGATGGCTTTCCCACACTGACGGAAAGGTAACTGTGTGAGATGGAAACGTTAGTTTGCTAATTTGTATTAAGGTCTTTACAATAGCTATGGATGTTACCACTTGAATCTTCATTGTCCCCAAATGCTCATGCATGAGGATTGGTGCTCAGTTGCTGTAGCTATGGGGACCTTACAGGACTTCTAAGAATAGTGGCCTAGTAAAGGGCTTACAGTATTGAGGGTACTCCCTTGAAGAGAATAATAGGATTCTGTCCCCTCAACCCCTTAGCTTTCCTTCCCGAACTCAAGAAGACGAGTAATTTGCTTTCTAACCTCACACTCCCACCATTATATCTACCTTCTCATGGGCTTGTAACCACCACAGGCAAGAAACTACAGATTGCTATGTGAGACAAAATACAATTTTCTGCATTAGAAGTTGTTTATTTCTGGCACCTTGCCACAGTGACAGAATGACTAACATCTGGGGTATAAATGCATCATGCTCATTATGAACAGGTCTACAAACTAGTGTTTGTGGGGCTTCAGGGTACTCTACATAAAAATAGGCACACTATCAAAAAAGAAAGATAAATATCAACTCATATATAAACCCTTTGAGATACAATGATGTCCCAATGGCAACATGCACTGTTGCAGTACTGGTACAAAACTTGTGGGAGTTCATCACATAAGACAGAACCCATTCCTGATGCTGTTCAGGTAGCCAAGAACCTGAGACTAGATAGGCCACGGACTTAGGTTAAGTAAACAAATAAATACTACTGTTATTATAAAGGAACATGGCATTAAAGTAATTCCTATAACGTTCTGCTAGATTCATAGATCTGTGCTAGGCTCAACCATCTTCAGAGAAGCTCTTCCTGCAGTAGATAGAACAAATATGGTAACCTTTTGCTAGACAGTATGTAGAGAATGAGAAACCTTGGAACAATCAGCACAAAATGGATGTCTCCATCAAATGGTTTCCTACGCTCAGGAAACCATGAAGAAGCAGAGGCAGAAAGATCATACAAGCCAAGGGAGATGAAGGACACCAAGAAAATAGATCTTCTAAGTGAGTGAGGCAGCTGTGAATACAGAGACTGTGGCAGCATGCTCAAGACCTGCACAGGTCTCTACCAGAATCACATCACAGTGCTGAGACAAGAACTTGAGGGAAGCCTCCACTCGTAATTCAGAAACTATCACCAATTAATAACCACTCACTGATGAAAAAAATCTTATAGTGTTTTATCAGGACTTCTAATATTTTTTTTTAACCTTACAGGTCTAATTCCTGTGTGCTTGAACCTGTGTGCCTCGGCATCGGTATGTGTTCCTTGTGTTTTTTCTTTTCTTTGGCTGTTTTTCCTTTTCTTTATTTTCTTTTATTTGTTTTTTAATATGAATTACCTAGCATTTTATTTTGGTCTATAAGAAACAGATACTACTTTTATCTTTGTTTTCCAGATGGTGACACTGAAGCATGAAAAGTAAAATTGCCAACATTACACATATGGCAAGTGTTAGCCTATGTTCTAAACTTGAACACTCTAGAACCAATGTATTAGAAAATCCAATTTGTTCTATAAAAAATATAATTGTTTAGTACAGAACCACCCCAAATTTTTACTATAAAATATTACATAATATTCTGAATATATATTTTTAAGAATACTTTTCTATTGGTGTGTTATTTAGAAAATACCTAGCTTCAGTATAAATATTCTAAGACCATAATAAATAAATAAATCTCTATAAAGAGAAGTCAACAAGCTGTAACATTCCTGAACCCTAGCTCACTTGGATGCAATCATATCTTACTCCCTGATTTGGTTCTACATGGCCAAGGTCATTACATGTCTGTCTCATGCACTGTTTTATTGGAGCGCTAACATGCCTTCTGCCTAGCAGAGGAAGGCAACAGGTATGACTCCTTAAGTAGGTTCTCCACTGCATAGTAGTGCCTTGATTTCTGTATAATCACACTCTGAACTCAATTTTATTTTTAGAGGAAGGTCTGATGGCTGTATTAATGTCACATCATGCTGGCATCAGCATGGTACTTCATACAATTAAAGTGATACAGATCTTTAATACATCTTTGACCCTTAAGAAACATTTCTATATAATATACTATGAATCTCCACTAGTGGAATGAATGAATTCTTTAAAATATGGATATCAAGGTAAGATGTTGGGGATATAGCTTAATCTTAGAGTGCTTGCCTAACATGTGTGAGATCTTGGGTTTAATCCCCAGTCCTAAGCATGAACTAAATACATAGTGTAAATAGTAGGCTTGCAAAGAAAGAAAGGATATTACAAATTTTAGGTTTTCCTGTAATACTAAAGATTCAATTATAAAATATAAACAGTTGAAAATAATTTATTTCTTTGAGAATGAGATACAAAAGGTAAACTTAATTGCAATTATCTAAATCACATAATTATTTGTATAGAATTTGCCATTTTTAACTATCTAAGAAGGGTTTTAAAAATATACACACAAAAGAACAATTTCATACCATCTATTCTACTCTATTCACTGTAATGTGTTATCAGAAACCAGACTTAAATACTCAACTTGGACAAGTCAGTTTCGGTTTAATTTTTATTCTACAGTATTATTGTAGACTTATTCACCCCACATTTCTGAGAAATTCAAACTAGAAAAAGTGTCTGGAAGACTAAATACACAACTTAAAAATATCTATTTTATAAGTATTTTTGACCACAGAGTCAATGTGTATTATATATTATACAAAACATACAATCTGAAGTAATTCTAAAAGTTTGAAACCCATAAAAATGTGTAAGACTCTGCAATAATTTTATCTGAAAAGGGGGTTTCTATAAGTCTTTATTTGTTATAGCATTAATAGTCAGACCTTTAGAAGAGTCATTAATGAAGATACCTTTGAATGTGCAAAGGAGTTACATTTACATCTACAATAATCTGTGCTCCAGAAATGACACACCATATACTTTAAGAAATAAATACAATTATGAGCACTTGTTAGTTCAGATTCAGAGCCAATATTATAGCAATCTCAAATGTGATGAATAGGGGTAGATTACCTCTGTGTCACTTAGTTGGTGAGGGGACAGAGCATTGAAAATAAAAATCACATTTATAACTTAAATTCAGAAACCTACTTAACACAATTTGTACTTCATAGTAATCAGACATATCTTGTGAAAACCACCCATGTCACAGACTGCATAACAATATATCAAAACACTAGGTAATTTGTGAAATGAAAGTTTCAGCCAATGTCCAGTATGAATGGTCAAAGGTGTGTTTTAATATTGCCAAATATCACAGTTATACACTATTCATTATAGTTGTATGGCAAATGCCCCTGACCTAACCTAGCCAAAAATGCTTCAATTAAAAAATTCTACAGTTTCACAAATAAAGTAAGGGGTAAAACACATTATATTTTGTTGTAGAACAAAACAAAAAATTGGCAAATGCATTAGCACTACAGCTAAATATTTTAAGCATCAACCTATCATCATTTGTAAGTACCCTTGTGTCATGCACACACACAGAAATACGGTATCAAATAAATTACCCAATGAAGTTCAAATCAAAGTGAATAGAAACTAACCATTGCTTAGTACAGATGACAATTCAGGTTTATTTTATAATAATATCAAGTTTTTGCATTCTATGCTTTTAATGTTTTTCTATCCTCTCCAAATGAGACCATTTAATTTTTATTATCTTTTACTTAATCTTGATGATCTATAACATATGCAAATTAACGTAGACACATTAACTGTATTATCTGCAAGTATCTTCCTACAAATCCTGTAAACTCCCTTCTTCTCAACTAATCCCCTTCCTACTATCATGTCTTATTTTTTTTTCTGTAGATCTTATGCTGGTAGTCACAGAAAAAGAAATGTTAAAGAATAAATACATTTAAATGGTTTCTCAATTTTTCCAGCACACTATCTCATATATATTTTATGCATTATTTTTAAGTGGAAGATATGTTTAAGCATTTAAAGCATTCACAAAATTATAGTTTCAGAAATCATTACTTTTCGAATATATTCAGAAAAAGACCCACATAGTGTTAGTTGAGATCCTCCCCCACCCCGACTTTTTGATACCATCCTACTCTGTGACCTAAGCTATCCTTCCACCTACAATGGTCCTCTTTTCTAAGCATCCTGAATGTTATGATTACATGTGTCAGCCACAAGGCTGACTCCAATTTATTTTGCTGTTGTCATTATTTGTTCCTTGATTTTTGTAGCATTGAAAATTTCTCTTGACCACGTGAGCTCTAAGAGCTTCACATTGGAGCCAGTCTTCTTACCAAGCAACAAATATGTGGAATATTACAGTTGACTATGTCTATTGTATCCTCAGTTGTCAATTTGATGACACCTAGAATCAGCTGAGAAATAGGCTGCTGGCTATACCGGTGTGTGGGAGGGGTATTTTGATTAGGTTAACTGAGTAAGAAGGCCCATCCCCCCATGGTCTCCATTGCAGTTGTTTTAAAAAGAAAAAGTCATTCTTCTCTGCTTCCTGGTTGTGGCTACACTGTGACCAGCTCCTTCATGTTCCTTCTCTGTGGCTTTGTCACCATGGTGCTCTGCAATCTGAACTGTGAGCCAAAAAAAAAAAAAAAAAAACAAAACCAAAAAAACCTTTCTCTTTAAGTTGACTTTGTCAAATTTTTATCACAGCCACAGGATATGAAACTGAAGTAAAAATTTGTACCAAGAAGTAGCTTTTTGTCATTAGCACTTCTTTGAAAATCTGGGTTGAAACAGTCTAGCTCTGGAGTTTTCTTTGTCGAAAGACTTTTGATTATTGCTTCTTTTCCACTAAGGGTTATATTTCTGCTTGAATTGCTTATGTGATCTTGATTTAACTTTGGTAGGCAATATATGTGTAGAAGATTGTTTCTCTTAGACTTTCTTATGTGGGGTAGTGACTGTTTTGAAAGTGTGTCCTTTTGACTCTCTGGATTTCCTTGGTGTTAGTTGTTATGTCCCTTTTTTGTGCCTAATTTCATTAAATTGAATTACCCTTCTGATTGATTTGGCTAGGGGTTTATCAATCATGTTGATCTTCTCAAGGAACTAACTATTTGTTTCGTTTGTTCTTTGCATTGTTTGTTTCTTTTTATTTCAGTGATTTCAGCCCTGAGTTTATTTCTCGAATAAAGTTTGTAAATCCAGAGGGAGGGGGAGAAGTAGCTTTTTGCAATGATAAAACTGGCCATATGGCTCTTAGGTGCAAGGAACTGCTTTTTCTCTGGAATGTGGAAGATTTTGATGTTTTAGGCTAGAAAAACACTAGTGTGCTCTTCTAGTTTCAGTGCCTTTGCTGTTTGACAAAGACCCTGACAAAAGCAACACTGAATGGGGGAAGAGGCTTTTTCAGCTGACAGTTGCCAGTTTCAGTCCATCACTAAGGAAAATCATGTAGGAATTAGAAGCATTATTTATGTCCAAATTCAAGAACAGAGAGGCAGATTAAGATAAACTCATCTTGCCTTCTTGCTTGAGCTCAGCCGGTTTTCTTAAATCTTGCACAGGTCAAGTTTCTAACCATGACGCTGCTTCCTCCTTTAGGTGGTCTTCCATCCTACCTTCTTTAAGATAACCTAGACACACTGCGCAGATATAACCATGGGCAAACCTGCTCTAACAATCCCCCAGTCAGGCTATCATTTCGAATGTTTCTAGGTTGTGACAAGTTGACATTTAGAACCAACCATAATAGGAGTTTAACGGACCATTCTCATGGGATATTAAAAGAGAGTGATATACATTAGAGGCCTGGCTCATGAGTTTTCAGGTGAGAACAAATCCCAAGAAGAATTAAGTTAGAGGCCATTCATGTTGATACTTGAGCTTTAATCTGGCTTTGTTCTGCCCATCTCTTGGGAAGCTGAATGCAGGTGAATTTAGAGGTAATCTACACTACCAATATTTTGGAAGAATAAAATATTGTACGCAAGCTAAAGTTTTCGGTAACCAAATCACAGAGAGTAGGGATTAGAATCAGGAAAGACAAACTTTGCATTCTGTACTGGGCTTATCGGAAATGTGGCTTGAGAGTACAAACTCACTCATCAAAGACTCCAACATGTAAAGATGCAAATTTATGTGACAATAAAAAGTCTTGTCTTATAATGCGGCAAAAAAGGTTCCCTGGTCCTCAAACACAAAACCTGAAGAAAGTCTTTTCCCATTGTTTGCATATATGAGCTTATATAACCATGGTATTGGGGGAAACCTCCACCATAAAACTGACAGAAAACTTGGTATAGTAAGATACTAATTTTTGAAGGCATGGAAAGCTTAGTATTTTGAGACTCAAGAAATTTGATTCAGGGCTTCAAACAGCAGGTAAGGACAAAGAAAATAAAAAACTAAAAAAGAGTAGCATTTTCAGAATCCCTACAAGGTAAACGTGAAAGGCCCTTGTATGAAGCTATGAATATGGAGGTTAGGTTTCAGTGGGGATACCAACATATTGGAAATGTCAACAATGTAGAACATCCATCAAGGAAAACTGTAGTCACTGAGTGTAACTGATATAAGATAGAGGCTATGTGTATTGGCAGAGATTGAGGGATGGTTTTATCACAACTCTTTAGACCAAAGAGCAAGGGCAAAGTTTCAGCCAATTTCTTCATGCACTCAAATGTCAGAAATGGAAGTTAGGATTTGATGTTTGGCTTGTTTTTTCTTTTTTCTTTTTTTTGGTTTTGACTCGTTCTAACATTTTCTGGCTTTGTAGCCACTCATTCCACTTTAGACTGAGAATGTTTGTAGGTGGGAACTAGGTCACTTGAGCTTATTTTAAAGGATTCATTGGTAAGAGATTGTCTTGAGTCACAGATGAGACTAGGTCTTTGAACTTATCTTTTATCATCTATCTATCTATCTATCTATCTATCTATCTATCTATCTATCTATCATCTATAATGTGTGCATATGTATAGGGGGGTTTTGGAATCACGATGTGTATGTGAAAGTCACTAGATTCCAGTATATGTAGAAGTGTTTTCTCCTTTTTTACCCTGTCGTTTACAGGAACCAAAAAAGATTGTCATTCTTGGTGGTAAGTGTCTTTTCCTACTGAGCCAACTGACTATTTCATAGAATTTTCAAAATAAACCTTTAAAAACACTGAGGACAAACAGTGAAAGAGAATATGTTAAAGCAATATATTAGAATACCGTTTTAATAAAGGGCAGAATTCTTTTTTTTTAATTACTTGGTAAATAGTGATTTTTTAAAAATTTTTATTTATCTATTATTACAATTTATTCACTTTGTAACCCAGCTATAGCCTCCTCTATTTTCCCCTCCCAAGTCCACCCTCACTCTGTCTTCTCCTCTCTTGCCCCTTCCCCAGATCATTGATAGGGAGATCCTCCTCCCCTTCTATCTGACCCTAGCCTATCAGGTCTCATAAGGACTGGCTGCATGTCTTCCACTGTTGCCTAGTAACTGCCTCCTTTCCCCTTCAGGGGGAGGTGATCAAAGAGCCAGCCACTGAGTTCATGTCAGAGACAGCGCCTGTCACCCTTACTAGGACACCCACTTGAAGACTGAGCTGCCACAGGCTACATTTAAGCAGGGGTTCTAGGTTATCTCCATGCATGGTCCTTGGTTGGAGTATCAGTCTCAGAAAAGACCCCTGGGCCCAGATACCTTGGTTCTCTTGCTCTCCTTGTGGAGCTCCTGTCCCCTCCAAGTCTTTCTATCTCCCCCTTCTTTCATAAGATTCCTTGCACTCTGCCCAAAGTTTGGCTATGAGTCTATCATCTGCTTTAATACATTCTTTCAGAAGCCCTCTCTGGTAGACACTTCCAAGGGGAGTAGATGGCTGGAAATAATAAAATTCAGGACTGAAATCAATAAATTAGAAACAAATAAAACAATTCAAAGAATCAATGAAACCAAGAGCTGGTTCTTTGAGAATATTAACAAGATAGACAAACCCTTAGCCAAACTAACTAAAAAGCAGAGTTCTTTTTTTTAAGTACTTTTTTTAATTATAATTTTATTTTTTATATTAATTACTTTATTCACTTTGTATCCAAGCTGTAGCCTCCTCCCTGCTCTCCTCCCAATTCTACCATTCCTACCTCATCTCCTCCTATGGCCCTCTCCAAGTCCATGGATAGGGGAGGTCATCCTCCCCTTTCATCTGACCCTAGCTTATCCAGTCTCATCTGAACTGGATGAATTGTTCTCCTCTGTGGCTTGGCAAGGATGCTCCCCCATCCAGGGGAGGCAGTCCAAGGGCTAGCCAGAGTTCATGTCAGAGATAGTCCCTGTTCCTCTTGCTAGGGTACATACTTGGATAGTGGGTTGCCATGGGCAACATCTGAGCAGGGGTTCCAGGTTATATCCATGAATGGTCCTTGGTTGGAGTATCAGTCTCAGAAAAGATCCCTGTGCCAAGATTTTTTGTTTCTGTTGCTCTCCTTGTGGAGCTCCTGTCCTCTCCAGGTCTTACTATCTCCCCTTTCTTTCCTAAGATTCCTTGCATGCTGCCCAAAGTTTGTTTATAAGTCTCATTATCTGCTTTTATACAATGCTGTGTAGAGTCTTTCAGAGGCCCTCTCTGGTAGGTTCCTGTCCTGTTTCCTGTTTTCTCCTTCTTACAATGTCTGTCCCTTTTACCTTTCTGAGTGAAGATTGATCATCTTACCCAGGGTCCTCCTTCTAGCTCACTTTCTTACTTACTCTCAATTGTCAACTTCATGAGGTCTTGAATGCTTGAGAGATGGACTCACATGCATGTCCCTGGTGGATTATTCTGATTAGGTTAATTGATGTAGGCAGAGAAACCGTGCTGGGTAGCACCACTCTCTGGGATCGGATCCTGAGCTGCAGGAAAAAGAGAAAGCAAAGTGAGCCCCAGCATTCCTCATTCACTTCTCCTACTGGACATATTGTGACCAGATCACTCAGGTTTGTATTGCTGTGACTTCCCTCTCCACTGAGATTGGCTGTAATCTAAACTGCTTTGACCTTTATTCTACCTTTGTCATAATTTTTATTACAGCAAAAGGAAAAGAAAGTAACAGAATCAAGATGCTAACTTCATGAGGCCTGGAAACAGTATTTGTCTAATAAAAGTCACAGTATACCTGTTGCCTTTTAATATCAATTTATTCTACTTCAATCACTCAAGAGAATATAATTATTTATGTAGAACAATGATATCAAAGTTATAATCATCATACTAGTATGGATTTATTACAGCCAACTCCATGGGTTTTATGAGAGAGCTGTCATTGTCACTTTAGAATGACAATAACGCCTACCTGTGAAAGAAGCATGTCATCCAATTGTCTTCAGCCAGGGTACCTTTTAAACATCAACTTATTTTCAGTTTGGGGGAACTGTCTCCTTTAAATTGATTTATGTTTAATGTAAAATACTTCACAGATAACATACCTACTTTGCCCAAATATTTATAAATTCAACATTATTTAATTGATCTTCTTAAAAAATCTCATTTTTTTATATAAAATGTTTAGAGAGAAGGGTTCTTGAATGAATGAATATGGAAAGTACTTAATGTACCCTATTGTTGCGATAAGATCATGTAATGAATGAGAGGAGAGGAAGTTTTACTTTAGCTCCTAGTCTCAGGTTACTGTCCATACCAGGAGGGAACCCAGTCACAGGTCAGTGTCCACCACAACACGGTTAGGAGCCCAGCTTCCGATTACTGTTCAGCACAGTAGGGAATTCACCACAGTAATACCTTCTGACAGCTAGTGACATTGTATCTGTAACCAGGAAAGAGAAAAATTGAGTAAACACATATATGCTAATCTTCACTTTCTCCACTGTTACATCCCTGCCCACCCCTCACAATGACTTGTTCTTCCCATCTCCATTAGTCCAATAATAGGTTAATCTATCTAGATCATCTTTCAATAAGACCACATTCTCAGATGATGATGTTCAGTTGACAATTAAAATGAATTATCACAGCAACCTCATACGTTTTATGATTTAGTTTTGTCATTGGCTAAATAATTACTCTGTACTTTTACTTCTAACATCTTGTTTTATGTTTTTAATTTTTAAAGTTGGGTTTCACACATAAAGCCTCAACACTTTATTCACTAAGGTGCATACTGCCACCTCAGGTCATTTTCCTACTTTCAAACAGTCCAAACCTTTGCCTCTATGGCTTGGGAATTCTTACTGCTGTTCTTTCTTTACATGTGTAATTTCACATTTTCTCCTGCGCCTTTCTACTCCTTTCACAAGATGAGGCACAAGGGACATAATTTCTAAGCCTTTAAATTCCATGGATAAGCTAAAACCTGATGAGACCACTAGTCCTTATTTTGAGAGCACCCAAATAACATAAACCTTTGAACACAAAGGTAATAAAAACCTTGCATTGTTCCTCACTGGATAGTGTGTCATTATCTTTCAATGTCATTTATAAGTATGAATTTAACCACACACTATACAAGAAGCACTTTGCTGGATTCTGAGGGGACTAATGACAGGAAAATATAAAATATGTATTAAGATATAGTTTCTGCTCTCAAGAATTTTACAACCGATTTGGGAAAATGAGGGAGGCCAGACACAGAATGCAATTGAAAAATAATGACACAAAGCAGGCTACGGCATAGTTCAAAATGAGCAGCTTCCAGAGAGAAAATAAGGGACACTCAAAAGTTATTGACAGTAATTTAAAGGCTGGTAAGATGATAGTTGAGAATTTTGAAAGATGTCAAGAAGCAAAATGTTTGCATACACTTGCCCTCTTGGGCTCTGGGAGGAGATCTGTATTCTTTGAGATCCACGTTAATGCCAGCAATAGATGTTATTCACACTTAAAATTTTAGGAGATTGAGTTGAAAAGAAATAGTATCTATTACTGTTATGCCCAGATCTTAGGGTCCCCAAAGACCAACAGGAGCTGAACCACATATGCAAGAGCAAGGAGCTTTATTCAGGCTTAAGCTCGGTCTCTCCATGGTCACCAGTACAGTGGATCAGAGAGCAGAGCCTGAGCAGCTGCACAGCAGGGTTTTTATTGGGATTTGAGCAAGAAGCTGGAACTTCCAGATTAACAGCTTACATGATAGGGTGACATTCTGCAAGGGAAAACTTTTACAAAGTGATTGGATAATTAACACAGCTAAGATTGAACAAGCTATCTATAGATTTCAGGAATGTTAGGTCAGTGGACTGCTCAACACAGATGTCCCAACCTGAAATAAGATACCTTCCCATTCTTGTTATCCTTAGGCTGTTCTTGGGTAGGAAATTTTATGGCCTAGTCTCAGGAATTGGTGACCGAAGACCTTAGACTTAGTTCCTGGGACTGAGGACTTTTAGGGGGCCGGGTCCTCTCACTACAGCTTCTTAGAATGCTAAGCTCATGAGCACTTAATCCTAATTAGCTTTTCCTACTTTTTTGTAGATTATTATTATTTTTATTAATTACACTTTATTCACTTTGTATCCCCCCATAAGAACCTCCCTCCTCCTCTCTCAGTCCCTCCCTCCCTCCCCCTTCCTCACGCATGCCCCTCCCCAAGTCCACTGATAGGGGAGGTCCCCCTCTCCTTCCTTCTGATCTTTGTTTATCAGATCACA
Source organism: Psammomys obesus (assembly GCF_907164565.1). Lineage (NCBI taxonomy): Eukaryota > Metazoa > Chordata > Mammalia > Rodentia > Muridae > Psammomys > Psammomys obesus. Next base: position 39,826,694 of record NW_026585895.1, on the reverse strand, counting down.
TCAGGAGTGGCTGCATTGTCATCTTCTGTGGCCTGCTAAGGCTGCTCCAACCTCAAGGGGAGATGATCAAAGAGCAGGCCAATCAGATTATGTCAGAGACAGTCTCTCTTCCCATTACTATGGAACCCACTTAGACACTAAGCTGCCATGGACTACATCTGTGCAGGGGTTCTAGGTTATCTCCATACCTGGTACTTGGTTGGAGTATGAGTCTCTGGGAAGACCCCTGCGTTGAAATTTTCTGGTTATGTTGCTCTCCTTGTGGGGTTCCTGTCCTCTCCAGATCTTATTATTTCCCACTTCTTACATAAGATTCCATGCACATTACCCAACAGTTGGCCATCAGTCTTATCGCCTGCTTTGATAGTCTGCAGGGCAGAACCTTTCAGAGGCCTTCTGTGGCAGGTTCCTAACTTGTTTCCTGTTTTCTTCTTCTTCTGATGTCCAAACTCTTTGCCTTTCGGGATGGGGATTGAACGTTTTAGTCAGGGTCCTCTCTCTTGATTAGTTTTTTTTTAACTTTTTAAATTTTTTATTAATTACACTTTATTAATTTTGTATCCCCCCATAAGCCCCTCCCTTCCCCCCTCCTGATCCCACCCTCCCTCCCCTTTCTGCATGCATGCCCCTCCCTAAGTCCACAGATAGGGGAGATTTTCCTCTCCTTTCTGATTTTAGTCTATCAGTTCTCATCAAAAGTGGCTGCATTGTCTTCTTCTGTCGCCTGGTAAGGCTGCTCCCCCCCCTCAGGGGGAGGTGATCAAAGAGCAGGCCAGATTATGTCAGAGGCAGTCCCTTTCTTTAGATGTACAGATTTTAGTAGGTTTATCCTATGTTATATGTCTATATGAGTGAGTATATACCGTGTGTGTCTTTCTACTCCTGGGACAGCTTACTCAGGACGATCCTTTCCAGGTCCCACCATTTACCTGCAAATTTCATGATTTCCTTATTTTCATTGCAGAGTAATACTCCATTGTGTAGATGTACCACAATTTCTGCATCCATTCTTCAGTTGAGGGGCATCTGGGTTGTTTCCGGCCTCTTGCTATTACAAATAAGGCTGCTATAAACACGGTTGAGCAAATGTTCTTATTGTGTACTTGAGCCTCTTTTGGATATATGCCTAGGAGTGGTATGGCTGGATCTTGAGGAAGCATTATTCCTAGTTGTCTGAGAAAGCGCCAGATTGATTTCCAAAGTGGTTGTACCAGTTTACATTCCCACCAGCCGTGGAGAAGGGTTCCCCTTTCTCCACAACCTCTCCAACATGTGTTGTCACTTGAGGTTTTGATCTTGGCCATTCTGATGGGTGTAAGGTGAAATCTCAGGGTCGTTTTGATTTGCATTTCCCTGATGGCTAATGAGGTTGAATATTTCTTTAAGTGTTTCTCTGCCATTCGATATTCCTCTATCGAGAATTCTCTGTTTAGGTTTGTTCCCCATTTTTTAAGTGGATTACTTGGTTTGCTGATTTTCAGCTTCTTTAATTCTTTATATTAGCCCTGGATATTAGCCCTCTGTCAGATAAAGTATTGGTGAAGATTCTTTCCCAATCTGTAGGCATTCGTTTTGTTTTGATGATGGTGTCCTTTGCTTTACAGAAGCTTTTCAGTTTCATGAGCAGAGAGCCACCATCCAAATCAACAAAATCAGAAATGAAAAGGGGGACATAACTACAGACACTGAGGAAATCCAAACAATCATTAGGACTTACTTCAAAAATCCATATACCACAAAAATTGAAAATCTAAATGAACAATTTTCTTGATCGATTCTACTTACCAAAGCTGAATCAGGACCAGGTAAATCAATTAAATAGTCCTATATCACCCAAGGAAATAGAAGTGGTCATCAAAAGTCTCCAATCCAAAAAAAAGGTCCAGGACCAGATAGTTTCAGCTCAGAATTCTACCAGACCTTCAAAGAAGAACTAACTCCAATTCTCTTCAAACTCTTTTGTAGATTATTGTTACCATATAGATAACCTATTTTTTTTTACTTATGGTAGGTACATTAATGATGTAGTGTATGTTGGTGACTTTTTTCCCTTTGCAGTTTGCTGTACCTTCAATATCAGAAAGGTTGCAAAGAGAGTTCTCCTGTATCATAGATCCTTCTGTATATAAGTTAAGTAGATTAGTTCCATGATGCAAGGCTATTTGTGATACCATCCCATAATAAGATCCACAACTTATACCAGCAGGTAAGTCCTCAGCAAGAACATCTATCTGTGAAATAGTCAACTCATCAAGCACTGTGCTTAGTTAAATATTGGTATGTATTAGTTACCATTTGGTTAGGTTCTCACTGCAGGCTTGTAAATAATAGTGTAGAATTAATTGCCAGTCCTTAGGGCAAAATTTACATGTATCATTCTATATAGTTCTGTGTTTTACATACATATTTAATTTTCTTCTCCTTTCTGATTCTCTACAATGTATTAAATATGCAAATATAATGTACCCATAGGTTCATACTATTTGTATATTACATGAGTACATATTTAGATTTTGTAAGTCAAAATAAGACCCACTGGAACTTGACAACACTGTCATTCGTTTTGTTTGTATATTTTCCTGTGGTAAATATAAGCAATCTTTATTGCTTTATGCACAGTGGACACTTACTAGTTGCTTTTCAGTCATGTGACTGAATGTTTGATGTGACGTATGTTTGATCTAATTCAGTATGCTTAGTGTATTATCAAATAATCAGCAATATTTATTCAGCACTTAGTAGATACATATTGCATATTGTCATATGCCTTATGCATAATCAAATAAGATATGGTGAGTTCCTTGGAAGAAAGAGTTACATAAGTGAAAAAATAATAATAATAACAAAGTGTTACATGGACTCAGATATGTTTACAGGAGGTATTAAGATTTAAAAGTAATTGGATCTAGAGATGAACTCAGCAGTTAGGGGTGCTTGTTACTCTTGGAGAATACTGAAGTTTGATTCCCAGTACTCACTTATGGCTTATAAAGTGGAAGTTTCTGGTTCCTTTGGAAACTCAGTTGTGTCATGTGAATACATTGTTTTCGTCCCAAGTGAAGAATGTGGGAGTGCCCCCCAACACATGTGGAAAATATCCCCCCCCAGCAAAAAAAACAGCCCCCTGAAAAGGTGCATGATGTTTGTCATCGGAAAATTAACTCGGCTTTGGGTATGGATTCTGTGAGCCGGAAAGCGTCCTCCTGTGGACTTTGAGAAGGGTTAAAACCCACAGACAGTGCGACAATGCTGTCTGCATCTCTATGCTTTTGCATTGCTGGTCTTCGATGGTGTTCTCAGGCCTTCGCAGGTCTTTGCAGAGAGAAATGTTACAGAGAACATGCTGCTTTGGCAGAGTTTCTCTTCAGCAGAGTCTAAGTCCGCTTCTGCTGATGCTTGTTGCTTCCGCTGCTTTGCTAGACGGCTTGCATCCTGACAACTGAGTTCCATAGGTCCCAAAGAACCCATTGACCCTTGTCAGCAGGAAGTAGATAAAAGAGTGCTACAGCCCACTTCCCTACTAATTTTCTACCTAAGGTCGGGGTTAGAAGGGAGGTAAAGGCATTTAAGAACTTCAAATAAAGTAGGTGTTTGAAAAATCTCAGCTTACAGTTTACAACTCCCTGCAACTTAAGTCCCAGAGCATCTAATGCCTTCTGAAATCCACCGACACCAGGCATGCATGTGATGTACACACAAACATGTTGGCAATACAGCCATACACATAAAATAATAAAATAAATACATCTAAAAATATTTTGCAAAATGTTACTAGCTAAGTGAATTGATAGAGTGCCAAGAAAAATCTTCCTGGTGGCAAAGACACATAACTCCATTGTTATCAGACCTTTAGTTTGATAGATTTTAAGTTATTTAGCTCCAGGACTTTGTGACTGTTTCTTTAAAACCACAGGCAATAATTTTTATTAAAGAAACAAGTTGCATAGACAGTTGAGCAATTACATATGTATTGGTCCATGTGGAGTGTTCAATATCACTTTGATAAGATGTTAACTAAAGTAGATGTCAGACACTATAATATAGTGAGATTTTAATACCCTTAATTATTTTTGACATATTAGTAAGAATTCAAACCAGCCAATATAAGAGTAAATTGATCTCAGGGTATCTCAGTATTGTGAACATCTTGACTCTGTAGTCTTCAACTGTGACCTCAGTGGTGTGAAAAGCAGATTGTCAGCACTTGTCCGGTGTGTCGACATGCCATGGCATGTGATGAAGGTTGGTGTTATTACCATGTCACAACGCCAACATGAAGAACAAAGAAGGACAATGTTGCCACAATCTTTACCAATGCCGAAAGCTATTCAGCTCTGAGTAATAAATGTTACACTTTTGAAAATAGCTTTTTATCCCTTTTCCTGTGATTGCCGATTCCTTTTCAGTTCTTTCTCTGTCAAGACCCCAGAGTTTTTAATGTTTTATCAGCTTCGTTCATTTGTCTGTCACTAACTAAAAAAAAAGTAAAATTCTCCTGTACATTTTAGCCTGTATCATCTTTTACTTTTCTCCAAAATACTGATTAAATCACCCAACTTATTCAAAATGGTTCTTCTGGGAGAAACCTAATAAAAACATATGCCTTTTTATAAACTTTCAGTCTTATATCATGTTACCTTCAGATAAACATCTCTATTTAACTGAAAAAACTAAAGCCTTTATAACAGAAGCATTAGTCTACACACATACACAAACACACACACACACACACACACACACACACACACACACGAAAGGGAGGGAAGAAAGGAGAAAGACAAAAAGACAGATCTGTTTATAAAATTATAGCCTTTATTTAAAACCTGTTATATTTTAGAAACTGAGTGTTAGAAATAGAGTAGACAGGAATGTTTAGGCCATAGTTTTAATATGACAAAAAGGATGCTTGGCTCCCTTGATAATCACTAAAGCTTTGCTCTCCAGTAAGGAGAATAAATTACACTTATAGCCTAAACTCCTTTGCTGGTATCTTAATGTTTGAAAAGTTATGGTCTAAGCTCAAATAGATGTTCTAACTATGACAGAAGAAACCCAAAATAAATGTGTTTGGCAGTAGAAAAAATTAAAGAAACAAAAGTTAAGTTATTTAGGGGAAATGTGCAGTATCTCTGAAAATAGTAGAAGCATAATGAATGATTAGATTTTCACTTACAAGGTTAAACTTCAGAAAAAAAATGTTTTCTTTGTCACTACTCTTCTAAATACTAATTACATACATTATTTTAAACATTTTTACATTTAATTTTTAGGTTGTTATTGTAGTTGTTTGTTTTAGCCTTTAAAGGTGGCTAGTTCCTGTTTAAAGCTTCTGGTATCTGTTGAACCCTAAGTATTTGAAGGCAGAAATTATTACTGAACTATACTACCATTTTGAGTTATTCCAATTTGACTCACTTAAAACTCAATTCAATTTATTCTAAATATGTGTGTGTGTGCGTGTGTGTGTGTGTGTGTAAGAGCATCACTTTTATAGTAAAAGAAACAAGAGGATTCACACAAAGAAAAGTAGATCCACTCAACATGACTAAGATCAAGAAAACAACTGACAACAAATGAATGCTAGTTAGGAACATGCATTCATTTTCTAGAATTTCGAACTTGTGCAGGAGCTATGGAAATCGATATGGAGAATTCTCAAAAAGCTAAAATTAGATCTACCATAATATGCAGCTATACTACTCCTCAACACAAGTCCATAGGACAGGATATTACTACAAATATTCGTTCAGTCATGTCCACTGCTATAATAGTAACCCTAGCAACTAAATGGAAACTACCTAAATGCCATTCAGTTGATGAATGGATAATGAAAATATGACACATATGTACTACGGGATTTTATTCAGTTGTAAAGAAAAAATAAATCATGGAATTAGTGGGCAAATAGATAGAATTGGAAAATAACATACTGAGTTAGGGAACACAGACTCCAAAAAACAAATGCTAGATTATCTCTGTTATTAGTGAATCCCAGTTCTGAGTCTTTGTATGTGAGTAGATTTGAGTTTTACTTGAGGCAGTCACAGATGGAGAGAGAGAGAGAGAGAGAGAGAGAGAGAGAGAGCATGGTGTGGTAGAAGCCCTAGATAGAGGTGCCTAGATAGGTGTCATCAAGAAAAAAAATACAGTAGCAGGGGCTTCTCTGAGAAGCAGGGAGGGCGAGAAGAGAGGTTTAAAAAACTAAAAGATGTAAATAGCACTAAAGATGTTTGAAAAGCCATAGAAAATCAGTTTGTGATTACTTAAAATTACACCTGCTCAAGGGTCACACCACCCACTATGGGCTAGGCCTTCCCATGTCAATCATCAATCAAGAAAATGCACCACAAGTTTCCATACAAGCCAATCTTGTGAGGATATTTGTCTCAATTGGAGTTCATTCTTCAAAAATAAGTGTAGCCTGTGTCTTGTTGACATAAAAACTAGCCAGTGCATGTAACCTTCCTTAGAGTTGTTGGTCACAGGTGTCTAAAAGATGCCTAAAAGAATATCAAATATTTCTATTGTCCTTAATTATATGATAATATTTGAACTTTAGACCTTATTGGGGATAACACCAAACATGGCAAAGACAGGTATTGGAGGAATCAAGCTGGAAGTGAACAGGAAATCTCTTCCCTGAGGCCTAGCTCTCATAATATCAGTAGATAATATTCAAGCTACCAATGGAGAAAGTCAATTAATATGTAGTTATAACCAGCTATAAAGCCTGTGCAGCATAACAGTGACCAGCCATAGAAAATATCCCCAGTGGTTCAATAGTGGCATTTTTACTTCAACAGCTTACTAATTAGACTTAAAGTCCATGCAAAGCAAAGATTTCAGGTGAGATACTGTAAACCTGGTCAACTCCCTGTGAATAGTGAGGCCATGAAGCCTAGAAGATAGCCTGCTCTTGCTACTCCCTAAACAAGTGTCAGTTCTAGTAAAAATACGAATATTTATCCTTACATCCAGAAACAAATATAGCTCATCATCAAAGAAACTTCTTTTGTAGCAGATGAAGACCATCACAGAAATCCACAACTGGTCAAAATGCAAAGAACAACTGACTCTGTGTTGCATAAAGTCAGCTGATATAGCTACAATGCCAACATGGATGGGGAACTCTTACAAGGTCCCACTCCAAGATGAAGAGCTACAGAAAGTTAGTGGTTGCTGAGACAGAGAGCATCAGTCTTTTCTAAGGACAAATCTCTTGATAGTTTATTCAGTTTCTAGTGGTCAGCCACAAACACATATACACATGAGTAATACCAACTAGTCTCAGCAAGTAGTATTTATAAATTTTCATGTATTGCTAATATGTATATATTTATGAAACATTAAAGTTCAACATTCAAATATGTACATATATATATATATTTAACAGTTATAATTAAAGAATAAGAGTTGATGAATTTTAAGGCAAACAGAGAAGTTGGAAGGCAAAGAGGTCAGGGAAAAATGATCTATGTACAGTCCACATATATGAATGTTTCACCCTCAAAAAGTAAATAAATAGATTAATGATAGCATATTCTAATCTTTTCTTATTAAGCATTTTATCTTGTAGCAAACTATTTAGATATTAATATCTGAGTGTTGATAGATGTGTGTTGCAAGAATTCAAAAATTATAGAGGAAATACAAGACATCCTCATATACAAGAAAAAAACTTTTAGAAAGTTTCAATTTTGCAATGAGTTTGCTTTAAAAATATTTTTTGAAGGAAAATCATTATCTTGAGAAATATATAGTTTAAATATTCGCGTAGGGCATAGACTCAGTGTTCACCCAAGCCCTGCTCATAAAACCTAATGACATTGTCCAGTGGGATGTCAGAGAGTTCTAACATCTTCAGTATGAAGGTAGAAAATAAAAGCATAAAATAGTAATAATAAATCAGGGTTGCATGATGAACATAATCTTGACCAACCATCAAAACCGAAGAAATTTAATTGTCTGAGATGTATTGCCATGGTCAGTCTTAGCATGTGGCCAGAGTATCCATTCCCCAAATAAAATCTCATTTACTGATCAGAATCCTTGAGTCTTGGAATATAAATAAACTCATGATTAAGATATTTGGGCTAAAGTTGATGTGAGCAAAAGGATACAAGCCAGGACAGGAAGTTTGGCACGTTAGAGCTAGGGCAGTGGGTAAGAAATGCTGGGTCCGACTCATCACAAGCCACAATGAACTATTCCATTAACTCACTGAAACATTTTGTTTTGTTCTGTTTTTCTTAGGGACAGGCTCTCCCTGTATAGTACAAGCTGATTCTCATGTCCAGCGAATTTATTTATTAGAATGTTGCAGAGAAAATCTTTGAAGAAATTATTTTAGTGAAAATTGGAAGGATGTGCAAAGTGTTAGACACTGAAAGATTAAGTACTACCAAATATACCCGTCTTTTAGATTCCCTGTGGATAGCTTCCAAATACTACTCAACAGTGCGTTTTTTCTCTGCTGTAACAGTCATTATTGTATGTTCTTGAATGTGCTATAAGATCTGAAAAGGGATTTTTAAGCCTTATCATGGCTACTTTTATGGACTTGCCACAGATGAAATTTTTATTCCTTGGAAATAATTTTAATCATTTTTGTTTCTTCTCTAAGAATAATTTCAGGGTTTGTGGACATTCTCAGATTTGGAAACAGATCTTTCCTCTCCACCCATCTGTGTAAAATGTGTGAGACAATCGAATAATAAATAAATAAACATGAGCTTCTTCTTGTGTTGTGTGGAAAGCCACAGACTGGCTGTTATGCTAATACTGGTTTCTAAGGCCCTTCGCATTGAGTATGTGGATTTCTGAAGCACAAACCTTTATACATGCTGTTTCTATTACCAATTCTCAATTTGCAAACATACAGAGGCTCTCAAGGGGTAGGGATTTTTTAAGTGCTTTTATGAAGAACAAATCATTTCAGATGAATCTAATCCCCTCTGTGACAGAGTGACAGATCCTGTGGTTAAAAGGAAAGCAATAGATATAAGATCTTTATTTCAGTCAGGCTTTTAATTTAGCGTCATACGACATTAATTATGGAGCAGGAAGGCAGAACTGAGATCCTGTTATTACAGCACGGGTGTGAACTGCTTGGAAGGTCACACTTCTCAGAGTGGTTATTAATCGGTCCAAGCTGCTCTGAGGGATGGGGGTGGACGCTTCAGAATCTGTCTTAGGTCCATTACTATATCTTTATCAGTGACTAGGATGATTAAGTAGACCTCTTATTTCTTATAGCCATGGATAACATCAAGTAGGGAGGGGGATCTGTCCTTGAAGAATAAACTTGAAAATTTAAATGACCTTCTTAACATGAGGAAGTGGCTCTTGAAAATACAACCAAGGAGAGAGGATTGTCTGTGAGAGAAAATGCCCCAGAGGGCAAACAAGCAAGCCACTGACCTCAAACAACTTGGAGGAAGCAGCTTTGGGACTCTCTTCTTAGACAGATACAGATAATACAGTTAAATTATCCCAGAAAAAAATTAAAATATGTAACCTCCCCAAGTGACTTAATGGAAAATAAAAAGGAAAATTTTGGAGAGGAATTTGGCCCCCTTCATCTCATCAGTTAAAACACTGACGTCTGATCAAATGCTACAAAACCATGTTTACTAGAGGCTCTTAGCTAACACACCATCAGAATTCTTTTGGTTTCCTAGAACAAACTTGCACAGAGTGCCATGACATCACCTGTAATCCCAGCTGATCTGAAGCTAAGGCAGGAGGAACCTATGGCTCGAACCCATGGAAATTAAAGAGAAGACTTTCTGATAGTTAAAAACGATTCAGTCATTTCAAGAAAGAAAAAAAAAAAAAAAAAAAGCCTGAACTTGTGTGGAGATGGAGAGGATCTAGAAGGAGTTGGGTGAGGTGAGGACTGTGGTCAAAATATAGTGTATAAAAATCATTTTTCAATAAAAATGCATTAATTGGAAAATGCTGTAATCTCTAAAGAAAGAAAGGGTGATAGACTTCCTTGTCTACACTGAAAGATAGCTCCCATGTGTCCATCCCTAATCAACACCATGGAGACAACAGGGAAACATACCAGGCAGAGATCTCCATCCTCACGGGATCTCCAATATAAGATAGCTGATCAAACATAGGTACTTAGCTGAAGCCCTCAGGAGAATATGAAAGCATCAGTAACTGATGTGGAGAAAGATGAAGCAGAGAGGGGGCTCATGATTGGAAGGTTCAGTAGGAATGTGAACAGAGGAACCAAGAGTTGAAAGAACGAGGCATGTAACTAACTGTAGAAAACTATTTCCATGGAGAGGAATTTGAGATACTAAAGATATTAGCCAGTCCTGTCACTGAGGCCTCAAGTTGAGTTTATGACGAAGAAAAGATATATGTCACTGTGTCTACAAATATTCCAGTTAAAATTTATGGTGAAAATATTGGGTTTTTTTTTTTTTGTATTTTATTTTTTTCTTATCAGTTACATTTTATTAACTCTGTACCCCAGCCGTGTCCCGATCCCTCATTCCCTCCCAGTCCCTCCCTCCCTCCCTCCTCTCCATCGTGCCCCTTGCCAAGTCCACTGATAGGGGGGACCTCCTCCCCATTCATCTGATCCTGTTTTATCAGGTATCTTCAGGACTGGCTGCAAAGCTCTCCTCTGTGGCCTAACAGGACTGCTCCTCCCTTGGGGGGTGGGGAGGCCAAAGAGCCAGTCATTGAGTTCCTGTTAGAAATAGTCCTTGTTCCCCTCACTATGGGAAACCAATTGGTTACTGAGCTACCACAGGCTACATCTGAGCAGAGGTTCTAGGTTACATTCATACATGGTCCTTGGTTGCATGTCAGTCTCAGAAAAGACCCTGTGCCCAGATATCTTTGGTCCTTGTGGAGCTCCTATCCTTTCCTCATCAGACTAACTCCCCTTCTTTCTTATGATTTCCTGTACTCTGCCAAAGGTTTGGTCATGAGTCTTTGCTTTGAAAACACTGCTAGAATAGTGCTTCCTCAAGACCCAGCTATACCACTGCTAGGTATATACCCAAAGTTTGCTGAAGTACACAAAAGGGATATTTGCTCAACCATGTTTATAGCAGCTTTATTTGTAATAGCCAGAACCTGGAAACAACCCAGATGTCCATCAATGGAGGAATGGATACAGAAATTGTGGTATATTTACACAATGGAATACTACTCAGCAATCAAAAAGGAGGAAATCATGAAATTTGCAGGCAAATGGTGGGACCTAGAAAAGATCATCCTGAGTGAAATATCCCAGAAGGAGAAAGACAAACACGGTATATACTCACTTATATAGACCTATAAGATATAATAAACATAATGAAATCTGTACACCTAAAAAAGATAATCAAGAGAGTGGACATGGGGTAAGATGACCAATCCTCGTTTAGAATGACAGATGGTATGTGCATTGAACGTATGACAGGAGTCTACTGAGCGCATTGGAAAATATTGTTTTTGATTGCCTGTCATAAATCACAGATATATTAGAAATAATTACCCTGTAATAAATTCATATTTGAATATATATTTACTGGTAAAATTGTACCTACAAAAGTGTTTAGTTTCCATGAGGAGATCATATATTAGAAAAGAAACTCCCTGAACAGTATTTTCTCAATTGTCACAGTTATATTTTAAAGGCGTATGTACAGAATATGTTTTCTCTGTGGGGAGGTCCGTACATGCTCGTGTTTATCCCCACTTCCTCCATGCCACAAAGGTGGTGGGATAGTAAGTTAATGATTGAAGTTCAAACATATTAACTCATTTACCCTTATCATTTAAAAATATCTATGAAATAACCAAGTAAGTGGTTTGAAGTATTACACTTAAAACGTTGGAGGAAGGGAAACACATTTGTCTTATTTAGAACAGGTTAAATTCTAAGGCTTAATGAACTGAAAAATTGCTCCATATGATTGCCAAATGCATGCTATCCTTTTTTCACCTACTGCACTTCCCCTTTTAGAATTAAGCTTCCAAAGTTACTATTGGAACCTGTACAAAAGAAAATCTATAATGTAGGGCACTTTTCAAGGTGTGTCAATTTTAAAGGCTTAAAAACAGTGCAATTTTATGGAAAGTGAATGATCTTATCCTTTTTTAAAATTTCAATGTCTGATTGAATCAACTGAAGCATTCAATCCATCTTATTTCAGGTAAGACCAGTATAACAAGAACGAATTGTCAGGTTAACCTTCAGTAGCTATAATTGGCATAATGTATTATCCAAAATGTATGAAAGGACATTGACATAAAGTATGCAGTTTAGAATTCAAAAAAAAAAAAAAATGAGATGATGTCCTCCTAGGTCATAGGGAGAATAGGATCAGGACATCCTATGATAAGTCAGTAATTGAGAAAAAAGACAGAAACAATGACCTCCAGTTAACATGGTGAAACAGAGCAAAGGAAGCAATAGTGTTAGAGCATGCCAGGTTGTCTTAGCCACAGAGTGGATTGTTCCCAGAATAAGTTATAAACAGATAGAACAGGCTTATTTAAATGTACATAATTAATTAATGATACAATGCTAATGTTATAGAAAGATATGTCACTAGTGAAATTATATTATTATTTTTTCCTGGATGAAGTAAATACGTATAAGTTGTAAATTTATAAACACAATAGAAGAAGCACTTACAATATAAGCACCTACAATAGAAGAAGCAAAATGGGAAAAGGAATTGTTTTAGAGAAAGTAGACGTTTTGGGGGTAGGACTGTTTTCCAGCAAACTTCTCAGTTGATATTATAAATCCAGGCTATAGTTAACAAACAAATAAATAGTAAGTGATTAAAGCACTAAATACTCACTTATTTTAATAGCTGCCAACATATTATTTGACACATTGTTCACAGTATAATTTAAAAGCACCCAGAGCGATAACTATCATTATAATTCTGGTACATGTTCTTACCTTTAAGTAACAGACATAGAACTCATTTCAGTTGAGTCCACCTTCATGATTAATAAGCTGAAATTGCTTACTGATAAAACATTGTTTCTGAAAGCATGATCAGTAATTAGTATCCACTAGACAGAAAATTATACGAATGACAAGGCCTTTCTCCCTCCAAAAAATAAGACTACAGATAAAAGATGTGAACCCCCATGATTACTGATTATACCCTTATCAAATAATAGCTATGTGATATGCCATTAAAGAAAATAACAAACTAAATATGCTCTGAGTTGGTGTTCTGTAATTGATCAATGATAAGTTTGTGGTTATTGACTAAACAAAATATTTGTTTTTGATCAGTAGTAACAGAATAAATAAGACATCATATGGTTCCTTTGATAGGATTATTATTAACGTAAAACATTATTATCATGGAATTTTGTGCGAAAAAGCTCTTATGCTTTTTTCTTTTGGAAGTAGATCATGAAAGGCAAATAAGTAAAGAAACAGCATCTTCAAACACTAAACTCTAAGGAGAACAGCCAATGTTGTTTTATTCAACTAGTTTTAATAAATGTAAAATTGTAAGTTTTCAAAGATAATTCACTATTATGTCAATCACATACAATTTTGCATAGGATCTGGAAAGATGGCTCCATTGGTAAAGTGTTTGTGTATATGCATGAGGATCGGGGTTTGGATCGCCAGTCCCCAGGAAAGTCATAGAAACGCTATACCCATAAAGTGTTACCAATATGACTGTCTAAGGAAAACAAGCAAGGATGACACCAAGCTAATATGCAAGGGAGAAAGCTGAGGAGGCTTCAAACCTACCTATAACAACAGGCAATTAAGGAATGCTGAGATTGGGAGAATTAGTTTTCCCCATGAAAGAATACAGAAATTTGTTGTCTAGAACCAAATGGTCAGCCCTGAAAACTATACATATAAGTAACGCTATACAGTATAAGAAGGTTGTATCCCTATATTTAGAAATACACACACACACACACACACACACACACACACACACACGCATAAATGCATACTTATATATACATTTGTTGGTATAATGTTCTTTTGAAACATTATTGTTTCATTCAAATGCTGAATGTTCTTGTTCATTCAAATGCTGATTTCTCTCCCCCACTCTCTGGTTTCAATCCAGACATTGCATTGTGATACTTATTCTAAGCATCACCTGTCTCAACTTTGTGTAAACATGCCAAAATAAAGCAACTAGTCACAATGTTGAGCAATAGAAAGAAAGAAGGAAGAGAGGGAGGAGCAAGAGGATAGGAAGGTGGGAGGCAGAGGAGGAGAGAAGGACAGACAAGAGCTGGGAGAACAAAGGCTTGGAACAACGTGGAGAGATGGACTGAACCTAATATATCATTAAAAGCAAGTATAATGTGGGAAATCTAAATGGTAGGAAACTATGAGGGCTTGGAGGTTTAGGATGGAACAACTATTGTCCAGCATTGTGTTCTAGGTTAATTAAATAAATCCCAGTGTCTGTGTGGTGATTTGGGTATACAGCTGTCTAGGATTAACAGCAGCTTTACCAAAAGATATATCAATAGTAATATTAATCAACACCCACAAAAAAAGTGGTGCCCAACTATTCTAACTATCCACACCCTTTAAATCATACTTTATCATAATTTGGTGGTGGTGGTGGGGAAGCTCCCAGTGATAAAACCCAAACTTAAAACCTAAAAACTCTCAGGTCAATTACTGTCTCTTTAAGAGAGACTCTTAAACCAGCTGGGGAGCAAAAGACAGCCTCCTGTGGGCAGACCTGAGACTTAACAAAACTTCCACTGCAGTCTAATTGAGGGGTACTCAAGCATGGCTCCTTTATACTATGGCTGGCTCAACTGGCTCAGCTCCACAGCCATGGTGGGAAAGAAAGGAACTGGAGGCAGACAAACCTCTAGACAGAATTTAACCTAAAACCTAAAAATTTAACCTAAAAATTTAACCTAAAATAAAAAATGGCAGAGGGTGTTTTAATCCATTCTGGCTTTATTTTGGCTGTCATATTCATGGATCTGGTTGCAATATGTTTAATGATATTGATTCTTCTCCATACCTTCTCCAAGAAAGTTGAAGGAGAAAATGGGGAAAAAAAAAAAAAAAAAAACAACCAAGGATTGGAATACTAAGTTATAGACAAGAAAAAGGGCACTTTTCCTGATAATTAGATTATTATCAGCTAAAATTCAAAACTCTCTGGCTGCAAGATACTTGCCAGCTCTTTCTGGTAAGGGTCCGCCAATTTTCTAAAACATCAATTAAATTCCAAACAATAACCAACTGGGCTTTGTTTGTTACAGTGTAAATTGGCACAACTAACCCCACACTTAAATTTTTCTTGTCTCTTTGCTTGATTTTCATTTAAAGGCTTTAAGTTACAATGATACTGATTTGAATATATATATATATATATATATATATATATATATATATATATATATA
>NW_026585895.1:39635006-39811290 GCF_907164565.1 Psammomys obesus | reverse complement strand
ATATATATATATATATATATATATATATATATATATATATATATATATATATATATATATATATATATTTGAACAAGTTGATGAAGGCACATGCCTTTCTTCCAAACACAAAGTAAAAAGAAACAGGCAAGTCTCTGAGTTCCAGATCAGCTAATTGATATAATAAAAGCCAGGATGGCAACTCCTGTTGTTTAGCCACTTCAAAGAGTCTGAGATTCAAAATGACAAAATTTTCCTTAAGGTTACCATGTAAATTATTTTTTCTTTCTTTCTTTTTTTTTAGTATTTGATATAACTTTTTTATTTATTTTTTAAATTAATTTTATTTTTTTCTTTATTAATTACACTTTACTCACTTTGTATCCCCCCTGTGGTTCTCTTACTCCTCCCATCCCAATCCCTCCCTTCCTCCACCCTCTGCATGCATACCCCTCCCCAAGTCCACTGATAGGGGAGGACTTCTTTTCCTTCCTTCTGATCCTAGTCAATTAGTTCTCATCAGGAATGGCTATGTTGTCTTCTTCTGTGGCCTGGTAATGTAGAGAATCTTAGGAAAGAAGTGGGAAACAGTAAGATCTGAAGAAGACAGGAACTCCACAAGGAGAGCAACAGAACCAAAAAATCTGGGCACAGGGGTCTTTCCTGAGACTGATATTCCAACCAAGGACTATTCATGGAGATAACCTAAGACCCCTGCACAAATGTAGCCCATGGCAGTTCAGTATCCAAGTGGGTTCCATAGGAACAGGGACTGTCTCTGACATGAACTTATTGGCCTGCTCTTTAATTACCTCCCCCTGAGGGGGAAATTCTTTTTTCTTAATAATAAATGTTATGTCCTTACTGCTCTAAAGGTTGGATTCACATATAGTTTAGGTTTATGTAAAGAGAGATAATGTCACACTGCACTGGAAACTGCCTTGTCCTTTTAAATGTGAGACATTTTCATGGGAGAAAAATGTTGGTCATGTATATGTAAAAAAGACACAAGAAGCTTAAGATGGCAAAGTACATGCCAACCTAGTTTAGTCCTAAAAACTCAAAAATTATATTCATATGTTTAAAAAACAAAATTGTCCATCCCATATCAAAAAGGGGAGAAGCCAAAGATAGACAATACCAACGTAAAAATCCAGGTACAAGATGCCTAGGATATACTTAAATGCTAATGCTAAGAGAGTTTACATAAAGTTCAGCTATAAAGGCATTAATGCCCATCCTGTATAAAAAAGGGGCAAGCCAAAAAAAATAGCCACAACCAAAGTAAAACCCAGGTGCAAAATGCCTAAGGTATGCTTAAATTCTAAAGGTTAAGAGGGAGTTTATATAAAGTTTGGCTATAAAGGCATAGCTGCCCATCTTGTATATAAAAAAGGATAGGACAAATAAATACAACAAACACAAAAATCTAGGGCTAAACCTCAAAACAGGTACAAGATACCTACGGTATGCTTATGTAAAGTTTACTTAAAACATCCATTTTCTATTGCTCAAGGCAACCAGCTTGTCTCTCTAATGGGAGGCTTCTCTAGGGAAATATGCAGCAGTTTGGCCTAATAAAACAGGCATGCAAGAGCCAAAAAGATATTTTGTTCTATTCACCCTTGTTTGGATTTCAACATGATAATGATTATATGTTCAATAATAATGGTAACATATATTGCTGGTCCTTTTACATGGGAATAACTCTAAAACTAACTGAGAGATTAAAAAATGTCTCTAGCCAGAATTCCAACATTACATGACCAAGAAATCCTTGGCTATCATAGCCTCAAAATGTATTATGCTAACCTTTTAATTTGCATAGATAAAATTTGCTTACAGTTTAGTTTCATCCTGCACATCTCATACATTTATAATTTTAGAACTCTATAATGCTTGTGAGAAATTATACGTTTGCAGAACAAAAGAACTGAACAATGGAGATGCAGGATCAAACCTGACAGGATTCATTCTTCATCGACACATCTGTTCCAGCATCTTGTATGTTCCAGCTTCTGCTTGTTCCTGCCTCAACTGCCTCAATTGCTGTTTCTCATCAAAGCCTGCTCACAAGAGATCTTTGAAGAATGCTACTAATCTTAATTGGTCCAGCATTTTAGACTCTTCCAAACAGGACTTTTATTAAGCCTGAAATTTCTCAACATTCAAAGACTGGACCACAAATGTTATTGCTTGCTTAATTAACCAATTTTTCCCAATTTTCTTTGGGCTCCCTAACAGGATTTCTGTGTGTCCAAATGTCATCTAGAAGAAATCCATGAGAACAATGTCCAGTTTTCCTTAAAGCGGGTTAGGTATGTTTTTGGTTGTTTTCTATGACTATGAATTTCTATTGTCATTGGAGATGTTTATAAATTATTAATGGTCCTATTCAGAGTGAAACAACGTTAGACTCAGGGATTTTTCTCTTTTCCTTTTTCTATATTTCTTTCTTAGATAAGGGGAAAAGGGGTTAAAAAGAAAGAAGTACACAGGGATATCTTATAGGAATAAGAAAAAAGATAGATTATTGAATCTACTCAACTTAGGATTTTATTTGTTATTCTCAAATAAGGTTAATTTTAACTCTGGTATAGGATTTTGCATACTGATGAAAAAATAAATCTATTTTTGATACGTTGGTATAAGCTTTAGTATATTGATACAAATTCAAGGTTACTTCCAACACTTTTAAACTGCTATTAAAAACTGATAGTGAAACAATGACGTTTATGCTGCTGAAACTCCAATTTTATTGTCCTCCCGCTTAAGCATGTTAACTAACACTGTATGCTTTAGACTTTGAAATAAATAATATATGCTGTAGAAGTCTTTAAAAAAACTGATTAGGATATTAAGTAATGCAAGTTAATTGCTAGTTATTGAACTCATAGTCATGTCACACACTAGTCTAATTTATCATAGGAGTATACATTCTAGTTTAACAGATAGATATGATTTTGTAGACAGATCTATTATATATAAAGATAGGTAGTCGCCGAAAACTTCAGAGACATACAGAATATGGCATTTAAAAGTGTCTTTATTTTAAAGATTCTTTGACAATGAGACAGGTCATCTCCTGGCAGCACCCTGCCTACCTGGGAGAAGATAATAAGCATCGAAGACCCTCCATATGGAGATGGCTTCAAATGTGGCAAAACAAGCCCCTCAGGTAAAAAATAAATACCGTCAAGTCACGACAGATAAATTCTGCCAAAATTGGGCAAACTTAAATGCAGGACAAAGTTGACTGCCGAACTCTGCCAAGACAGGGTAAGCATGTCCTAAATAGTTCCAGCTTCCATATATGTCTGTCAAATATCCTGAGCCAGAAAGCTGAAGATGATGCTCCAATGTTATAAAGAGCTATGGGTGACTATTCAGGCAGCAAACTGTCTCTGTCATTTTTTTTTTTTTTGGAAGCTGCTAACATGCACTTCCTATTTACTCTAATAACTAATTTTATTCCTTCTTTTGTCTCTGATAGGGTTGAAGACCAAATAGTCATAGTGCCACATTTAAACTTAAGTTGTTTAGAAGTTAAGAAATGCTTTCTTATAGGTAATATCAATAAGGTTAAAGGTTAATTTAGGTATAGAACTTTAAACTTGTCAAGATAGATAGGATTGAAATACCCAGATCGTGAGTTCCCAAATGACCGACAGGCTTTGAGTCCAATGTAAAACACACGAGAGTCTTTATTAAAAACTCGAGCTGGGTGGCTGCCCTTACAAGAACAAAGGGGCAAGCGACCCCCAACTCTGAGGGAACAGGGTTTTTAGTTCAGGTCTTGGCGTTACAGGATTGGGTGAAAGGGTCTCTAGGGGAGCTGACCTTTAAAATGATTGATTTGTTTTTAGGCGCCAAAACTGCAAATGGTCAGGTCTGACTACCTGGGGGACACCTGACCCCCAGTACTGCCCTGTTACATGCAGGTTAGGCTGTAGCAAGGGGGAAGAGTTAACACATTCCATGGGCTTTCTTAGAGGCTACGTGACCCTAGTCACACCCTAAGGTTAATCTGGGTGGGGGACTGTTTCTGGACCTCTGCTTTGAAAGGACTGTGATTTTGCCCCAGTCACAAGAATTAACTCTAAGTTTTGGAACCTCTCATTTCCCCCTTTTCAAGAGGAAAATTTCCCGAATCTTCGAGATGTGCCCGAGTCATTTAGCTTGGTGTTGCGGGCGAGGACCTTTCATATCATTTTTAGCTGCTGGGTTGGAGCAGGGGCTGTGGATCTCTTCTACAGCTTTTTCAATGCTGACCATGGGGCTGTCGACAATGGGGCAGTCCTGTGTAGTCCGAAGCTCCTGGTATCAGTCTAAGATGAGTCCTATTGAGTCCATCAGCTTACATGGCTGTCACAGGTGTTTCCATGGAGAATAAACCTGTCAGACTAGACACAGACTAGGAACAGAGTTATTATTTTCAAGGGAAGGGGAATTTATGAGTTGGTGTTGTTTTCAGTCGTGGCCAGGTGTTGGTACTGTGAACGGAGTACCATTAGCTGGATAGTCCCCAGTCTCTGCCTGATGTAGGTCATTAACTGATTCAGCAAACATGGCCCAACAATAAGTAGTAATATTATGACTGTGAGAGGGCCTAAAAGAGTAGATAGTAAAGTTGTCCACCATGGAGACGTGCTGAACTAAGATTCAAACCATCCTGACTTGACCTCTCTCTCCTTACGCCTCTATTCTAAACCTTTCCTGACTTTTGCCAGTGACTTTCTTATCACACCTGACTTATTGACACAAAAGCAACAATCTTCCTTGAGTGCTGTACATAGCCCTCCTTGCTGTAGAAACACCAAGTCAATTCTTCTCCTATTTTGGAGGACAACCCTTCCCAGGGATTCAACACTCTGTTCGAGGTCTGCAATTGAATCCTCCAATCTTTGGATATCTAAATCTATAGATTACCACAGCTGTCCATAATACTTATCCTGGAGGACCAAGAAAGTAATTCCTGTTCCTGTTCCTGCTGCTTCCAGCAATACCTCTAGAGAGATAGCTGTAGCTGTTATGGGTTCCCTCTTATTTTATATGTGATTATGGTATGGTCCATCAAGGGTTGTAAGGAACTCTTCATTGTTATGGTAAATTAGTCGGGGAATCAATTGCACTAGTACATGGTAAGAATCTGAGAGCAGCTTACTGTAGGTGCGGGGGGTCAAGCCAGAGAAACAAGCCCACCAAGAATTATTGAGAGGTACTAAATATTGATCCATTTCCACCCCTAGAGTTAAGGTCTGGTTACAGTGGCTTTGATGGGTATCTGGGACTGTCCCCACACAAGTCCTGCTTTCTGAAACTAGCTGGAGAATAAGTCTGGCCTGTGGGGGTGGTTGCCACCTGCAACTGGTCATATCCGTGGCAAGGGTGTGGTTATTAGTGACTGCCACAGCCTCATAAAAAGGGGATCGTGAGTTATAATATAACCAACAGGACTTAATGAGGTCTGGTCAGATACTTTCTCCTAAGTTGCTAAATACACATGTAAATACAAATGTTTAAAGACATATACATGTGTGTATATATTCACACCCATATATATATATATATAAAGATATATAACTTGGAGAGAGAGAGAGAGCATGAGGGAGTTCATGAATGGGATTGGAGTCCAAAATACATAGGCATGTCAGTGTGTATATGCATGTGCCTAGCATAAGATGAGTAAGGGCAGGGTCAGTATTTGAGGAATAGGGCAACTACAGGCTAGCCATTTTGTCCTAATGAGTACAATGAGTGACCCTAATGAGTGACCCTGTCCCAAAAGATAAGACAGAAAGCAATAGAGGAAGGTGTCCAGCAACAACCTCCAGATTCCATATGTACATACTCATACACACACTTACAAATGCACCCCTACAAACACACACTGACATGCACACACACACACACACACACACACACACACACACACGTGTGCTTTCTACCCAGGAAAATATAAAAATAAAAATGATACATTTGATTTTAGATACTTTCTAATTGAAATGGTCACCCCATATGAAATCAGTATTTAAAAATGTATTACTTGAATTGAATAAGTGATGCATTTATTCCTTATTTATGAATGAGTTTGCTTAAAATATTTCAAATAACCTCCCCCAAATGTATAATAACCCTGCTTAACAGGGAGGTTACAGAGATCTGTAAAAAAAAAAAAAAAAAAATCATTGTTTATTTACTGTCTTGTCTTTTTGAAAGTCTATAAATAAAACTTCAAAGTGAATCATAAATAAATAAATAAATAAATAAATAGATAGATAGATATATAAATAAATAAATAAGGTGAAACCATGGGGTCCTTGAGAGTCAGGGAGGCTCTTTTGCCCCAGGAGAGCATAGCACTGATAGCTATGAGTGCAGAGAATTCAAGGGCTACCTTAGCCTTTTCAAGCCAGTGGCTTTTGGATCCTTAGACTCAGGAACTCCAAGAATAAATTTCGGGGACAACAGGAAAATGAGCTTAGACAGAGTTTTCATGGCAGTGTTATCTGTGAGAACTTGATTTCAGGTGCAGTGTGGGCAGGTCCCACAAAATAGGCTAATATTGATCTGCTAGTCCAAGAGGCTCTATAGGACTTATGACAGAAACTAGAGTGAGGCAATGGCCAGTCACTCCAGTCCTCCAGGATAAGGTGTCCAAGAACCTATCTTTGAAGCAATGGAGCTCATTTAGATTGTATAAATGGGGAAGAAAGACAACAAAAGCCAGAGCAGGGCCCAGAGCTCCTTCTGGCATTTCTGGACTGGCCAACCTGCAACCAGGTATCTGTGTCTCTAGGTATAATCAAAGTCCCTTCCTGTCCCAAAACTGCCTGATGAGTTTCAAACACCTGTCCACTTCCATGAGAAGAGAAACCATGGATGAAAATTTAAAATGCATGCGCAGATGTTTGTACTAATAGGACGATTGAATGTTTTGATATAACATTTCTGTGGTGGTGTGAATAGGAATGTCCCCCACAAGCTCATATATTTGAATGCTTACTCATTGGGGAGTGAAGCTAAGTGGGATTAGGAAGTGTAGTCTTGTTGGAGTAAGTGTGTATTTGTTGGAGCAAATGAGGTAGTGTAGGTGGGTTTGGGGGTTTCATAAGGCTAAGTGCCGTGGTTTGCTTTCTTCTTGCTGCCTGCTTGTCCTGCTGTAAGACTCTCAGCTACCTCCCCATCACCGTCTCTGTCTATCCAGCCATGCTTCCCACCATGATGAAAATGGACTAAACTCTGAAACTGTAAGCCACTCCCAGTTAAATGTTTTCCTTTATAAAAGTTGCTTTGGTTGTGGTATCTCCTTTCAGCAACAGAATACTGACTAAGACAGTCCCCAGATCTATCATTCAAGTAAATGGCCATAAAGAGGTGAGGGTTCCATACTGTCAAATTATTCTTTCTTGATTGCTGGGGATTTCTGATGAACAAAGTACTTTTACACGAAGTGTGCTTTGTACAGTCTCTGGGTTGGAATTCTGCCATGAACTTGACATCCATAAGTGAGAATTTAATTAATTTTCTTAAAGTAATGACTTCAGAATCGCATAGTGGATGCAAATCTGTAATTCGAAATTTCAGGAAAGGAATTATTAAAACTGAGAATTGTGAGAGAACAACCAGTTCCACAGTTTTGAGCCAAATTTGAAGTAATCTTTAATTAAATACTGGCCAGGATGATAGGCTTTAGCCAGTTCCATTCAGAGGTTCCCAAGAAATGCGACATTTTTTAAAAAATATTTATTTATTTATTTTTAAATTTTTATTATTAATTACATTTTTATTAACTCTGTATCCCAGCTGTATCCTGCTCCCTCATTCCCTCTCAATCCCACCCTGTCTCCATAATCTCCTCTCAGGCCCTTTCCATGTCCACTGATTGGGGAGGACCTCCTCCCCTTTCATCTGACCCTGTTTTATCAGGTATCTTCAGGAATGGCTGCAATGTCCTCCTCTGTGGTCTAGCAGGATTGCTCCTCCCTTGGGGAGGTGGGGAGGTCAAAGAGCCTGCCACTGAGTTTCTGTCAGAAATAGTCCCTGTTCCCCTTACTACGGGAAACCAATTGCTTACTGAGCTACCATGGGCTACATCCTAGCAGAGGTTTTAATATCGATGGTCCATGTCATGGTGTCAGTCTCAGAAAAGACCCCTGTGCGCAGATATATTTGGTCCTTGTGGAGCTCCTGCTCTCTCCAGGTCATATTAACATATTAACTTCCCCCCCTTTTTTTTTTTTCATATGCTTACCTGCACTCTGCCAAAGGTTTGGTTATGAGTCTTAGTATCTGCTTTGATATACTGCTAGGTAGAGTCTTTCAGGGGTTCTATGCGGTAGGCTCCTGTCCTGTTACTTGTTTTCTCCTACGTCCAATGCACATCCCATTTGTCTTTCTAACTGAGGATTGATCATCTTACTTCAGATCCTCTTTCTTGTTTATCTTCTTTAGGTGTATAGATTTCATTATGTTTACCATATCTTATAGGTTTATATAAGTGAGTATATACCATGTGTGTCTTTCTCCTTCTGGGATACCTCATTCAGGATGATCTTTTCTGGATCCCACCATTTGCCTGCAAATTTCATGATTTCCTTGTTTTTAATTGCTGAGCAGTATTCCATTGTGTAAAAATACCACAATTTCTGTATCCATTCATCCATTGATGGACATCTGGGTGGTTAACAGCTTCTGGCTATTACAAATAAAGCTGCTACAAACATGGTTGAGCAAATGTCCTTGTTGTGTACTTGAGCGAATTTTGGGTATATGCCTAGGAGTGGTATGGCTGGATCTTGAGGAAGCGCTATTCCTATTTGTCTGAGAAAACGCCAGATTGATTTCCAGAGTGGTTGTACCAGTTTACATTCCCACCAGCAATGGAGGAGGGTTCCCCTTTCTCCACATCCTCTCCAGCATGTGTTGTCATTTGAGTTTTTGATTTTAGCCATTTTGATGGGTGTAAGGTGAAATCTCAGGGTCGTTTTGATTTGCATCTCTCTGATGGCTAAAAATGTTGAGTATCTCCTTAAGTGTTTCTCTGCCATTCTATATTCCTCTACAGAGAATTCTCTGTTTAGCTCCTTACCCCATTTTTAATTGGATTACTTGATTTATTGCTTTTTAACTTCTTTAGTTCATTTTTTTATCTTTTATTTTTTCCAAAATATCATTTTTTTTTATTTTGATTATTTGGAATTTTTTTTGTTTTGTTTTCCTTTTTTTTCTTATTAATTACACTTTATTCACTTTGTATCCCCCCCCCAGGTTCTCTTCCTCCTCCCATCCCAAGCCCTCCCTTCCTCCACCTTCAGCATGAATGCTCCTCCCCAAGTCCACTGATAAAGGAGGACTTCTTTTCCTTCCTTCTGATCCTAGTCAATTAGGTCTCATCAGGAGTGGCTGCATTATCTTCTTCTGTGGCCTGGTAATGCTGCTTCCCCCTCAGGGGGAGGTCATTAAAGAGGAGGCCAATCAGTTCATGTCAGAGACAGTCCCTGTTCCTATTACAATGGAACCCACTTGGATACTGAATTGCCATGGGCTACATCTGTGCGGAGGTGGGGGGGTGGGGGGGGTCTTAGGTTATCTCCATGCATAGTCCTTGGTTGGAAAAGTA
Organism: Psammomys obesus; assembly: GCF_907164565.1. Classification (NCBI taxonomy): domain Eukaryota; kingdom Metazoa; phylum Chordata; class Mammalia; order Rodentia; family Muridae; genus Psammomys; species Psammomys obesus. Next base: position 39,801,689 of record NW_026585895.1, on the reverse strand, counting down.
GCCTCAGGAAAGACCCCTGTGCTCAGATTTTTTGGTTTTGTTGTTCTCCTTGTGGAGTTCCTGTCCTCTCCAGATCTTACTGTTTCCCACTTCTTTCCTAAGATTCCCTGCACTCTACCCAAAGGTTGTCCATAAGTCTCTGTATCTACATTGATAGTCTGCAGGGCAGAGCTTTTCAGAGGTCCTCTGTGTCAGGCTCTTAACTTGTTCCCTCTTTTCTCCTTCTTCTGATGTCCAGCCTCTTTGACTTTCTGGATAGGAATTGAGCATTTTAACAAGAGTCTTCCCTCTTGATTAGTTTCTTTAGGTGTACAGATTTTAGTAGGTTTATCCTATAATATATGTCTATATGAGTGACTATATACCATGTGCATCTTTCTGCTTCTGGGATAGCTCACTCAGGATGATCTTTTCCAGATCCCACCATTTACCTGCAAATTTCATGATTTCTTTGTTTTTTATTGCTGAATAATATTCCATTGTGTAGATATACCACAATTTGTGCATCCATTCCTCCAGTGATGGGCATCTGGGCTGTTTCCAGCTTCTGGCTATTACAAGTAAGGCTGCTACAAACATGCTTGAGCAAATGTCCTTATTGTGTACTTGAGAAACTTTTGGATATATGCCTAGGAGTGGTATAGCTGGATCTTGAGGAAGCACTATTACTAGTTGTCTGAGAAAGTGCCAGATTGATTTCCAGAGTGGTTGTACAAGTTTACATTCCCACCAGCAGTGGAGGAGGGTTCCCCTTTCTCCACAATCTCTCCAGCATGTGTTGTCTCTTGAGTTTTTTATCTTAGCCATTCTGATGGGTGTAAGGTGAAATCTTAGGGTCATTTTGATTTGCATTTCCCTGATGGCTAATGAGGTTGAGCATTTCTTTTTTTTTTTTATCACTTAAGTATATTTATTACTATTCATAGAGGTTGAGCATTTCTTAAAGTGTTTCTCTGCCATTCTATATTCCTCTGCAGAGAATTCTCTGTACAGCTCTGTACCCCAATTTTTAATTGGATTACTTGATTTTTTGCTATTTAACTTCTTTAGTTCTTTATATATACTGGATATTAGCCCTCTGTCAGATATAGGGTCGGTGAAGATCCTTTCCCAATCTGTAGGCTGTCATTTTGTTCTGAGGACAGTGTCCTTTGCTTTACAGAAGCTTTTCAGTTTCATGAGGTTCCATTTATTCATTGTTGATCTTAGAGCCTGTGTTGTTGGTGTTCTGTTCAGGAAGTTGTCTCCTGTGCCAAAAAGGAACCAATTTAGAGCATCTGGTTTTATGTTGAGGTCTTTGATCCACTTGGACTTTAGTTTTGTGCAGGGTGATAAATATGGATCTATTTTCATTTTTCTGCATGTAGACATCCAGTAGGACCAGCACCGTTTGTTGAAGATGTTTTCTTTTTTCCATTGAATGGTTTTGGCTTCTTTGTCAAAAATCAAGTATTCATAGGTGTGTGGGTTTATTTCTGGGTCTTCTATTTGGTCCCATTGATCCTCCTTTCTGTTTCTATGCCAATACCATGCAGGTTTTATTACTATTGCTCCATAGTAGAGCTTGAGATCGGGGATGGAGATACCTAGAGATGATCTGTTGTTGTACAGAATTGATATTGAGATTCTGGGTTTTTTGTTTCTCCATATGAAGCTGAAAGTCTTTTTTTTTTTTAAGGTCTGTAAAGAATTGATTTGGTAGTTTGATGGGAATTGCGTTGAATCTGTAGATTGCTTTTGGCAGGATGGCCATTTTCACAATGTTAATCCTACTAATCCATGAGCAGGGGAGATATTTCCATCTTCTGATATCTTCTTCAATTTCTTTCTTCAGAGACGTAAAGTTTTTTTCAAACAGGTCTTTCTGTTGCTCAGTTACAGTTACCCGAAGGTACTTTATGTTATTAGTGGCTATTCTGAAGGTTGTTATTTCCCTGATTTCTTTCTCAGCCCTTTTGTTTTGGGTATACAGGAGGGCTTCTGATTTTTTTGAGTTGATTTTATATCCTGCCACTTTGCTGAAGGTGTTTATCAGCTGAAGCAGTTCTCTGGTTGAATTTTTGGGTTGCTCATGTATACTATCATATCATCTGCGAATACTTTGACCTCTTCCTTTCCGATTTGTATCCCCTTGATCTTTAGTTGTCTTATTGTTGTAGCTAGGACTTCAAGTACTATGTCGAAGAGATATGGAGAGAGTGGGCATCCTTGTCATGTCCCTGATTTCAGTGAGATTGATTAAGTTTCTCTCTGTTGAGTTTGATGTTGGCTATAGGCTTGCTGTATATTGCCTTTACTATGTTTAGGTATGTGCCTTGTATGCCTGATCTCTCCAAGACTTTAAACATGAATGTGTGTTGGACTTTGTCAAATGCTTTTGCGGCATCTAAGGAGATGATCATGTGGTTTTTCTCCTTCAGTTTGTTTATGTGGTGGATTACATTGATGGATTTCCGTATGTTGAACCACCCTTGCAAGCCTGTGGAATAGTTTGGAGAGAATTGGAGTTATCACTTCTTTGAAGGTCTGATAGAATTCTGCATTGAATCCTGCTACACCCACTCCAGTGTTGCCAGTTTAGCATATCAATAGATTGTGCTACAGGGCGGGAGATAAGCTTTCTCTGCAAATATGCTTCCTGGAGGTCAATGGCAGGTCCCTCTGACCACCTAAGTTAAAAAGACATATTCTAGGGTCTCTATGCTTTTTTGGTCGCGGTTGTGGGGCTGGATTGGAGTTTGTATTTTTGATCTTTCTCTATGATTCCTGAAACAGCACAATTAACTATTCAAGGAAACATTTTTGATAGATTACTAAAAGCTTTAACAAGAATAGAATGGAAGAAAACTAATTTTAAGAGAAGTAATGAATTAGATTTAGTACTAAAAGCATTATAAGAATAGTGAAGAAATAATGGGCTTCTTCTTCGGAAAAAATGACATGAGAAGTACAGCTGGTTCGAGTTTGGCCCCCCTTCAGCATCTTGTTTCTAGGGAGGATAATAAATCTTTAGCAAGACATATGGGAGGATGGTTAACAAAGGTGTATTTAGATTTTGATACAGAAAAGATTTTGGCAGGCATCTGACTTGGCTCCTGACTTTCCTCTTCATTGGTTAGCAATAATGAAACTGCAGTTTGAGGTTTCTTCTCCTTTGTTTGCTTTGATCAAAAAGTTCTCAGGCCAAGATTTCTTGTGGGCACTGCTTTATGTTTGGTTACATTTTTGAGTTAAAATGTAAACTTTGTATTCTTGGTAAAATCTAAGTGTTCTGGGAAACATGCCAACTTTAAGGTGTTTCCTTATGTAATTATTATAAAATTATTAGCCTGACTTCAGTAAAATTACAGCAGAGTCAAAGCCATCTCTGTGTCGTGTCTGACTGTCATTTGCCTGAAACTGTGCCTTCCTGATATCCAAACCTCTGATTTTGCCGCGGATGCAGGGAGCCCGACTGGGCTGGTCTGTGGCAAATCCATCTGCCCCAAGGCTTTTTTTTTGAAGGGAGACTGTTGATGACTGCTTTTACTTCCTTGGGGGACATAAGACTATTCAATCTTTCTACCTGATCTTGACTTAATTTTGGTAGATGGAATCTATCAAGAAAATTGTCCATTTCTTTTAGATTTTCTAATTTTGTGGCATATAGGCTTTTGTAGTACGACCTAATGATTGTTTGGATTTCCTCGGTGTCTGTAGTTATTTCCCCCTTTTCATTTCTTATTTTGCTGATTTGGATAGTTTCTCTCTGCCTTTTAGTTTGTTTGGAAAAGGTTTGTTTATCTTGTTGATTTTCTCAAAGAACCAGCTCTTGGTTTCATTGATTCTTCGAATAGTTTTATTTGTTTCTAATTGATTGTTTCTGACCTGAGTTTGATTATTTCCAGCCGTCTGCTCCTCAGCCGCTACAGACACCAGGCAGGGGCTTTGAGCTGAGAATCTCGGTGAGTTGGCTGTGCCAAAGAGGAGGGTTGTCCAAGAGAGCAGAGTGCCAGGAGATCAAAGGATCGTTTCTCCCCTTCCCCAAACAAGTCCATGGGTGACCCGGGACCAAAGTTCCCACCTCGTGTGCTGTTCCCTGTCATTTAGAAAGCCTCACCGTCATTTCCCTGGCTTCAGAAGTCCTTCTACTCACCAGCTCAGGCATTCAGCTCTTCCACAGCTCAGAAACTGTGTGTGCTAGTCGCCATCTTGGCTCTGCCCCGAAATGAGACATTTGCAGAGGCTTAAAAAGGCAAAACCACAAGGCCACAGTATTGTTTGTCAGGTCCAATCAGGGATAAACATACATCCTGACATATTGTCACCCACATCCAGTCAAGCAAATCCAGTGCAAACAAACTTGTTTGGGGGTATGAAAACACGTGACTTGTTACTGTCCAAGAACCACAGCTCCCAGCTCTGGGAAGTTACCTGTCCTTGGGCAAATGATACTTACAGGTTAATTTTGGCTTTTATGAGATTCAAGAGGGTCAATAATTCAATATCATCTTGGGCTGCATAAGACCCTGTCTTGAAAAAAAAAAAAAACAACAAACAGGATATAAAACTGTCAGAGCTGGTTGGGATGTGATGGCACACACCTTTAGTCCCAGCTTTGGGGAGACAGAGGCAGGTGGATATCTGTGAGTTTGAGGCCAGACTGGTCTACAGAGAACAAAAACAAAACACACACACACACAAAACAATAGCAACAGCAAAAAAATCTGTTTTGACTTGAATGATAAATGTTCCCCATGATGTCAGATACTAGAAATTCCTTTTGTTGTAGTTGTTTGTTTTTGTTTCTTGCTTGTTTTAGTTAGTTGTTCACTTTACATCTCAACCATGGCCCCCTCCCTCCTTTCTGTCTAGTCCCTCTTCTTTGTCTCTTGTTTTTCCTCCATGGCCCCTCCCCTGCCCCTCAGAGAAAGACACATACACACACACACACACACACACACACACACACACACACACACAAATCTCACCCCAGCACCTACAGGCGCATCAAGACTATGTACTTTCTCTTTCACAGTGTCCTGGCAAGGCAACCCTGCCAGAGGGAAGTGATCGAAAAAAAGGCAACAGACACCATGTCAGAGACAGCCTCTAGCCCCTTTCTTGAGACCCACATGGAGGCTAAGCTTCCCATTGGAAATCAATCTGGAGCAATTGGGAATAGCCCTACCTCAAGATGCTAGAAATTATCATTTCTCAGTTGGTGGCACCTTTTAGAGATGCTCAGAAGATGTGGTATTATGGAGAAAGTGTGTCATTGTGGGTATACTTAGAATGTTTAAAGGCTTTCACCATTTCCGCTGTACTTTCTGTGCTTCCGGTTTGTGTGCTCTCAGACGCTGCTTGACTGCAATGTCTGTTGCCTGCTTTCTCGCTCAGCCACCATGAAGTTTAACTTTCTAGAATAAATTTCTGCATAAATTTGGTCTTCTTTCAGTTGCCTCGGTCGTGATGTTTTATCACAGTATAGACAGGCAACTAAAACAAAAAAGAGTAACTCCAGGCTTTGGAGCCACGGACATATGTTTATGATACAGGGGCTGGAGAGATGGCTCAGAGGTTAACAGCACTGGCTGTTCTTCTAAAGGTCCCGAGTTCAATTTCCAGCATCCACACGGTGGCTCACAACAATCTACAATGAGGTCTAGTGCCCTCTTCTGGCGTGCAGCACACATGCAGGCAGAACACTGTACACATAATAAATAAATCTAAAAAAAACTTTAAAGAAATTATTTCATGCAATTTTCCTTGAATTTTAAAGCTTGATGAAGAAGTGTTTATATTTTCAGAATTAATTTAACTTTCTGTGAGGTAAAAATCCAAGGTGCTTTAAGACAGGAACTTAAATTTACATTTCATTCAGATGCTGATTTCGAATTGTGGCCAACACCAATAGTAAATGACTGGATTCTTTTTGCCATGACTTGATGCAGTAGTTCCTCTTAAGCACAAGTATATCTCATATCTGTTTACTAGGCAGAAATAAAATTTAAGAATGGTATTACATGCTTAAATATCTAACCTGAAAAATATATAATCTTCAGAAATAACAAGCTGAAGGAGAGTTATTTACTAAAAACAGTATGTATTTTATTTTAAAAACTAAAATCACTGAATTTAGTTATTTGCTTATTTATTTATGTATTTATTTATTTTTCATGTGCATTGGTGTTTGCCTTGAAAGTATGCCTGAATGAGGGCATCAGATCCCCTGCTAGAAGTTTACAGACAGTTGTGAGCCTCCAAGTGGATGCTGAGATATAAATCTGGGTTCTCTGGAAAATCAGCCAATGTTCTTAACTTCAGAGCCATCTCTCTAGCCACAACAGTATGTATTTTAATATGTAAAGTCTGGGAAGTATTTGTATGGGTTAGAAAGGTCATCAGCTGTTCCATGAAGATAGAATGAGAAGAATGCAGCAAGCTTCAAGAAAACTAACACAATGTGCAGAACTTGACACTCTTGCTTGAAAACCGTTTCCAAAAGCAACCAGGCTTTAAGAAATTGTAACAAGAATTTTTAAGAACTTTGAAATAGAACAAGGTATAATATCTTGTTGGCATGTAATGGTTTTTATTTTTCCTTAGAAAATTCAGTGTATTTTTTCCACTGTGGAAAAAGCATGTATATAAAATAGTGTAATGTTCTAGACTCAGAGATCACAAGCCATCTTTCATCTTTTTAATAACCCTTTCATAGTGAAATGCTGTGTGAAGCACAATATAGGCTTTCTTTGTAACAGATTCTATACATAGCCTAAGAGGATCACAAATCCCCTCTAGCTAAAGTCCCCAATCGGTTCAGAAAATAAAATCCACTTCAAAATGTCCTTTACAGCTAAATAACCAATTGTGTTAAACCACAACTCCATCTAAAACTCAGGCTTTGACTGTCCAGGCTCTTCAAGATATGTAGTGCTATGTGACAACACATCATAGCTTCAGCAGCAACAACTCTGATGGTATCATTGGCGTTTGAAAACTGCATTACTGCTTATGCCAGTGCTTAATAGGCTGCTTTGAAGAGATTCATTTGGACGAGAAAGAACTATCTGAATTGCCTTAGTGTCTTTCCTTTAATTGCCATGAGTGTTCAAGCGAACATTTCATTTATGGGATGAGGGACTGTGGTGTGAACAGGATCAGTTGGTATCTGGCCTTCTGGGATTTGCCTGCACTAGAATGAATGAGCTGTGATCATGCATGAGAAAGAGCCTCTCAGCACAAGGTATCCCACTCAGGCTTGGAACATGTGCTGTTACTGGTCCATCATTGCAGTTTGTGGAAGGTCTCATAGAAAGCAGTGGTTCAGTTTCCTTATCTGTATTGGGGGAGCAGATGATGAACTTTAATGCCCTTTCTAGCTTTGAAATTATAGACCTTCAAGAGTGTATTGGAAGATTACCCTTGTATTATGGCTTCAAAAAGTGCTGGAATGTCAGAGACCAGCAGGGCCTCCCAGCAGTTAGAAGAAATAGTTACTGCTTAGTCACATCCTGTGTATGATGTTAAGTTTGCCATGCCTAGTTCAATGAGAAGAAACTACTGCACCCAGGGACGGCTTTCTTATAAAGGTTCTAAAATAAAAGTTTGTGCAATCACTCTACCTACTCCAGTCCTATTAGTAAGCTATTCCAAGGGTACAGAGTGAAATTATATGACTCCTGTTTGCACCGAATTAATACTAAAATGATAATGTTTGGGGTCTCTGAATTTGACTTTATTTTTATCATCATTCTTGTATGTTTTAATAAGATGTGTGATATATTCTTATTAAGATTAATAAAACAGGATTGCAATGCTCAGTTTATTCTAATAAGATTGTAACTCTATAATAATCTCATTTTGTTTTACTGCATGGGTAACATAGATAAAGATGATATGTACATAAATATATGTACCTCCATTCTTAAATTAATATTATATCTCTCCAAACTTATATCATAAATTAATTAATGTTTTAATAATTATTATTTTATACATTAAATTTTTAAAAAAATTTTGTTATCATGTCATTAGGTGGCAGCTAGTTCAAAATTTCTGAGAGTTTTATTTTGCACACTATAAAAGTCAACCAATAAGAGTAAACATGATTTCATTATGTTTATCATATCTTATAGGTCTATATAAGCGAGTATATACCGTGTTTGTCTTTCTCCTTCTGGGATATTTCACTCAGAATGATCTTTCCTAGATCCCACCATTTGCCTGCAAATTTCATGATTTCCTTCTTTTTGATTGCTGAGTAGTATTCCATTGTGTAAAAATACCACAATTTCTGTATCCATTCCTTTGTTGATGGACATCTGGGTTGTTTCCAGGTTCTAGCTATTACAAATAAAGCTGCTATAAACATGGTTGAGCAAGTATCCCTTTTGTGTACTTGAGCAAAGTTTGGGTATATACCTAGCAGTGGTATAGCTGGATCTTGAGGAAGCATTATTCCTAATTGTCTGAGAAAGCGCCAGATAGATTTCCAAAGTGGTTGTACCAGTTTACATTCCCACCAGCAGTGGAGAAGGGTTCCCCTTTCTCCACAACCTCTCCAGCATGAAATCTATACACCTAAAAAAGATAATCAAGAGAGCAGACAAGGGGTAAGATGATCAATCAGAAAGACAGATGGGATGTGCATTGAACATATGACAGGAGTCTACTGAAGGCATCTGAAAGACTCTAACTAGCAGTGTTTTCAAAGCAGATACAAAGACCCATAACCAAACCTTCGGCAGACTACAGCGAATCATATGAAAGAAGGGGAGTGAGTATGATGGGGAAAGGATAGGAGCTCCACAAGGACCAAATATATCTGGGTAAAGGGTCTTTTCTGAGACTGACATTCAACCAAGGACCATGTATGGATATAACCTAGAACCTCTGCTTGGATGTAGCCTGTGGTAGCTCAGTAACCAATTGGTTTCCCATAGTAAGAGGAACAAGGACTATTTCTAACAGGAACTCAATGGCTGGCTCTTTGACCTCCCCACCCCCCAAGGGAGGAGCAGTCCTGTTAGGCCACAGAGGAAGGCTTTGCAGCCAGTCCTGAAGATACCTGATAAAACAGGGTCAGATGAATGGGGAGGAGGTCCCCTCCATCAGTGGACTTGGAAAGGGGCAGGGTGGAGATGAGGGACGGAGGGTGGGATTAGGAGGGAATGAGGGAACGAGATACAGCTGGGATACAGTGTTAATAAAATGTAACTAATAAGAAAAAAAATAAAAGTGAAAAAAAAAACACACACACAAAAAGAGTAAACATGAGAAAACTCTAATTTATAATTTTGTATTAACCTTGGATCAGTACAAACAACATATTTAAAAGCTGTCTATTAAGTACAATAAAACTACCAACCCACAGACAAAGTTTGAAAAGAACTAATGAATTCTGATGACTATCTTCTTTTTTTTTTTTTTTTTTTGAGGTTTGTTATTGTAAACATTTTCAGAACATGGTTTAGTGTGAAGACTCTGAAACTTTGAAAACTCTATGTAAGATAAAATTACTATAATTATTTCACTTTCCAACCCAGAAAATATATTGTAAATTAGATCTAAAAAAGGAAATCTAAATTGCTTCATGGAGAGAGCTTGATCTAAGTTTAAGGGTAAATCAGGAGCTATTAATTTGTTAGAAAAAATACAATTATAGGAGACTAACAGTGAAGATCACTTAACTTCTAACTTTTACTTATACTGAGTATATCTGAGCTCTTTTCTTGAGCCAACATAAATTTGTGTGAGGTACACTAGTTGACTAACCCTACTGGGATTTACTCATCCATAAATCTGAACAACCAAGTAACCATTTTTTTTTTCAAAAATCAAATCAACCATTTGTGGAAGAGAATAATTACATAATTTTATAAGGCAAAGGTAAAAACGTGGTATCATTACCATTACAAGTTTACCAGAAACGTAATCGCCATTGTGAGTTAAATGTCCATAATATTTTACGTATAAGAATTCTTTTTTCTGCTCAAATATTGTTTTGTTTATTTTAAAAACTATACTTTTAAATTTTACTTTCTGGTTATTAAGGTAGGAGGAAGAATACTGTTTAACTGATAAACAGAGATTATTTTAAGTCATGCCTCAAAACCTTACGGAGGCCAGCTGACAAAGTCCTAAAGGCAATATCTTTACTGTTTAGGGTACTTTGTGTGAAAAAAAAAAATCCATATTGAGACATGAACTGCAGTGGCTCAGCTCACAAAATTGACTATGTTTATTATTTAAAACAAACAACACCTTGGCAAACTTATACATCTTCATTTGAATACATATACAATCCCATTTGACTGTTTTTAAATTAAGTTGTATATAGTTGTATCACTGAGGAGCTTAATGAGAATACTGAGTTCCACCTCCTGTAAGGATTCCAATAAAGACTGACATATGGTCAAACTGAATTTTTCACAAACATCTATGGATATCAAGATTTACTATTCTCTTAAAAATACCACAATGGACTTCATACATGTGGAAGCAGCTCATGGACCATCAGGGCTGCTCTTAGAATGTCCAATTTCCCAGGCTAGGACCAGTATAACCTAGTTTCACCAGGAGATAAATTGACGTAAAAATAATCCCTAATAAGCATTAACCTTAAAATTTGATGAGCAACACTTTTTCCAGAAGACATAAGCAGAAGACTAAAAAATGTTAAGCCTTTCTTCCAGGCATTTTTTTTTTCACATTGATAGCACTGACAATTGTGTAGACAAACATATGTATAGTAAGAAAAATAAGTGAAGATAAAATGTGTAGCCTTATAATAGATTACATCCAGGTTTTAAAGCCAAATTAATATATAACAGGCCACAGTTACAAGATAACATTGATTTCTTTGAAATCTTGAAAAAATGTTTTCTGTTTTTTTTAAGTTTTATTAATTACACCTTATTCAATTTGTATCCCCCACAAACCTCACCCTTCTCCCCTCCTAATCCCACCTTCCCTCTCCCTTCTTCATACATGCTCCTCCCCAAGTCTACTGATAGAGGAGGTCCTCCTCTCCTTCTTTATGATCCTAGTCTATCAGATCTCATTAAGAGTGGCTGCATTATCATCTTCTGTGGCCTGGTAAGACTGCTCCCCCCTCAGAGAGAGGTGATTAAAGAGCAGGCCAATCAGTTTTTGTCACAGGCAGTCCCTGTTCCCATTACTATAGGACCCACTTGGACACTGAACTACTGTGGGCTACATCTATGCAGGGGTCCTAGGTTATCTCCATGGTTGGAGTATCAGTCTCAGTGAAGACCCCTGTGTTCCAAATTTTTTTTTCTTTTAATAAAAAACCAAATTTTTTGATTCTGTTGCTCTCCTTGTGGAGCTCCTGTCCACTCCAGATGTTACTATTTCCTACTTCTTTCATAAGATTCTATGCACTCTGCCCAACAGTTGGCCATAAGTCATAGCATCTGTTTTGATAGTCTGCAGGGCAGAGCCTTTCAGAGGCCCTCGGTGGCAGGTTCCTAACTTGTTTCCTGTTTTCTTCTTCTTCTGATGTCCATCCTCTTTGCCTTTAGGGATGAGGATTGAGGATTTTAGTCAGAGTCCTCCCTCTTGATTAGTTTCTTTAGGTTTAGAGATTAAAATCTGTTTAATATATATAATAATATATAATAATAATATATATAATAATATATAATATAGGTTTATCCTATATTATATGTCTATATGAGTGAATATATACCCTGTGTGTCTTTCTGGGTTTGCTCACTCAGGATGATCCTTTCCAGGTCCCACCATTTACCTGCACATTTCATGATTTCCTTTTTTTTTTTTAATTGCTGAGTAATACTCCATTGTGTAGATAATAATTGTGTACCATAATTTCTGTATCCATTCCTCCACTGAGGGGCATCTAGGTTGTTTCCAGCTTCTGGCTATTACAAATAAAGCTGCTACAAACATGGTTGAGCAAATGTCCTTATTGTGTACTTGAGCCTCTTTTGGATATATGCCTAAGATATATATGCCTATGGCTGGATCTTGAGGAAGCATTATTCCTAGTTGTCTGAGAAAGCACCAAATTGATTTCCAGAGTGGTTGTACAAGTTTATATTCCCACCAGCAGTGGAGGAGGGTTCCCCTTTCTCCACAGCCTCTCCAGCATGTGTAGTCACTTGAGTTTTTCATCTTGGCCATTCTGATGGGTGTAAGGTGAAATCTCAGGGTCGTTTTTATTTGCATTTCCCTGATGGCTAATGAGGCTGAATATTTCTTAAAGTGTTTCTCTGCCATTCAATATTCCTCTATCCTGAATTCTCTGTTTAGCTCTGTTCCCCATTTCTTTTAATTGGATTACTTGGTTTGTTGATTTTCAGCTTCTTTAGTTCTTTATATATACTGGATATCAGCCCTCTGTCAGATAGAGGTTGGTGAAGATTCTTTCCCAATCTGTAGGCAGTCATTTTGTTTTGATGATGGTGTCCTTTGATTTACAGAAGCTTTTCAGTTTCATGAGGTCCCATTTATTGATTGTTGTTCTCTGAACCAGTGCTGTTGGTGTTCTGTTCAGGAAGTTTTCTCCTGTACCAATGAGTTCTAGGGTCTTCCCCACTTTTTCTTCTAACCAATTTAATATGTTTGGTTTTATGTTGAGGTCTTTGATCCACTTGGACTTCAGTTTTGTGAAAGGTGATAAGTATGGATCTATTTGCATTTTTCTACATGTAGATATCCAGTTAGACCATCACCATTTGTTGAAGATGCTATCTTTTTTCCATTGTATGGTTTTGACATCTTTGTAAAGATCAGATGTACATAAGTGTTTAGGTTTATTCCTGGCTCTTCTGTTCGGTTCCATTGATCCACCATTCTGTTTCTATGCCACTACTATGCAGTTTTTATAACTGTTGCTCTATAGTACAGTTTAGATCAGGGATGGAGATACCTCTAGAATATCTTTTATTGTAGAGGATTGGTTTAGCAATTCTGGGTTTCTTTTTATTCCATATGAAGTTGAGAATTTATCTTTCTATGTCTGTAAAGAATTGTGTTGGTAATTTGATGGGAATTGCATTGAATCTGTAGATTGCTTTTTAATAAGATGGCCATTTTTGCTATGTTAATCCTGCCAAGCCATGACCATGGGAGATCTTTCCATCTTCCCATATCTTCTTCTAATTCTTTCTTCAGAGACTTGAAATTTTTTTCATACAAGTCTTTGACTTGCTTGGTTAGGGTTACACCAAGGTACTTTATGTCATTTGTGGCTATTGTGAATGGTGTTGTTTCTCTAATTTCTTTCTCAGCCCTTTTGTCTTTTGTATACAGGAGTGCTACTGATTTTTTTGAGTTAATTTTGTATCCGGCCACTTTGCTGAAGGTGTTTATCAGCTGTAGGAGTTCCCTGGTAGAATTTTTGGGGTTACTCAGGTATACTATCATATCATCTGCAAATAGGGATAATATGACTTCTTCCTTTCCAATTTGTATACCCTTGATCTTCTTCAACTGTCTTATTGCTCTAGCAAGGACTTCCAGAACTATGTTGAATAGATATGGAGAGAGTGGGCAGCCTTGCCTTGTCCCTGATTTCAGTGGGATTGCTTTAAGTTTTTCTTCATTCAGTTTGATGTTGTCTATAAGCTTGTTTGTTTTTGATTTTTGTTTTTTAGAAAAGGAGTGAAGAGTTTGAGGTTTATTTGGGCTAGCTCTCTGAATACATATTCTTTACTCTCCTTTCAACTTTGAACAAGTATTTGAAAACCAGAGCGAAGAAAGGGCCCATTTTACATCAGTGCCTTTATCCAGGACCTCAAGGATTGGCTGCTCGGCAGAGCTGGCCACAGCATGCCATGCCTTCAGCACTATGTTGTGAGCACCTGCCACAGCAACAAGCAAGCCCACTAACCTGACCTGCACCTCACTCTTATGACCTTGAGAGTTCTGATGAGCAGCTCTTTACACCACCACAGATCTTCCAGTGAGCCACACTGGAGCCTTAATTAGAATGTTTCTTGCTGCCTGAGTCTCAAAAGTGGTATTTCTGCTCTTTTTTGACCCTAAATTTGGTAGCTGTAATTTAAAACATTCAGCTTGTCTAATCTTTATTTTCCATGGATTGGCTTTTTATGTTAATGTATTTGTGCTGCAGATTGTTTGAATTTAAAACAAAAATGCCACTCTCTGTCCAAGAAAGGCCACTGGCACAAACACACCCTAACTTATTTTTTATGTGAATCATGCATTGGAAAACAAATACAATCACTTTCAGTAGCATATAAAGTCTTTCTAATGGACCTTTTTTTTTTAAGCCTAGCAATTTTCTTTCTCATTATTTGCTCTCCTGCTTATACACTTGCAATGCCCCAGACAGCTTTAGGGATATTACAAGCAGATACCACATTGAGGATGGTAAGAACAGCCTTGATATTACAGGGTGTTTGTGGTAATTTATTGAAAGACAGCATCTTGTTACTCATTATGTTTAATATCTTCCTGTCATGTTATTAGGTTCAGGGGCAGAGTCACTTTTCTTTTTATTGCTCTGAGTACTGAATAAACACTTAAATATTTGAAAAGTTATATATTATTGAATCGAGTTGTATTATTCATCTAAGAAATGTAAATTACACCAACCACAAGGTTGGCCTTTTTTTTCCCCCCTTCTTTGAACTTTATAGAATTTTTTTGAATTGCTTTTCAGTTATACTTAATGGCCCCCTTTTAGGGCCTAGAGGCTGTTAAGATTTTTTTTTAAAAAAATTAAATATAAAGATCAGGAAATAATAAGCAGTAGTAGAGACTCTCATTTGTTAGATTCAGAATAAGCATATGGTGTAATACAGTTGTTTTATGCAGACTCCCTTTACTCCCACACACAGCAGAAGCATTTCTCTAGACACATCTTTGTAGAAAAATACAGAAACACGGAAGAGTTACAATAGCAGTAAGTGTGTTCTGAGAATTGATACAATAGGAAAGATACTCATTTATATGTTAATGAAACATTCTTTTCATCTTGGAAAACTAAGTCAGTTCTTACTTATCAGCTGGGAAAATGTGAGTATTGTAAGATGTGTCAACAGTTGCCCCTTAATTAATGGGGTTTTAGAGAATCATTACTTTTCTTCCTCTGAATGATTTGTGCAAAATGAAAATGGAAAAGGATTGTGTATATCCTAGAGAAATGAAACATTTAAAAATATTGTACTTGAAGCATATTATTTAACTCTAAGTCTGTCTTTAACAACATCTAATTATGTAGCTCTTGCTGGATTGGAACTCAATGTATAGGTCAAGATAGCCTAGAAATCACAAAGATACACCTGCCTTTTCCTCCAAAAGGTGTGGATAAAAGATTGTGTCACAATAGCCAACATTTTTTGACATTTTAATAGTTATTTTTCTTTAAAAGAAGGATAAAAAAAACTAGCAGCTAAGTAAGTGATAGAATAGTTAATGAAAATCCAGAACAAACAAAAATTAAAGGTTTCAAGAACTCTGAAAATCTAAGATACCTTAGTACAAACCAATATGCACATTTTGTTTTTATATTGTTGATTAAATATACATGTTTATTTTCATCAACTGCAAAATTCTACTAAAACCATAACTTTATCATTTCTATTGCCAGTGTAATATAAATACACCACTTTTTAGATTGCAATTATTTAAAACTGGTCATTTCATAATGCTTATGGTAAAATTTAAAAGAAAAATAATGATTATGTTTATATTTTATACTTGAGAGAAAGATTATGACGTTATAAAACCTCCTATCCCAGATGTGCTTTGCTAATCTTGATATAGAAATATTTACTAGGTTAACAAAAACCTATTTATATCAAATATACTTTTGTTTTTTAGAACTAACTTTATTATTAGAGTGGAGCTTAAGAATGATAGGAGCTGGCCTGTTCTTTGTTCACCTCCTCCTGAGGGAAGAGCAGCCTTACCAAGCCACATATTTAATAGACTAAGATCAGAAGGAAGGAAAGGAGGACCTCCCCTATCAGTGGTCTTGGGGAGGGGCATGCGTGAAGAAGGGGAAGGGAGGGTGGGTTTAGGAGGGGAGGAGGGAGGGGCTTATGGGGGATACGACGTGAATAAGTGTAATTAATAAAAAAAAAAGAATGATAGGAGCAGCTGTGTGTCAAGTTGTATATGTGGCTCTCAAAGACAACGTTTCCTTCCACCTCCACGTGGATGTTCTATAGATTGGAAATCAGCTACTGAGACATACATGACAATCACTTTTAACAACACAGCTGTCTACGACACTATCTTTAAATTTATCTGTCTTTCAATAATACTCTAGAAGAATCTATATATTGGATTAAAGCTCTAAATTTAGGCAGAGTAACCGGCAGTGGTTTCATGAGACATGTTCCCTTGTGGATATTGACTGAGCATGACACAATGCTCCTGTGGATTCATTCTCTACCGCCTAAGTTGTAGGATCAAAAACGTGTCCATTAACTGAGCGATGTGACTGGGTATTTTAATTATGGGCTAAATGTTACAAATTCTGGCATTTGCCTTGGAGATTAGATCTGGTGTCATTAGATTTTTCAGGTTGATAAATTCACATTATTCAATAACATTTGTAGGAAGGGCAAATGCTGTATTGTGGTAAATATCTGCTTAACAGTTCTCACAACTCCTGACCCTCTGGCACAGTACTTCTGAATTATATAGTTTTTTTTTAATTTATTCTGCTGATTTCTTGATTATATGTGTGCAATTTGAATATGAACAAAAGCTGAGATTTTATTTTTAGCCTTTATAAAAAAAATGATTGTTTATAACAATAATAAATTTATTTTCTCCACTTAATTACTGTGTTAGGAATTATTGCAATAAACAATTATTTTAAAATTGAATGTGGGAAAATATTTTGTCTAATTCCCTAGCTTTTCTTCGAGGTAAAAAAACATATTTTAAAGCAATCTTAAAGCAATCACACATAAAGAATCATTTATGTCTGGAACAACCTTTCTAGGTTTTTCTTTGAGAATGAACAGTAGTTATTCACATTTGATTTATTGGTAGATATTCTAATTTATGACAGAAAACTCAGGAAAAAGATCAAGGTCAATATTTGAATACATGTCTTAGCTTTTTTCATATATTTTTTTAATTTATTAAAATTTATTCACTTTGTATACCAGCTGTAGCCTCCTCCCTCTTATCCTCCCAATCCCACCCTCCCTCCCTCTTCTTCTCCCAGACCCTTCCCCCAATCCACTGATAAGGGAGGTCCTCCTTCCCTTCCAGCTGACCCTAGCCTATCAGGTCTCATCAGGACTTGCTGCATTGTCTTCCTTTGTGGCCTGGTAAGGCTGCTCCCTCTCAGGGAGAGGTGATCAAAGAGCCAGCCACTGATTTTATGTCAGAGACAGCCTCTGTTCTCTTTACTAGGGAACTCACTTGGAAATTGAGCTTTCTTTTAATTAATTTTATTTTTTTTTCTATAAACAAATTATATTTGCAACATGTTCCTTTTCATTTCTCACATCTGATCAGGTTACTTATCATCCCTGCTTTGTCCTTTCTTTTATTATTAATTATTATTATCATTTACACTTATTTCACTTTGTAGCCAGTTGTAGCACCCTCCTCATCTCCTTCTGGTCCCTCCCTCTCTCTCTTTCTCTCCCCTATCCTTCTTTCCTAGTCTAATGATAAAAGACTGGAGATCGAAGAGATCGAAGCAAATGTCTTAGCTTTTAAAGGATGTAATTCTGAGTTCTCCTTTAGGAGAGAGTGGGTATCCTTGATTGAACTAAAGATCCTAGTTTGAATAATCTCTATATTGTTTCAGTGCAGTGCTGGAGTTAGATTTTATTAGTTAATCATAGGTGTTCTCATGGCAAATGAAGTCATCTCATTTCCCTAAGTTTTTCTCTTTTTATTTATTTTCTATTTATTTGTCAACTTTATAGGAATACATATTTATATAATTTTCACCCCTCTCTCTTTCCCATTTTAATCTTCCCATGTAACCATTATGACTCAAATTCATGACTGTAGAGAAACTTTAGTTCAGCAATCATGGCTGCTCTGATCATATCCAAAAACCTTCTAGGTCTGTGTGATCCAGCTGGAATGCAGACTTGCCCTTAACACATACATTTAATCCCAGACAATGAAAATAAAGGTAGTTGGTAGAAGAAAGCGTCCATGTTTGAAAGTGATGTCTAAATGAGAAACAGAAAAGAGACAAATCAGAGAAAGATTTGACAGTGAGTCAGAGATAGGAAATGCCCAACTTTCATGAGAACAGAGAGAAAAGAGAGGCTACTTAAGAGAGAGCAGTACAGAGAGATGGAGAAAAGAGAAGAGGCAGTTTTACTGAGAGAGTATTACAGAGACAGGTTAAGGAGAGTAAGCAAGACACGGGTGAAGACAGGACAAGCCAGAATAAAAGAAGAGCCAGAAGATTTGAACAGACTGCTAGAGTTAGTTTGAGGCCAAGCAAAGCAATTCAGTCATAGGCTGAGAGAAGCCAGTTTGAATCAGTCAACTTGGAGAGGCGTTTGAGTCAGAAAAGCTGAGTTGAACCAGCCAGTCAGGTTCAGAAATCTAGAAAGGACAAACTTATTCAGAAATAGTTTTCAGAGAGTAAAAACATTCTAGGCCTAGATTAGATTGTATGGAAGCGAGAATCATCCAGAACTAGGCCTAAGTTTTCTTGGTTCCAGCACAAATGTTTCCTATTTAATCCAATTAGTGTTGTTCACATGTACATATGTTTAGGTCTCTCTTTCTCTCTCTCTTCTCCAGTCACTCCTATGTCTCCCTATCTGTATTGCCATAACAAGTGGTATTGTGATTTTGTGAGCGTTTTCAGGTATCCATGTTGATAAGATATTATGGGACAGCATTCCTTTCTTGCATAGAAGACATACGTCACAGAGTCTAGTAGGTTCTGGCTCTCTGGCTCTTAAATTCTTTTGCAATGCTTCTCAAGTATTGAGTGGCGGGCTTATCTTATAGGCTGACGGGTTGAGTTGGGGTTGGGAGCCACATGGTCATTTATCCTTGTGAATAGTTGTGGATCTCTACAACAGTCTCCACCTATTGCAAAAATGAGGGGTGAAAATTACACTAATTTCTAATTACTACAAATATGTCTTCTTCCTAAAAATCTACCTGAGACTAAATTGAAGTGTTTGAGACTAATTTTCTTGGCTGAAGAGATTTTAATACAGCCTAATATTGACTCTGTCCTGGAGCTGTTACTGATAACTCTTATGTCCTTCTACAATGAAAGACAGCAAGTGAGAAATACAGGATGTGCAGTTGGTAAATGAAGAGAGCATCAAGAAATCAATACTGGAAACATAGCTTGTTCTGAAAGAAAAAAGGAGAGGACTGAAACAGAATGAAATGAAGGAAATGGTGTCTTCAGTTCAAGAACCCACCCAACTAATCTGGTAACTTGTAAGTAGAAAGGCCCTAAGGGGTTTTGTGATCCTAAAAAAACACAACACACCAAAGCCTATGCAAATGTAATTCAAGGAAGAGGACTGAAACCAGACCAAGGAGGCAGACAGACTTGGCGGCATCAGTCATATTGTTCTGTCTTTAGAGTCATGAACCATACCAAAGGAAAGGGGTCATGGAATATTTCTCTGTGGTCATGGAGAGGCCAGTCATGTGGTAGGGAAGTCCCTACATGGAGGCCCAGGGAGGTCATTGCATGAAGATGTGACAGTAAAGCCTATTTTGTATTGGAGACCCCAGAATGTTGGAGCTGTCAGAGCCATGGAATGTTTGCCAGGGATAAATGCAAGCAGGGAGTAGAACTCATCCAAGAGAAGAGGGTACGGTCAATAACTCTTGGAAAGAAAAGCCATCTAAGTCCTTTGACTTTCAATGTAGAACTACACGATTTAGAGTTTTCACTGTTGGGTTTTGGTTTTGTTCTAGCATTTTCTCTCTACACCTATATTCCTCCCTTTAGGAATAGTAACGTATATTCTGTGTCATTGTATCTTCAAAGTAAGCAATTTTTTTTTCTGATTTTACAGGTGATTACAATTATGATATTACTTTGAGTCTCAGAAGAGATTTAGACTTGAGACTCTGAAACTGTGAAGGCCTATGGGGATATCTGAAGGTATATATAAATGAATTTGGTGTTATGGCATGACTACAAGTCTTTTTTTTAATTAAATTTTTATTTTTTTAATATTAGTTACAGTTTATTAATTTGTATCCCAGCTGTATCCCACTACCTCATTCCCTCCCAATCCCACTCTCCCTCCCTCATCTTCTCTCTTCCTCTTTCCAAGTCCACTGATAGGGGAGGACCTCCTAAATACCTAGAAGTATATGAAAGCAGATACTGAGACTCATAACCAAACCTTCAGCAGAGTGCAGGGAATCATACGAAAGAAAGGGGAGTTAGTATGACCTGGAGAGGATAGGATCTCCACAAGGACCACATATATCTGGGCACAGGGGTCTTTTGTGAGACTGATTCTCCAAGCAAGGACCATGTATAGATATAACCTAGAACCCCGGCTCGGATGTAGCCAATGGTAGCTTAGTAACCAACTGGTTTTCCTAGTAAGGGGAACAGGGACTATTACTGACATGAACTCAATGACTACTAGTCTTTTGGAAAGTGGAATACAATGATTTGAATGAGAATGAGCCCCTAGACTCATATATGTATATGCCTGTTCCCCATTTGGTGGAACTGTTTTTGAAGGATTAGGGAATGGGGCATTTGAAAAGGTGGATCATGGATGGATGGGCTTTGAGGTTTCAAAACCCTATGGTATTCCCTCCTTGCTCTCTCTGTCTTCTATGCTTAAATAAGGTTGTAAACTCACAGCCATTATTCCAATGTGATAATTGCTTGTCTGTGGCCATATTCTTTAACACGATGGTCATGGACTCACGCACTGAAACTTTAAACATCAGTTAGGTTCTTCTGCAAGGTTCCTTGCTCATGGTGTCTTAGCACAGGAATAGAAAAGTAAGTAAGACCTAGATATTTAAAACTTAGTTTGATGATTAATTTTTTTTTCTGGTCCTGTTGATATGTAAAGTTCTAAAGTAACTGCAACATTTTCTTCTGGAATATGTAACAAATATTCCTGTAATATGAGCTACAGCATGGTTCCTGATAATTTTGCACAATAGCAGTGCATATGGGAAAGTGAGCATGGATGATGCCTCGACAAATTGGTGCACTGTATACAAATAAAATCCTATTGACAAAAACAAATGGCAGGCTTTATTTAGTCTAGAGGTCATAGATTTATGGCCCATGAAATAATTAACAACTTACAAACTCAATCAGTATTTTGCTTCTTTTGTGAATTTCAAGAAGTGAAATTGGTGTCTTATCATTATAGTTCTTTTTACTATGTAATACTATTGTCTTTAGTAATTGTAAGCTGTGGCTTTTGAGCCAATATCTCATGTATATTTGTATTTCTGAATGTCCTGACAGTTTCCACATAGCTAAAGATAACTGTGAAGTCATGACTCTCCTGCCTCTACATACCTAGTGCTGGAATTCAGGTTTGTTTCACATGCATAATATATGTGATGATGGACTTAGTACAAAGTAGGCAAGCACTCTACCAATTGAACTACACCCCAAGCTGAAGATGGTGGTTTTGATGGTGATAATAATAATATGTATAGGAAGCACAAGCACTCAAAAAGTCAAATTGTTGTCTATATAACAAAATTTTGCTGAAAGAAAGTTTAAAGCCATTCGTAGAATGAAATTCCTCTAAAGAACTAAAAAATTACAGTGTAAACTTTTTTTTTTAATTCTACAACATCAATAAAGTTGTGCATATGGTAAATATTACAACAAAATCACATCACTTTATTTTTAGATGAAGCAGAAGTCAAATCAAAAATCCCCATATTTCATTTAAAAATATTTTAGTTTGTAGAGACATAATATTGTTTGTTCATACAAAGAAAGAGAGAGAGATGGAGAGAAAGAGAGGGGGAAGGAGAAAATGATTTTTTGATTTTTTTTTCCTTTGGCTGCTCAAAGTGAGATGTTTTACCTTCTTCTGTCTTTATAACTCTAAACTTTTCAAAATCAAAAGCTACATATAAGAACCGTGTTTCTTAATTTTAATTGTATTTCCACAGATTCCATTATAACGCAAAGAAGTTACTTATCACAGTCATTTCTCAATGTCAAGACTCAACAGTCTTTTAGTTTTCATCTTCCTTTGATGACCACATCTCACTCTCTCTTTTGGAAATGAACTTCTTTGTTTTGTGACAATAAAAATATTATTGTTTCTGCTGTCTTTCACTAAACAGAATTTCAACGTGTGTTTCATATTTCTTTATTGAAAAGAATCGTAGTCTTTCACTGCGGCAAACGTTCCCACTCAGAAACAACATTTGTGTGTTTGTTCAGCTCCTTACTGAGGCAGCAAATGCAGTAATGATTATTAGACTGAAAACATCACCTTTCTTGTGATACTTTCTTCTAAAGAAAAAGGGAAATCTGATAATAGTATACAACATAGCAGAAGATTAGTGATTAAACACGGAGAGGGGTAAGTTGATTACACATCATTAGTAATTGCCTTTTGGTAGACAATCAATTTAGAGTTAAAGCTTTAATGAAGTAATGAGGAAGAGAGATTAAAAATACACAGTAAGTAGAAAAGCCATGTACTTATAAAGCTGTAATGCATATGATGCTGATGGTCTAGGTCAGTCTGGTGGGTTAACAATGACACATACTTTGACAATATTCTGATCTTGGGGTGGTGACAGTGAGAATTAGGTAAGTAGGGTACCTCTAGTTATCTGCTGTTAGAATATTCGTTGCTATTCAAACCTTTTATTGTTTCTCTCCTTTTCTTTTATTGAAAGTAGTTTTTTTTTTCATGCAAAATATTCTGATTAAGGTTCCCCTCCCATAATTCCTCTGAGATTCCCCCATACTCTCCCAATATTAATATTCACTCCCTTTTTGTGTCTCCTTAGGAAACACTTCTCCAAAGAATAATAATAAGATAAAGAAAAAAACACACCATTTGGAGTAAGTCAAAAGGAAAAAAGAAAAGAACCAAAGAAAATGCCACAAGAAACAAATATATGCAACACATATTCACAAACACCGGAGTCCCATAAATACAGAAAACTGGAAGTCATAATATATACACAAAAGACTAACACAGAAACAACAACAACAACAAAGCCAAAACTCTGACAAAACTTTATGAGACAAAGAACATCCAATGATGTCAATGGTTTTGTTTTGTGTAGTCCACATACCTCTGGATGGTCTGTTCTTCAGACTAGTATGTGCCTCCAGGGAGACTCAATTGAAGAAAACTAAGTTCTCATTTGTGAGCGGTTATTTTTTTGTAGATAGCTTCTGGCTATTTCTATTTTTAAGGTCGAACATTAAGGATTGTTTAGCTTTTGTTTTGTTTTTTTGTTTTGTTTTCCAATTAGCATTTTTTTTCTTTTCTTCTAAGTATGGTAAAACCTCTGTTTGAATCCTTACTAATTTGTTGTCTTTTCTGATACACTGAATCATAGCTGGGGTAGTAATTCTAAATCTCTCTTTTGCTTTAGAGTACATATAACACTGTTGCTTCTCATAGGGGCTCTAAAAACGCCCCTTGAATGAAGAAATATCCCATTCAGTTTTCTCAACACAAATTCTTAAAAGCTAATCCATAACCTATCTATAATTCACTAGTGCCAATGTGTCATTCTACTTCATTTCATTTTAACTCCTCCATCCTGAAGGAAACTCAATTGAAAATTTACCACTTACTGGTAAAAATTTTAGAGCTTTTATTCTTTATGTACAAAGCATCTTCTGTGACTGTGTTTTTGAGGATATAAGGATACATCACACAGTACACACATAAAGACTTTGTTTCCTAGATCTTAAAGCCTGGAAAATATGGCAAGCTACACTAGAATATAGTGAATAGCTTTGCTATTTTGCACCATTAACAGAAAGTCATTATTCATCAATTTTGTTCAATCTGCAGCAGTCACACAAAACGTAACAGAAGTATCACTGTTGTCTCAGAAGAGAGAGGCTATTGTTTTAGTAAAGCCTTTGTACTCACCATCAATGTACAAACCTTGAAATTTAATCTTCATTAACTATGGAACATAAAATGTAGGCTTTCTTTGCCTGCAAGGACTGTCTTTGAGATTCAGTACAAACACCATAATAATTAGAAGCTGATCATGACTCTTAAGTAATGCTTTTGAAGAGTTGTTACTAAATGAGGGTTTTATTTCTGATCCATACAGAACAACAGAAAATAAGCCTATACTAGTGGCATTTATCTATCCCGTTTGGTCACTGCAGAAAGCCAGATGGGGAATTTATATTGAAATGACCTCTGTTATATCTGTCACCAAACGTCTAGCAATAAAATGCTAGGTTTTGCTAAATTAAAGGCAAACAAAGTTTTCTCTCATAGCAACGGAGCATTATGATAGAGATTTTTAAAAACAGTGTTTAGTTCTAGGAAGGAGCTTGATTGAGCAGCTTGATTGGGAGAACTCCTAGGCTGTTCTTTTATATGAGATTGTAGATTGTGGTTATACAGCTGTAGCGTGTCTAGTGGAGGATTAAAATTTAAAGTGCTTGCAGATCTGTTCACATATTGTACTACAATTTTAACACAGCCAATCATATTAGAAGAAAACATCTTGAGATTAACATTATATTTGCTTCTTAAAAACAAATTTTATGAGATGTCATAAAACATGACATTTTTTTTATACAGCCACACATGTTCAGTATAACAGTAACAATATTGGAACAAAATATTGTGTCCACCATTTCAAAATTTCCCACCACTCCATGCTAAAAGGAGATAAATTTACTCATTTAACACAACTCCCAAGCTGAGACGTAATTATGAGGCACAACTCTCAGTACTGTACATTAAACTGGGAAGGGGATTTATAATAAATTTCGTGGGTGGACTGGAAGTTAGTAGGGACAGGAGCTGTAAGGGTGGGGTGGGGAGAATGGAGGTTGAGACAGCCTCTGGACCTGGAGAGCATTGCGGGAATGGTGTGGAAAACTCGCGCTGTAGAAACTTACCAGGTTCTACACAAAAATCAACCTTATTTTACACTAAATCCCTAAGAGCCCATTCAAGGTAATGCATGGAATTATCACAAGAAGGTCAGTGTTTTCCAGGGAGTTATAATCTGAAACAAATTATTAAAAGACTAGATTGATAAGATGTGAAGTATATCAGAAGTACATGGAGATGAAGATGTGTGTGGAATTTAAAGAGGCAGTGTTTAAAGGCAAATTTTTCATTCAAATAATCAGGAATGACTGATTAGTTTGTAGTTCAATCCTTGTTTAAGTTTGTGTTTGACCCAGTAACTTATTTTATTTCCTGTTTATCTTGTTTAAATATATGTATGTGTGAGGGGTGAGTGTGTACAGAACGTGAGTGTGGATTCCAGGATCATTGGATCTGCTGGCACTAAAGTTATATGTAATTATAAGCTACTTGATGAGTAGTAGAAAAGTAACAGTTAGTCATATGTTTTTTTGTATTTTTACTTATTTTTCTAATACAGTCAATAATAATGATAATTTTCTGTGGCTTTGTCATGTTTGTTAAGTTAGTAGATATTTTAAATCCTCTGTTTTTTTCCTATTATTTATTTGAGAATTTCTTACAATGTATTTTAAATATATGCACACTTCTCAACTCTTCTCAGATTTACCTCATTTCCCTATTTAACTTTGTGTCCTCTTTGTATTTTTCTGTGGTCTTATCTGAGAACAATGATATTTCAGGTGATGAGTATATTATTAAATACATGAATATGCCACTTTCACAATATAGATGAGAACCAAAGCATAACATTTTAATTCATAAATATATAAAATTGTTATTTGGCAATTTAACAGAAACAAAACCCAAAACCCTTTACCTAAAGAATATCAAGTTCATTTATTTCACTTATTTATTTAATTATCGGCTTCATTTATTTCAGGTAGTGATGTCCTTTCCTTGGTTAAAACTTGCTTCTACATGTAGAATGTAGAAATGTAGAAATGTAGAAATGTAGAAATCTTCTACATTTCTACAGACTAAAATATTTCTTCTGTTTGCTGAAAATTTAAAGAGAGGTCTACTTGGATTAATACTTAAACTCTTTAATTTTCTCATGTGCTTGCTTCCAGGTATATACAAAAAGAAATAACTAGTTTAATTCCCTCAGCTAGTAAATTCTCTGGTGCCATGACTACCTTTGTAAGACTTGAATATTCCACTATTTTTTCAGTTGCTCAAAATGTCTCTTACACCTGACCTTTCCACACAACTTCTTGTTAGTACTCTGATTTGCAGCAAATGACTTTGTTTTCTGCCTTTTATTTATAGAATAAAATAACCACTGGATATGCAGGCTTTAGTCTGCCTCATTCTCTGACATAAACACTTATGTTCCTAATCATCCTTTACATGTACCATCTGTATGTGTTGGAAAACAATCTCTCTCCATAGTCAGGAATTCTCTTGCCTTCATTCTTTACAAAGACCTTTCTCTCTGTTAACCTTTACCAAGGTCTCTAATGTCTTCTCCTTGATTTATAATTGTACACATATAAACTTGAAAAAAAGGCACTCTGAGGTTCTTCTACTCTTTATAATTTACCACTCCAGTCCTCTCCAGGTCATACTAACTCCCCCTTCTTTCATATGATTCCCTGCACACTGTCAAAGGTTTGGTTATGAGTCTCAGCATCTGCTTTGATACACTGCTAGGTAGAGTCTTTCAGAGGCCCTCTGTGGTAGGCTCCTGTCCTGTTACTGGTTTTCTCCTACTTCCAATGTCCATCCCATTTGTCTTTCTAAGTGAGGATTGATCGTCTTACCCCAGGTTCTCTTTCTTGTTAATCTTAGAAGACAGGATCTCCACAAGGACCAAATATATCTGGGCACAAGGGTCTTTTATGAGACTGTTTCTCCAACCAAGGACCATGCATGGATATAACCTAGAACCTCTGCAAGGATGTAGCCCATGGCAGCTCAGTATCCAAGTGGGTAACCTAGTAAGGGGGAGGGACTGTCTGTGACATGAACTCAATGGCTGGCTCTTTGCACCCCCCCCCCCAACGAGGGAGGAGCAGCCTTGCTAGACCACAGAGGAGGACAATTCAGCCAGTCCTGGAGAGGCCTGATAAGCTAGTGACAGATGAAAGGGGAGGAGGTCCTCTCCTATCAGTGGATTTAGAGAGGGGCAGGGAGGAGATGAAGGAGGGAAGCTAGGTTTGGGAGGGACGGAGGCAGGGAGTGGTTACAACTGGGATACAAACTTAATAAACTGTAACTAATATAAAAAAAATAAAAGAAATTAATAAAAATTAATTTATCATTCCAGCTTACACAAAAAGGTGTTATAATGTGATCTACTGAGTTTCTTCTAAAGGTCATGAAGTAACTGCTCTAGAGTTAGAATGCTGCCCTGCTTTCCATCCAAAAACTGTTGTTTTGTTTCTCATTATCATCCACCACCACAGTATAGGCAATGCGCTTTTTCTGAGACTGACACTCAACCAAGGACCATCTATGGATATAACCTAGAACTTCTGCTCGGATGTGGCCTGTGGTAGCTCAGTAACCAAGTAGTTTTCCAAAGTAAGGGGAACACGGACTATTTCTAACAGGATCTCAAGGGCAGGCTGTTTGACACCCCCCCCCAGGGGAGGAGCAGTCTGTTAGGCCACAGAGGAGGACTTTGCAGCCAGCCCTGAAGATACCTGATAAAACAGGGTCAGATGAAAGGGGAGGAGGTCCTCCCCTATCAGGGGACTTGGAAAGGGGCAGGGAGGAGACCAGGGAGGGAGTGTGGGGTTGGGGAGGGAATGAGGGAGCGGGATACAGCTGGGGCACAGAGTTAACAAAATGTAACTAAAAAGAAAAATAAAATAAAAAAAATTGAAATAATTTGAGTACAATAATTGAAATCCCTAAGCAAGAATTTAAGAAAAGTGTAGAAAATACAGTGATAATTCTTTTTTCTTAGAGTAATCCAAGATGTGTTAATAAAGCCAACATATAAATTGATGTATATTTATTTTTAAACAGCAAGGACAACAATTAAATATTGTTAATGAAATAAGTTATTCCAGAAACTACCTTGGCAATGTCTCTGAAATTCATTTGCCTTACAAAGATACAAGGGTCATCTCTAAAAAAAAAAAAAAAAAAAAAAATCTGGTGTTTTCTAAACATAAGTCTCTCTCTCTCTCTCTCTCTCTCTCTCTCTCTCTCTCTGTGTGTGTGTGTGTGTGTGTGTGTGTGTTTGCACCCACACTCAAGGGAGCCAATGCACCCATGTGTTTAGTTTTAAGAATGTTCACTTTTATTCTTCCTTAGAAAATAGTTGTCAATAAGATTCTTTGTTTTGTATAGACTTGAAATTTCTGAACACATCACCATATATTGCTATATTGCTTTGCTCTCTCGGTATTTCTTTCTGTTTTTACCTCATCTTCTGCTCATCTCTAAGAGCAGCAGTACCAAAAGTGTGTAAGTAATTCAAAACAAAAACAAAAACAAACAAACAAAAACTCTCAAACCCTCCAAAACAAAAAAACAACATTCACATGGTAGAAAAGTGATTGCCACCTGTCTGCACTTGAATAGCTGACGAAAAGCAGCTGTCAGTCATGGGTTAAGACTACCAAATAGAATGAAAACAACACACGGTTATTTATAGGCATTCAAAAGAACTATATTTTCTCACCTTCTTACTTAATGTTTTAGCATGAAATGGCAATATAAATAGTAGAAGGGAAAAAAATGAAGATTGAGGTTACAGGATAATCAGTACAATGCACCTCAGAAAGACTTTCCGAGAATGGTTCTCATGTGTTGAATACCGGTATGTAATCATCCTTACCTGAACACCAAAAATATCAATGCGGTAACAGGAGATCTATTTATGGTTTACCCAGGGATGCAAGGTAAGAAAAAGTTCATACTAGTTCAACCAGTTTTAGTGCTTTGCTATCTGCTAAGGGATATTTTGCTTATTTTAATGAATTCTTATAAATTGAGGTGATCGTTTTTCTACATCAGAAACAAGTTCACCTTTTTTCTATATGTAAAAAATAATAACAAACCTGGGCAGGAAAGCATCAAAGGAATGACTGTTTAGGGTCCTCATAGAAGCTGAAAATGGCATCTTTGAAAATGAAAGTAGAAATATTTAACTACACAATAAAGACAAAAATAACAAAGCAAAGTAACAGGGGAATTACTGCACAGGAGAAATAACTACAGCTTCTTTTCTTTACTATTATACAGTCTTTGCTTTCAGCAAGGAATAGTGCTACTCCTGGACAGTATGTCAACTGCAGTTTCTAGTTAACTAAGAACTTAGTACATTCTGGGTATGTGATGAAAATGATCTTTCTTACAGATCAGAAAGTCCTTATGAGGTAATCCAGAATGAGATAGTTTTTTTCATCCGTAGTGGGAACAAATTGTACTTTCTCAGACAATTAGGAATAGTGCTTCCTCAAGATCCAGCTGTACCACTCTTAGGAATATGTCCAAAATATGCTCAATAAACAACAAGGACATTTGCTCAACCGTGTTCGTAGCAGCTTTATTCATAATAGCCAGAACCTGGAAACAACCCAGATGCCCCTCAGTAGAGGAATGGATACAGAAATTGTGGTACATTTACACAATGGAATACTACTCAGCAATTAAAACCAAAGAAATAATGAAATTTGCAGGCAAGTGGTGGGATTTAGAAAAGATCATCCTGAGTGAGGTATCCCAGAAACAAAAAGACACACATGGTGTATACTCACTTATAAGAGAACATTAGATATATAATAGAGGACAAACATACTAAAATATGAACAACGAAATAAGCAAAGCAAGAAGGTGGACCCTGGGTAAGATGATCAATCCACACTCAGAAAGCAAACAGGATAGACATTGGAAGATGGAGAAAACAGGGAACAGGACAGGAGCCTACCACAGAGGGCCTCTGAGAGACCCTACCCAGCAGTGTATCAGAGCAGATGCCAAGGTTCATATCCAAACTTTGGGCAGAGTGCAGGAAATCATCTGACAGAATGGGGAGAAGAAAGACCTGGAGGGGACAGGAAAGCAATAGAACCAAGAAATCTGGGCCCAGGTGTCTTTTCTGAGACTGACACTCCAACCAAGGACCATGCATGAAGATAACCTAGAACACCTGCATAGATGTAGCCCATGACAGTCTTCAAGTGGGTACTATAGTAAGAGGAACAGGGACTGTCTCTGACATGAACTCAGGTTAACTCTTTGCTCATCTCCACCTGAGGGGGGAACAGCTTTACCAGGCCACAGGGGAAGACAATGCAGCCAGTCTTGAGGAGACCTGATAGGCTAAGCTCATATGGAAGGGGAGGAAGACCTCCCCTATCAGTGGACTTGGAAAAGAGCATGGAAGGAGATGAGGAAGGGAGGGTGGGATTGGAAAGGAATGAAGGAGGGGTCTACAGTTGGTATAAAAAGTGAATAAATTGTAGTTAATATTAAAAAATAAAAATTAAAAAATATGAATCTCTTCCAGGTATAGGCCATTTTGAATAAAGCTGCTATGAACATTCACATGCAAAATAAAAAAAAACACATCTCAATCTGCCTATAAATTACATTTATATTTAGATACTAGATACTTGTTTTATCAAAGAACTCTTTCCCAAAGTTAGGGAACTCTCAAATATTCTTAAAGAAAGAGAATATGTTAAAAAAATATTTCACCTACAAGGTGATACGTTAATGATCAAAAGTAGTTTATTTCTTAAGGTAGAATGTTGAATAAAAAGAACATGATGAGATGAGAGAGTTTAGAGTGAGGAAAAGAAAGATGACAATAATGACATTACAATATCAGAAATTTAAAAAGTATAAAAGATTTAAAGAGATAAATTATTTTCAGATATTTCCTATATTCCTTTAGAAACTCTTATCATGATCCAGGAGACAACTATCTGCCATGTTCTGTGGCAGGATGCTTTCCTCTCACATAGGTCCAGATTTCATCTCAGCACTGACTGAGTTCAGTGTTTCCTTTTCTGGTATAGAGGTGAAGCTCGTAATTCACATTCCTTTCCATGAATATAGAGGAGTGAAGGAAACTCACAGCAGAAATTTCATCAAAATTGTCTCCAGTCATACTTACACCAATAGCATTGAGCCGTTGAAAAAGCTTTCGCCATTCCTTCAGTAAAATATGTACTTGAGTTAACACAGCTCTTTCAAATTGGATGACATTTCAATAATGAATCATCATTGTGAAATCAGGTGATTGTGTATAGGATTACAGAACTTAACATAGTACCTCAGTATTGTGACTATCTTTGAGTATATTCTTGAGTACAAATATTACTTGAGAAACTCAAAGGAATTGTTTCCTACTGGTATGATATCCAAATATATTTTTCAATTAGCCCTCTCCACTTCCAAGGCTGGTGAATGAGAAACTTTTTTTCTACAGAAGCCTGACAAACATCAATATTCCATAAAACTTCTAAATCTCATGAAACTCTTGTTTATATGTCTGTATGGTCAAGCCCAGAATTTTTCTGGAGACAGGACTCTGTTACACCCATCTCTTCATGATGATTTTGAATTAGCCAATCGTGTCAGATAGTGAGATTGAGCTCCCACTGACGAGATATATTCACTAACTGAAATAAAATGAAAACTAACTACTTCCAACCTGGTATGCTTGTTGGCTTTGTTTGGATCTCAGCACATAAGTTTTACTAAATGGCATAGCCTTGCTGGGTTTCTCTGCTTTGTTTGTGTATTTCTTTGCATGGTCAAGGAAATATTCTTTTCCAAAAATTTGGGAGCTTGTCCTGGGTTTCAAATTTATCCAGGAGGGTGTTCAGGTCTTTTCCCCTAGCAGGGGCACAAGTCCCACATCTCTGTCAGTGTGGTGCCGGTGAATCTTAATGAAAGACTAGATTGTTAATACTCTCTGGATTGAAACTTTCTCATCAACACAAAGAAGGGCCCAAGCAGGCATGTCTGTGTAGAGATTAAGGTGAGAAATGCAATGAGAAAATAACAAAGGACAGAGCCCAGCAGAGGTGAGCAGGACGCTGGACCAAGCTCTATTTTCCTCCATCCTGAGGTAGCCTGTCTAGTGCAGGGTTAGCTTAGAGATATTTCTGCCTGCTCCCCATCTGCCTGGCCCACCTGCCACACAGTGAAACCAGCAGAGGAACTACCAGGCTGGTGAACACGAGAGTCAACCAGATGGCTAGAGGCCAGCATAAGGACACAATCCAAAAACTCACATCCATATGGCACCACTAGAAATGACAGGTTCTGACACAGCAAACCCTAGAGATATTATCACACTCCAAAACCGAAGCACAAGAAAAAGGTTTTAAATCTGAGGTTATAAAAATTACAGACACCTTAGAGGAATAAAATAAAGTTCTCAAAGTATAACAAGAAAATACAGTCAGACAGGTGAAAGAATTGAACAATGACCTAAAAGAAATTAAAGAAATACAGGAAATTACAACCAAACAGGAGAAGGAAATGAAAAAAACTGTTCAATACCTAAAAATGGAACTAAAAGCAATAAAGAAAACACAATCTGTGACAATCTTGGAGGTGGAAAACCTATGGAAAAGGACAGGAACTACAGACATAAGCATGGATCACCAACAGAATATAAGATAGGGAAGAGAGAATATTAAAGGTAGAAGAAATTGAAACATCAATCCAAAAAAAAAAAAGTGTTAAATCTAAAAAGCTCCTGACATAGATCATCCAAGAAATCTGGGACACAGTGAAAAACCAAACCTAAGAATAATAGGAATAGGAGAAGACTCCCAGCTCCAAGACCCAGAAAATATTTTCAACAAAATCATAGAAGAAAACTGCCCCAATCTAAAGAAAAGAGAGACCTATAAATATACTAGAAGCTTAAAGAGCACCACATAATAATTAAAGCACTAAAGCTGCAAGGGAAAAAAAGGCCAAGTTCCATATAAAGGCAAACCTAGCCAAATTACACCTGACTTCTAATTAGAAATTGTAAAAGCCATAAGGGCTTGGGCAGATATCTGACAGACACTAAGAGACCACAGATGTCAGCCCAGACTACTATACCCAGCAAAACTTTAAATCAACATAGAGGGAGAAAACAAGACATTCCAAGAAAACAAACAAACAAACAAACAAATTTACAGTACATCTCCACAAATCTACCCTACTGAAGATACTAGAAGGAAAATTCCAACCGAAGGATGCCAACTACACCCAGGAAAATACAGGTAGTAAATAACCCCACATCAGCAAAACCAAAAGAAGGGAATCACACACAGCGATAACGATAGTGTAGAGAACGAGGGAGTGGCCAAGAAATGACTGGGCCAACTAGAGACCCACTCCGTCAGAAAGCACCAACCACTGACCTATTAATGATAGTCTGCTATGCTTGCAGACAGGAGCCTAGCATATCTGTCCTCTGAAAGTTTCCACTCAGCAGAGGATTGAAACATATCCTGATACCCACAGCCAAATATTGGGCAGAGCTGCCTGGTCTTGTATAAGAATAGGGAGAAGGATAGAGGGATATAGAGGGGACAAGAACTCCCCGAGAAGACCAACAGAGTCAATTAACCTAGGTCTGTGGGCACTTACTGAGATTGAAGCACAAACCAAAGAGCATGAATTGACTAGACGTAGCTTTCTACACATATGTAGCTGATGGACAGCTTGGTCTTCATGTGAGTCTTCCAGTGGAGAGGGGTGTCTGTAACATGTACTCTGTTGCCTGCTTTTGGATCACTTTCTTCTAACTGGAATGCTTTGGGCATCAGTGGAAGAGAATATGCTTAGTACTGATGTGACTTGATGTGCCAGGTTGGTTGCTTGTGGTGGGTAGCTCTCCTTTACTGACGAGAAGGGAAAGATGGAAGGGAGAAGAAGGTGGGAGGTTGGGACTAGGAGGATAGGATGGAGGGGGTGCAACCAGGATGTAAAGTGACTAAACAAAAATTTTTTTTAAAGGAGTAGAGAAGGGTATGATAAACGAATGAGGTTTTGGAGCATTTCTATCAGCTTGATGAGTTATTTTCACTGTGTCTGGATGAATCTCTTCATAATTCTTGTAGCTTAACTTAGTCTGATTATTTACCAATATGATCCTTAAATTGAGAAGGGCTTAGAGGCTCAATTCCTTTCCCTTAGGAGATGATTTCTTACCTTCCATATTAATCCTTCACCTTCAAACGACTTCCAAACACCCCAACTGCCACTGAGTACTTTGTTACTTTCCTTTTTATTTTAATTATTATTCACTTTAAGTTCTTGTAATCCATCCCTCCTCCACTCCCAGTCCTACGCCCTATCCCTCCTCTCTTCCCTTCCCCCCCCCCTTTTCTTCTGAAAAGAGGAGTTCCCATTACCATGCTGCCCAGCTTTTCAAGTTGCTTCAGGTCTAATCATTTCCTCTTTCCCTGTGGCCTGGCATGGCAGTCCCACCAGAGGAAAGTGATCAAAACCTGGCAAGTGAGTCTCTGTCCAATTCACCCTTCACTTCTCTTACTAGAGGACCCACTTGAGGCTTAAGCTGCCCATCTGCTACATCTTTGTAGGGGGCCTAGTGTTCATGCATGGTCCTTGGTTGAGTCTTCAATCTCAGGAAGCCTTTCTAGGCCCTGGTTAATTGGCTCTGTTGGTGGTCTTGTGGAGCTCCTGTCACCTCCAGGTCCTTTTATCTTTTGTCCCACTTTTCCACAAGATGCCCTATGCATCACCCAATGTTTGGCTGTGAATCTCTGCATGTGTTTTGAGGGACTGCTGGGTACAGCCTCTCAGAGAACAACTCTGTCAAGCTCCTGTCTACAAGCTTAGAAGAGCACTGATCATAGTGTCAGGGATTGGTGCTCTTTGATAGGGTGGGTCTTTGGTTAGCCCAGCCATTGGTTGGGCATTCCCTCAATTTCTATTCTATCTGCTCTATATCCCTGCACATCTTGTAAGCAGTGTAAAATTTGAGTTGAAGGTTTTGTGGGTAGGTTGGTGTCCCCCTCCCTAAACTGGAAGTCCTTCTGGGCTAGGACGTGACCACTTCAGTCTCCATGTCCCCTGTTTCTATGAGCCTCAGCTAGAGTCACCCCCATATCCTCCTCATGTGAGGATATGAGCCTACCTTGTTGTAGGTCTTCAGCTTGTCGCAGAGATTCCCCCCACAGTTTCCATTCTCTCACATAGCCCTCTCACCTCCCACCCCTGCTATCTCCACATATGGTCATAACCTCATTCTCCCCACACACTCTCCCACCCAGTTCCCTAATCCTAACATGAAAGTTTGGTCACTGAAAATACTATGAAACTCCAATTTAGCTCCATATCTTCTTTCTGAGCATCAGATTCTCTGTTTGTTTTTTTTTGTTTGTTTGTTTCTTTTTCACTTCCTACTTTTTTTTTTTTTCTTTTTGGTTTAGGTTTTAGGGAAGGGAAGAGTATATGCAGCCACTTAATGTGGTTAGGTCTAACATTGCTTTTGACCATAACCTTTCCAGGCAGTTGTTTTTCTAAGTGAGTAGAAGTGATACAGAAGACTACTACAATTTTAAATCAAGACTGTTTTAAGAAGCTGGTTTCTAAGCGATATAAACTACAGCTAACAGTGAGCATTGCAGATCTGTGTGATCTCAGCATTAGCTGTGCTAAAGTGAGACAAAATGATGCCAGCATCACTTTCTTTCAATGTGTTCTCCGTGTTATAATAAAGCAACAGCACCAAATATTGGCATTTGGTATAATCCTCATTACTTCTACTTCCATTGTGAGTTCCTTTTGCAGCAAGAATGAGTACCTAGTAGCGAAGGGAAGAGAGATCAAAATAACATCCACATTCATAATTAGTGGTAAGGATGTATGAACTACCATTCTTTGGCTTGAGAATATGGATGTTACTTCTTATATTTATTTACTTTGATATCTGCTCTTTCCCTAAGGGTACTTTCTGCTACAGTGGCTAATATAACTCTGATGTCCGCTGGAAAAAAATATATGAGGTGACTATTCACATTTAATCTGTAAAGTGTGTGGATCCCACAGGGACTTATGCCTTGATGGAAGATGAGCTCATTTTATCATGAATCTAAGCTTGCCAAGGAAAAAACATAAGCATGGAGTTTGTTGACATTTTGGCTGGTGATATCATCAAGTTTGTGGCAACCAAGTAATTTGAAAGTCAACTTGGCTAGTGACAATATCAAACTGGTAAGAGCCATGTAACTTTAATGCAATCTTGGTTAAAATAAGCACATATCATAAACTAAGATGGCACTCCCCCTAAATTTCCCAGTACATTGGAGCCCTTAAGAAAACTCCCCACCTAGAATTTACTATGCTGAGTGCTCCAATCCTCATCTCTTTTCATTTCCCTCTTACTGGATGCATAATGGTATCCTGGAAACGGGAGACTCAGAGGAGATTCCACTATATTGCCAGGTGTTAGAGTCAGTCCTTCTCCTCTGCTTCCTCTTCCTTCTTCTTCATCTTCTTAATCAAACTAAGAAGGTATTGCCAGAGCTGGGCATGGTGGGTGCTGCACAGCTGGAAGGCAGAGGTAGATGGAGCTCTGTGAATTCCACGCCAGCCTTATCTACAAAGGAGTTCAGGACAGCTAAGGTTACACAGGAGAAACCCTGTCTCAGGAGAGAGAGAGAGAGAGAGAGAGAGAGAGAGAGAGAGAGAGATAATACCACAACTTTACACTGGTCTTTTTGTTTTTTTTTTTTTTTTTTTTTGAGTTTGATAATTGTTTTGCATGATATATTTACTGGTTTCTAGAGTATAGACTTAGAGTAGTCTTCTAGCCATCTGCCTATATCACTAGCCAGATACCAATGGGAACTAACATTTTGAGATGGCTAGATCTGAGAAACTCATGTGAATTTGCGATTGCCCATGGGAACTTTGGTAAGAAAGCTCAGATCCCAACCAAGACCTAAATAATAGATTGCCTTGTACTAGATGAGATGCTACAGGGACAGCTGCAATAGCTGGAGGCAAAGAAGAATTAGCCTGCTTGCTTGGGAAGCTGGTGATGTTCACTCTGCTCAGGCTTAGAGACTGCTCTTTTTAAGGAGCATCTCCAAACCTACATTTTTTTAACTGAAGTAGAAAATTATTTCTCTGCTCAAGATCAGTTTTGCTTTTCCCTGTCTGTTTTTGTTTCTACCCTCACCAAGCCCTGAGTGCCTTTGTTTCTTATTTTTATAGTCTAATTGATGTGACATAGACTAGGAAAGTAAAAAGAAAAGATTGATGTACTTCTTCCTACGTTCCTTTACATGTTATTGTTTTCTGTGCTTTACAGGTACTGAATCAACAAGACATCACAGAATAATAAAATAGAGTAAATGATTCTTAATAGTTAGTGCATGGGAAGGATGTGTGTGTGTGTGTGTGTGTGTGTGTGTGTGTGTGTGTGTATGTGTGTGTGTATGGCCTTCTGCCTAATTAAAACAAAACAAAACAAACAAACAAAACCTCACAAATGTAATTCCAGGATAATAGTGTTATCTCCAACTTTTCAAAATGTTTAAATTTTTAAATTATTATCATTTATCATTTTATTCAATTTACATCCTGGCTGTGGCCCTCTTGCTCACTTCCTCCTAACCCCTCCCTCCCTCTTCTTCCACTATGCCCCTCCCCTAGTCCACTGATAGGGGAGGTCCTCCTCCCCTTCTATTTGACCCTAGCCTATCAGGTCTCACCAAGACTGGTTGCATTGTCTTCCTCTGTGGATTGGCAGGGATGCACCCTCCCTCCACCCCCAGCCCAGGGTAGGTGATCAGAGAGCCTGGTACTGAGTTCATACCAGAGACAGCCCCTGCTCCCCTTCCTAGGGAACCCACTTGGAGACTGAGTCTAAGGGCTACATCTGAGCCTGTGTTTTAGGTCCTCTCCATGCATTGTCCTTGGTTGGGGTATCATTCTCTTCAGGGACCCCAGGGCTAGGGTTTTTGTTTGTTTGTTTTTTGTTTTGGTCTTTTTTTTTTTTTTTTTTTTTTTTTTGCTCTGTTTGTCTCCTTTTCGGGATCAATCCTAATTCAGAAGGGCAAACACAATAGACATTGGAAGCAGGAGAAGACAGGGAACAGGACAGGAGCCTATCACACAGGATCCCTGAAAGACTCTCCTGATGGAGGTATTGAAGCAGAGGCTGCGACTCATAGCTAAACTTTGGGCAGAATGCATGAAGTTTTATGAAAGAAGGGGGAGAGAGAAAGACCTGGAGGGGACAGGAGCTCCAAAAGGAGACCAACAGAGTCCAAAATGTTTTGTGGGATTTATAATTAATTATAGTATCTCTTTCTTTCTATACTTTCTTCC
Organism: Psammomys obesus; assembly: GCF_907164565.1. Classification (NCBI taxonomy): domain Eukaryota; kingdom Metazoa; phylum Chordata; class Mammalia; order Rodentia; family Muridae; genus Psammomys; species Psammomys obesus. The sequence continues at coordinate 39,763,326 of NW_026585895.1, read as the reverse complement.
CAAACCCTTGCTCTCTTTCAGATTCATAGCCACGTTTTCCTTAATTAATTAATGACATATTAGAAAAATAACTATCCCCAGTTCCAAAGAAGCAAGGGTAGCCTCTGCATGTATTACTTTTCTGTTGCTGTGATAAAACACCATGACCATAGCAACTCGAATGAGAGTTTATTTCTGCTTGTGGTTTCAGCAGGATAAGAGTACACTGTCATAGGGAAGCATGGCAGCAATCAGCAGGCATGGCAGGAAGGTAGGAGCTCCCATCCTCAATTTCAAGCAATAAGTGGAGAGGGGAAATGGGAAGCCCACAGAGGCTATGACCTCTTGAAGCCCGCCTCCCAGTGACACACTTTCCACTGTAAGGCCACATCCTTAAATCTTCCCAAACAGTGCCACCAACTGGGAATCAAGTGTTCAAATGCCGGAGATTGGGAGGATATTTCACACTCAGATCACCACTGACCCTGAAGAAGCTAGGGTTCATTTTGATACAGAAGATTTGATGCAAAATTATCTGCATTTTTCAATACTTTACAAAACTGAGACTATAGTTTTGCACAGTGCCTATGAACTTAACAAGGATGGAGGAATTATGGGTGAATCATCATGAGCAGTTAATAATATGAAGCAATTACACTACTCTTGGATTGGTATCTCACTACACAAATTAGTTTAGGAACTGAACCAAATCTTCTTAAGCGTGTCATTTTATTATAAGCTTAACCTCTGCTAAAAATTTCTGTTTCTCCTGGCTTCTCTTCAACTGATGAATCATATCATTTATCACAGAAAAACAAATGTTCTCTGTCTATTTAAGTTATAATCCGTTTCTATTGGAGTATCAACAGCATATATTTTAAGTAATGAGAATGGTGTTTAGAAAAAAACTGCAATTTTACTCTATTTATAAACAATAGATAACAATATCTGAATGCATACATTTTCTGTGACTAATTGGAAATAGCTAAACTCACAACATAAAAATATGGGACATGAGTGTTAAAGCACATAATGCTAACGAGGCCCTGAAGTTAGTTTCAGCTGTTGGGTGCATGCAGTGAAAGCTTCTGAAGTTGGAGTCACAGTTACTTATGAAGTTTTCGAATATGTGGAGCTGAAGAAACCAGTGCCATTGTTCCAGGGGCCTTTGGAGACCTTCCCTGGATCTTCCATTAATCAAAAGCATAGCTAGGTCTAAATATTGACTGCCGATTTACCTTCCTCTCCTGGAGGGTCTCAAGAGACTGCTGCAATAAAAGAAAGTAAAGCCAAATGCACAAAATCTGAGGTTTGGAGAAAACACAGAAGAAGAATAGAATCTTTTTTTTGTGTATTAAAGATCAATCTTTTCCTGAAAGTGATTTTTTTTTTTCTATATGACTAAAAGGTCATTCCTAGTCATTGATTCTACCTTGGGAAAGACTATTTCTCAGAAATAATTCAATTCTGTTATATTTTTGCATATATAGTATACATGTTTTATGACTTTAATCTTTATACATTTATGTTATGGGTCCTCAAATATGCTTCATATATATATGTCTTTGAAACATTTAAGGTTTTTGTTCCTATGACCAGGTATGTAAATATTCTATAGGATATAATCACTTCCTCAAGTAAATGTGATGTGCTTTTCATAAATTTTTTCCTGTAATTTTTTTATACACTAGTTTCTTCTGTTTATTGAATGTTCACTCACATCTGTGGAACAGGAAGTGTAATTTCTCAGGCACTGTCGGTCAAAACCTGTTAGATTTACATTGCCGTTATGAAGTTTACTGATATTGAATGGATTATTCCAAGTGGATACTAGTTTTATATAAAAAACAAATTAACAAAAGACATTAAAAATGTGACTGCATTAAAAATTGCTTCAGCAATGAGCATTATCTTAATTAATACATCTAGATAGATTTCACAAACTATAAGCAATGATTCTTCATCTCAAAACCAGAAACGTTCTCATCCATTCTTGGGTGAATCAGTTATCAAATGTATTTTTGGGGTCTTCATGGTATTTTTCTTTGATTATAGTATTTTGACCTTCGCACAATAATAATCATAACATGTGAGAGAAAGACTGTCTCACTAAAACCCTTCTGTCTGAGATCTGCCTCAGAGATACAGAGAATACATAAATGGTGCACTGGGAGGTGAACAGTATGCTTTACAAGTTGAGTGAAGCAGGCAAGATTTGAGAACCATCATTTGCATATCCTGGCTCTGCCTTTTTTTCTTTTCTACAGTTCACATGAAGATACAACCTAAGAGCCTTGACACTCCCCATATGTGGCTGAAAATGAAAATACTGGGAATAAAATATAATTTTCCTCTTATAGATAATTTTAAAGTTTTAAATTACAATTAATTACCTTTACTAATACCCTTTTAGAGAAAAATACTTAAATCATCCTTGCATTTGGAATAAAATTGGACCTGTCCCCTCACCTTCACCTGAGCAGTGGATATTTTTAATCATGAAATCATATGTCTAATACTATCTGATCACTTAACTGTTTACTGATGCCAGCTTTTGCTTTAAAACTAAAATCAACCCACCCAACGCACTGCTTACTTAAACATCAGTACCATTATTACATATGATAGTGGTACAAACTGGAAATACTGCACCTCGTTTGGAAAATGTCCAGCACCAGCGAATCAATTTTCTATAGACTTTGTAAAAACAACTTCTGATTTATGAGTTTGGGGGAGTAGAATGAAGCAATACTTCATAAAAGCCATTAAAAAGAACTTGTGACACAAAATGAAAGAATTCTAACTAAATTACATCAGTTTTTGATTTCTTTTGTATACCTAACGGCATAATGAAAGCTGATTAGACTATTCATATGTTCACAATCTCAGTTACTATATCGGAGGGCCTCAAATTAAAAAGTTGATTTATAAATGAGATGACAGTACAATTGAGCAATCAACCTCATAAACAGCCTACTGCTGAGAAATCCAAGTTTTTAATTGGTCAAACAAAGTAGCATTCCATACTGAAAATGTGGAAGATAGTTTATATTTAGAATTAACACAATAGTGATTCTTAGATAGCAGCAATAAATTAAACATTTAACCAGGAACAAAAGTAAACTACTCTAAAGAATGAATGAAGAAGGAATACTTTCAGGATTTTTGTAAATAACAACTGTGGTGCATGTTTGCTCCATGTGGTTATGGTAAAGTCACAGAGAGAATATTGTTGTGGGAGCACTGGCATGTTAAAATCATGTAGATCCATTTTTAAAACATTCACAGTGACTGAGAGACATATGCTTCCACCAAAAATGCATTCTTTTAAAATTCCATGTTTTCAGGTGTTATAGTTATATTAGTCAGTTTTTTTCGTAGATCTTATCTAATAAAAATCTGAAAGAAGAGCAAAAATGATTGTCCCATGATTTCAGATAACTCGTCCTGGTAGGTTGGCCTCTAGGTCTGTGGGCAGATTGTCATTGTGCAGTGCCGTACCCGGGGAGTTTCAATCTGGATATACAGGAAGTAAAGTGGAACAGCTCATAGCATGGTGAGCAGGAGGCTAAGAAAATAAGAAAAAGGGTCACAACCAAAGAGAGCTCAAAAATGTTTCCACCCATTACCCACTTTTTCCAAACAGGCAGTAACTTTACATTTCTATGACCTTCCAATAATTTATAGAAATTTTGAAGCTATTAATTGATGAACACATAGTTCTCATCACAACTATCATGATGTAATAGTTCTGTTAAACAGAGGTGTGGTGTAGTCCCCATGGCATTTCTCAGTCCAATCAAGATGGACTACACAGTGATTTTTAAACCATGACAAACAATAAGGAAAGGTGAGAAGAATGCGTTGGCTTCTCCCTTCTTCCCTCCTGGACATCTGGCAACCACCCCCTAGCTGTAGTCAGTCAGAGGCAAAATGTAAAAAGGAGGTTGAAAAGGAAATCTTTTAGGATTTGACCATTTATTAACACTAGCCATAGTCAGCAGGGCCAGTAAAGACACATTTGTAGAGACCCACAGATAAACATTAGGAAACCTGCAGGTTTTCTGGTGAGTCACTCTCAAGATTGAGTTTAACAGTGATATTGAGCATGTTAAAACTATTTAGAAATAAACAAACAAACAAAACAAAACAAAACAAAACAAAAAAACAGAGAACCAAATGTCAGGAACTCGCCTTTTTATGTGATTATTGAATGAAACAAAGTATTCAGCTAAGACTACATAAGATCTGCTGAAAGACTCTATATCTTGGTAATATGCTGTTTTTCATCAGAAAATAGGTGTTACACAATGTTCCCTTGTGTGTGTCTTTTTAAATTAAAATAAAAACGTTTGTACCTCTATTCACTATAATTTTTGAACAAAAACTGACAACTCTTTCAGAATTGCTATGAGAGTTACATGGCCTTAAAACTTTAGCAACTATTCTGATTCACATAACCCATGCTTTTAAACAGCTTTCAATTTAGATATCTAAATGCAAAGAAACATGAAAACTTCATCGATAAAATATTCAAGCCTTTTTTAGATTTAGCTTTAGCAAATGGAAAGGCAGAATCACCAATATAAAACATATTTTAGGAAACAAATGAAGTCATGCATTTTCAACATAAAAGTGAATGACACAAAATATAGATATTAAAATTGATATATTTAAATGAATTTTCTAGAGTTAGAAAAATAATGCTTTAAAGGACTCAGTGGCTGATATAAGATCACAAATTATTCAATTAATTTAACAAATTCTCAATATAAATTATCTATGCGAATAAAAGAGAGAATTGTGTATCTTCATGAAGAAAGAAAAATATTCTGCATTACTTCAACCTTCATAAAATGTTAATTAAAAATATATCATAGTCTTAACTCTAGACCAAAACACTTACTACAAAGAAGAGTACAAAGGGTTAATAGATATAGAACCAAAAAAGATCACATACAGAGGAAAAACAAAATTTAGTAAATTGATCCTCAACAGTTAAAATGTTGATTTCCAGTAGTGAGACTAGGACACCAACTTACCTGCAAAACTTTTGACCTATAGTTTGTCTTGCCTGCTAGATGTGCTAGGGTACTAGTGACACAGAACTTGTAGGATTGATACAGCTTGAGGCCCATGCAAAGAGAACAAGTCCATATCCAACATTGCTTCCATGGTTGGGAACCAAAAACTGGCTAGACCAGAGACCTAGGATAGAACTAAACACAACTGTCTTCCACAAGTCAATGAAATGATTCCTAATGATGTTGAATAGTACTCATAGATTATTGCCTAGTCCAATCGTCATCAAAGAGGCTTCCTATAGAAACTGATAGACACATTTGCAGAGACCCACAGATAAACATTAAGAAGAGCTCAGAGATCCCAACAGAGAAGGGGAAACAGATTGTAGGAGCCAGAGAGGTCAGGGACATCAGGAAAACACTGCCCATAGATTCAACTAAGCAGCACTCAATAGGGGCTCACAGAGACTGAATCATTGGTCTGAGCTAGTTTTCTTCCACATATATGTTATAGTTGTGTAGTTTGGTGTTCTTACGGGCCTCCTAAGAGAGGGAATGGGGAGTGTGACTCTTTTGCCTGCTCTTGGGACCCTTTTCCTTCTGCTGGGATGCCTCATCCAGCCTTGATATGAAGGTTTTTGCCTAGTCTTATTGTAACTTGTTATGTCTTGTTTTATTGATATCCTCAAGAGGCCTGATCTTTTCTGAAGGGAAATGGAGAAGGAATAGATATGAAGGAAAGAGAAAACTGGGACAGACTGGGAGAAGTAGAGGGAGTAAAATTGTGGTGGAGATATAATGTATGAGAGAAGAATAAAAAAGAGAGAGAAAGATAAAATTTTAAAAGACATTATTAAAAAGATGTACATGCAAGGTATACACTTTGAAAAATAGTAATTGCATATTTGAAATAGTGTTATTCCCAGTTCTTGAGACCCCCAAAGACCACCAGGAATCTACTCCACTGCAAGGTAAGGGAAATTGACTTTGAAATGATTGTTTTACTTTAGGTGCCAAGACCATAAATGGTTCTGGTCTGGCCATCTGGGCTGGTTTCTGAGCAACTGTATCTCTAGTGGGCAGGAAAAGAATGCAGTAGAGCTAGTTCCTTCCCCCAGGTGGCTGGACATGTCTCCACCTGGCTGGCCTTTCCTCAGGCCTGTGCTCCAAGCCCCAAACTAATACCCACAAACACAATTTTCAATTCAAGAGCTACTTTCAAGAGGAAGTAGCTCTTGCCTCTAGAATATGTAAACAATGTTTAAAACTTAAAAAAAAAAATACAATGTGTAATTATCTGAGGCAGATTAAAACCATGACATGTATTTGTGTAAGTACTGGAAAGACAGTTTAGTGTCATGAATTTTCTAAGCTCTAAAGCCTGGTCACATTACTAATTTCACTGTAGTATTTTTAGCTTCAGAGAAAGCAATGGCCAATGAAGGCTTTCCATGTCTGTTTATTTGACTGTTCTGCCTCACAAATCTATAACTGAATACATATGTAATTATCTTGTAAACACTGAATATTTCTACCTTAGTTAGGTTTAACATTGTTGTGATGAAACACCATAACGAAAGCAACTTGCAAGAAAAATGTTGATTTGGCTTACATTTCCATGTCACTGTTCATAATTGAAGGAAGCCAGGACAGGAACCCAAACAGCAGGAAACTGGAGGTAGGAACTAATATAGAGGCCATGGAAGGGTTGCTCCATGCAGCTTATTTCAGCCTGCTTTCTTATAGAACATCAGCCCAGGAATGGAACCACCCATGATGTGCTGGGCTCTCCATCATAAATCACTAATCAAGAAAATGCCTTCTTTCCCTTAACCCAATCTTTTTTTTCCTTTCCTTTTCTTTTTTTCTCTTTTTTTAATTTTTAATAATTACACTTTATTCCCTTTGTATCTTCCCTGTAGCTCCCTCCCTCCTCCCCTCCTAACCTCTCCCTTCCTCCCTCTTCTCCACGCATGCCCCTCCCCAAGTCCACTGATAGGGGAGGTCTTCCTTTCCTTCCTTCTGATCCTAGTCTATTAGGTCTCATCAAGAGTGGCTACTTTGTTTAGTGTCCAAGTTGGCTCCATAGTAATGAGAACAGGGACTGTCTCTGACATAAATTGATTGGCTTGCTCTTTGATCACCTCCCCTTGAGGGAGGAGCAGCCTTACCAGGCCACAGAAGATGACAATGCAGCCACTCCTGATGTGATCTAATAGACTAAGATCAAAAGGAAAGAGAGTAGAACCTCCTCTATCAGTGGACGTGGGGAGGGGCATGCATGAATAAGAGGGAAGAAGGGTGGGACCGGGAGGGGAGGTGGGTGGGGCTTATGGGGGGATACAAAATGAATAAAGTGTAATGAATAAAAAAATAAAATAAAATTATACATAAAAAAGAGTGGCTGCGTTGTCTTCTTCTCTGGCCTTGTAAGGCTGCTCCCCCCTCAGGATGAGGTGATCAAAGAGCAGACCAATTAGTTCATGTCAGAGACTGTCCCTGTTCCCATTACTATGGAACCCACTTGGACACTGAACTGCCATGAGTTACATCTGTGCAAGGGTTCTAGGTTATCTCCATGAATGGTACTTGGTTGGAATATCAGTCTCAGAAAAGACCCCTGTGCTCAGATTTTTTTATTCTGTTGCTCTCCTTGTGGAGCTCCTGTCCTCTCCAGATCTTACTATTTCCCACTTCTTTCATAAGATTCTGCCCAAGAGTTGGCCATGAGTCTCAGCATCTGCTTTGATAGTCTGCAGGGCAAAGCCTTTCAGAGGCCCTCTGTGGCAAGCTCCTAACTTGTTCCCCATTTTCTCCTTCTTCTGACGTCTACCCTCTTTTCCTTTCTGTATGGGGATTGAGTATTTTATCCAGAGTCCTCCCTCTTGATTAATTTCTTTAGGTGTACAGATTTTAGTAGGTTTATCGTATATTATGTGTCTGTATGAGTGAGTTTATACCATGTGTGTCTTTCTGCTTCTGGGATAGCTCACTCAGGATGATCCTTTCCAGTTCCCACCATTTACCTGCACATTTCATGATTTCCTTGTGTTTTATTGCTGAGTAATATTCCATTGTGTAGATATTCCACAATTTCTGTATCCATTCCTCAGTTGCGGGGCATCTGGGTTGTTTTCAAGTTCTGGCTACTACAAATAAAGTTGCTACAAACATAGTTGAGCAAATGTTCTTATTGTGTACTTGAGCCTCTTTTGGATATATACCTAAGAGTGGTATAGCTGGATCTTGAGGAATCGCTATTCTTACATTAACCCAATCTTATGGAGGCATTTTCTCAAATAAAGCTCCCTCATGTCTGATGACACTAGGTTATATAATGCTGACATCAAACAAGCTAGCAAAACCCTTACTTTATTGGTTTTTATAGACTCAGGGCCATTTACTCTTTTGTTTCTTTTCTTCACTATGACAAAAAAAAATGCTTGGATTCTTACAAGTAGTGTATATAGTATATTTAGGAAGTATCTACTTTGCCTTCCATGTAAGACCCATCATACAACCTCAAGAGTATCCTGTTAAGGAAAAAAAGTCATACAGGGAAGATTATTATTGTATGGTTCCATTCATACTAATACACATGAAGGTAATTACTTACAGAGCAGAAAGCAGGCCAAAGTTTTGATTGTTTTAGCTTAAATTAACCACAAATGAGTGTTTAAAAAAACACTTTGGGGATTTAGAGATGGATTCTAAATCTGGACTATGATGGTGTTAGAAAATCCTATTAATTTACTAAAGTTACTTAATTAATGCATATAATTTGTGTGGTTTATAAATAATACCTCAAGTTGCTACTTAAAAGCTATAGCTCCACAGTGGATGGGGCAATCATTATATTAAAAGATTAGAAAAGGCTTAAATTCTTTGTTGCTGTGACAAAAATCCTTGCCAAATACAAAGGAAAAAGATAAAGTGTACTTTATTCGAGTTTCAGGTATATTTCAGCTACCCATGGGTAGAAGGTATGGCTATGGGATTAGCTCATCCAGGGCTGTGAAAAGGTAATAGATATATTTGCATAGTTGTGGCCCAGTAAGCACAATAAAGAAAACTAGGTAAAACCATCAACTTCCCCTTCCCTTATGACCTACTTCTACCAGCATAGATCCATAGTCTTCAAAGAGCAGTACTGGTTAGGGACCCAGCATTTAAATCATTAGCCTATAAGGAATAGTTTAGATTCTTAGCATAACACAGCTTTTTTTTCTACAGAGGAATTATTTCTAAAAGATTCCAACAAAAATAAATCAGACTGAAGCCAAAGACATCAAAAAATATAGATTTCAATTGTCATATAAATTGTAAAATAAGGCAGAGTTTAAATAAATGTATATATTTATTTTTCAGTTCTAAAAAGAGGGTTTTTTGCTGCTGCTGAACTGTAATAGAGGAATATCTTGCCATGGCTTTGAAAAATATATCACTTAACAAAGTCAAAAAGGCTGTTGAGAATACATTATGCCGAAGACTTCGACTTCCAGAAAATAATGACAGTGACATTCAATCTTTGAATATTTATGGTAAAGCACATTGTGTGAAATCTGCTCCTGAAATTCTTCAATATGGAATAATAATGAACAGGCAAATGGGCAACTATGGAAATGGTGATAGGCCCAAAGGACTGAATGCAGTAGACGGTAATGTTTTATTCACAGTGTACCACGTTTAGCACCATGTATTACAAATCTCAGCTGACTTTTTTTCTACACTAAATTAATTTTTTAATTCAACTTATGTGTTACATTTCTCTCTCTTCCTTGGGAAAACAAAAGTTGCTACCATCTTTTTATTTTAAAAAAGATATGTAGAGAATCCCCCTGTAATTTACCACCATTCCTAAGAAATCAAAGCTTCAATCCCCTCTGCTTTCTGGTTACTCTAGTTGCAGCTGCTGGGCACACCCCAAACCATATAGGTAAGAACAATATAGAAGGTAGCCTCTTCAAGGAGCTGAAATTCCAGGAGAGCTAGATGTGTCGGCTGCCATCATCTGGAGGTCCAGACTGTGCCAATGAAGGCCATGGGATTTCATTCCATTGCAGCCTTTGCGGGACTGAAACACATTCCTGCAAGCAAGACAGTGTGCAGTTCAGTAAACCAAAGAGGTTAGACTTGATTTACAAGAAGTTAGTTTTAAAGTTGCTTCTTTCTAAGCCATAGCACGTGAAAACCTGTGATCTGATGGACTGTACAGTAAGGTAAAGTGGACAGCAAACAGAAAAATGTTCGTTCAGAATTTCAAAGGGAGGGATATTTGGAAATCACAGCTGCATCATTAAAGAATGTTTGCCAGACCATGTTGTTCTTTTTTTTTTTTCTATTTAAATTTTATTTTTTTTTCTTATCAGTTACATTTTATTAACTCTGTATCCCAGCTGTATCCCACTCCCTCATTCCCTCCCAATCCCACCCTCCCTCCCTGATCTCCACCCTGCCCCTTTCCTTTTGTTGGGAAGATTTCCCTTTGATAGTGACCAGTGATAGTGAAAATTAATCATCCTACGTGGAACATGAAGTGCAATAATGGATTTAATAGTACTTATTTCAAGCTGGATCTGTTTCAAACTTAGCTCGAATAAACATCAGAAAGATTTCTTTTGGTCTTTTGCTCTGTAGTTAGGAGAGTAAGCTTGGTACACTAATAAATGCTGCCACATTTTATATCTTTTCATGGAAATGCGTAAGATTAAGAAACTCATTTGTTTTTGTGCTATTGAAATACAAAAATAAATAAATAAAATTATTCAAACTCCTTCCTAATTTCAAAATGATTGCATACTGAATGCCAAAATAAGGAGGTAACTCTTCACACAAAAAGGCTAATCATGGTTAATTGTTTTCCTATTCATTCTGATGACAATAGCCATTATAACCTCATTTGAAGTATGTAGATGTAATATGCAATTAGTATAAGATCCAGCTTTTCAAGCCTCAAACCTATGACTAAGATAGCATTCAGCCCTGTTTATTAGTGAGGCTGCCAACCTGGTTCATTTTCCAAAAAAAAATAATTGTATAGCTCTATTCCATTTGTGTTTACATGCACATTTTTTTTCTCTTTAATGTGAGCTGATATAATGACTATAGTCTAAACCAACTTGTTTACTGTTGGAGAAAACAGTAGGTGGCTGCTGTTATTGTTTGGAGATTTCTGAAGAAAGGGGCTCAGATTAAAAGAAATTAATTCCAGATCGTTTTATTCCCTTTATTTGAAACCTACAATCCTTTGGAAACTGTGCAAGGCAGTCTTCTGCAGACAAGGCTTGGGATAACATTGTACATTTAGTTTCTACTAATGGGAGATGCTCACTCAGATCTTTATACACTAGTAGTTGAGAATACCTCTTTATATGTAAAGAAATGAAGTTTTGGAGTTGACTTTTGGTCTTTGTGGAGGTTAGAACCATTAAAAAAACAAATCCCTTGTGTTAACATGTTTAAACTATAGATTTTATTGCCTTCAAAAAAATATAGTGAGAAGTGATTACAGATTCGATAAGAGGGAGTGCCAACCCACCCAGCCAGTTCTATCCTTTCATTAGAGCTTTTCTCTAAAATAACAAGACAGGCCTCTGCTATTCTTTCTTTTGTTGCTATTCAAGCCTCCTGTATCTTACCCATTTTAGCCTTATACTTCTTTTTTTTTTCCTGATGATAACTTTTTTATTAATCACACTTTATTCACTTTGTATTCCCCCATAAGCCCCTCTTTCCTCCCCTCCCGATCTCACCCTCCTTCCCCCTTCTTCACGCATGCCCCTCCCCAAGTCCACTGATAGGGGAGATCCTCCACTCCTTCTTTCTGATCTTAGTCTATCAGATCTCATCAGGAGTAGCTGCATTGTCATCTTCTGTGGCCTGATAAGGCTGCTCCTCTCTCAGGGGGAGGTGATCAAAGAGCAGGCCAATCAGATTATGTCAGAGGCAGTCCCTTCTATGATCAAGGCAGCTATTACTCCTTGTGCGCCTTCCACTACTCCTCAGTAGAAACCCTGAAATGCTTAACCCAAAAACTTTTCTCTGCATGAAAAGGTATCCCCATCTCTGTTGGCCTCTTTCCCTCTCAATTTTCAGGCTTCTCTTTGCTCACACATTTCCAAAATAAAATAGAAATCTCTTTAGCATTCAATGCTGCCATTAAGGAAATTAATCCCAGTCTCTTCTGATTTTAATGAATTTTTCTAGTTGTCTCCTGGATTATACTCCTTTTTGGGTTATCTGAAAACTTAGGTTATATAAGACTAAAACTGCATTCATTTTCATATTCAACATCCTTCACCTATGTATTCTGATATACTTTGTACGATGAAGCTACAGAGAGAAATGCCAGGAGACTAACAAAAACAATCTTACTAATCTTCCTGAACTTCAGAACCAGCACTTCATGAATGTTACATAGAACTTCATTCACCCATTACATCCTCTCACCCCATACTTCCTATAAACAAATGCCATAGTCTGATATATTTTTTTTAACGTTTCTGATAAGGTTGTGCCCTGTGAGACAAAAGTAAGAAGTAAGTAAGAAGGAATACCCCAGAGAGACAGATGAATACTTACAAGTTACAGTTCAAACTGAATATTTAGCTAGAAAGTGAACAAACAGTGTTAATACAATCTCATTTATAAGTCTAGGTAATAGTCATATTTGACTGGAGTTGGGCCACTTAATCATGGTCTAGAAGATGCTAATACTATAACCTGGCATTTCTTTAATTAAATTAGTGAAAAGTTTCTGCTGTGACTGCTAGTTTATCTCTTTAGTTTTTCCCAAAATAAGTAATAACATATTTACTGAAAAGAAATGTCTTTCACACAGATCTTTAAGCACTATTTAATTACAATTTATTCATTTTGTATTCCAGTTGTTGCCCCCTCCTTCATCTCCTCCTTTTCCCACCCTTCTTCCTTCCCCCATATTCCTCCCCTAGTCCACTGGTACAAGAAGTCCTCCTTCCCTACTGTCTCATCCTAGCCTATCAGGTCCCATTAGGACTTCCTGAATCCTCTTCCTCTGTGGGTTGGCTAGGTCACCCTATGAGGGAGAAGTGATCAAGGAGCAGGCAACTGAGTTTATGTCAGAGACTGTCTCTTCTCCCCTTACTAGGGAACCCACTTGGAGACTGAGATGCCTATGGGCTACATCTAAGCAGCACAATTCTTAAAACCATTAAATATTCTTAAAACCATTAAATACCATTAGCTCACCTTAGACCTTTTCTTTGGTTTAAGGTGATGATGACACTTTAGTTGAAATATTCAATTTAAAACTCAAGGATGACCCTTGCACCTTAAATAATTTGCTATGTGTCTTTTTTATTTTCTATTATCATTTATTACAATTTATTCAACTTGTATCCTGACTGCTGCCCCCTTCCTCATCTCCTTCCAATCCCACCCTCCATCCCTCTTCTCTCCCTATGCCCCTGCCTTAGTCCACTGATAGGGGAGGTCCTCCTCCCATCTATTTGACCCTAGCCTATCAGGTCTCAATCAGTACTGGTTGCATCATCTTCCTCTATGGCCTGCCAAGGTTGCATCTCCCAAGAAGAGGTGGTCAGAGAGCCTGACACTGAGCTCATGCCAGAGAAAGCCCCTGCTCCCCTTCCTAGGAAACCCACTTGGAGACTGAATCTATGGGCTACATCTGAGCCAGGGTTTTAGGTCATCTCCATACATTGTTCTTGGTTGGGGTATCCTCTTCCGGACTCCCAGGGCTCAGTTTTTTGGCTCTGGTCTCCTTTTGGAGCCCCTGTTTCCTCCTGGTCTTTCTATCTCTTCCTTCTTTCATAAAATTCCATGAATTCTCTCAAAAGTGTGTCTATGAGTCTTAGCCTCTGCTTTGATACCTTGATGAGTAGAGTCTTTCAGAGGCAGCCTGTCGTGTTCAGAATAAATGTGGGGTGCTCCCTGAGGTGTGAGGTGAAGTGCAGCATAGCTTTTGGAGGTCAGTTCTATTTTTGCAATAATCTTCTCCATAAACAATGTAAGGTGCATTCCTAACTCAAACCCATCAGTCAAGTGAACACCAGAGGACTAACGTAGTTCCAAATGACTGCCAAATGGTTGCTCTCCTGAATTTCCCTACCTCATAGAACAGGATATAGTGTAGACTGTTTTAAGTATGTAAGAAAATGCTTATATTCATTAACAAAAATTCAAAAAAATGATTTCATTCAAGCCTCAAAGAAAATACTAAAGAGTCGCAATAAGAAAGAACATCCCAGAGACAGATAAATACTTACAGTTTAATGCATAAATGAATTCCTAAGAGAAAAGGTAGATATATATCCCTGCTAAGGAATTCGTGTTAAACGTGCAAATATGTACATCTCATATGGTTAGTGAAGAATGAGGTCAAGTTAAATGGTAGGTGGAATTATTTGAGCCAAACCTTCTTCTAAGTCAGAGATAGAAATTGTCAAATGAATTACTCACAGATTTTTATAAATTCACAAATATCCACAAAAATCAGACTTGACATAGTTATGATATTTATAAATGCTAATAAATTCACATGTTAATTTTAGAGTAGAAATAGAAAACTGCTCATAAATAGTGTGATAATATGACAAAACATATGAGTGTCTAGAGACCTTTTATTATAATGAAATTGATTGAATAAATAAAGTTATATTTCTTAGAAAGACCTGGGAAGTTTTTAGTCATGAATAAAATGACAAACATCATTGTGGTTAAGGGTTAATAGGGTAATGTACTGAAACTCAGTTTTCACTAAAATAAGAACATAGCATTTCTAAAACATAAGACAAGGTAAAAATACCTAGCAAAACTAGTGTGGGATGAAAATAAATGCATCTGGAAAGAGGATGAGTTGGACTGGGTTTCTAAACTATCAGGCCCTTCTCGAACTTGCCACAGTTCTCTCCCAGGAGTAGTTGGAGACGTCGGTATAGTCCCTCCACATTAAGGAATTAGCACAGAGCTTTATCATCATACCTTGCGCATGATATCTTTGTGTCGTTTAACAGTTCTTGGATTTAACTATATATGGAATATATAGTTAAGGGGTCTTCCATGGTGTGAGAAGCTACCTTCTTTTCAACCATAGTTTCCTTGGCGAGTATTAGTTCAGTCATGCTATTAGGGTTGTACTTCACGCAGTGTGATGAGAAATTGGCTGGTGGGTCACAAGATTTTTCTTGCCTTTGAAATTATGCAAACTGAAGGAAATGATTGATTTCTGATTGCTGGTCTCATTGTTCCTATAAGATGTTCTGAATTAGTGCAGTTGTTTTACTGCAAGTTCAGAGATGAAGCCAGCCTTAGAAATACAGATTGAAATAATGGGAGAAATATAAAAACATTGAATCGCAGAATCAATTTCCTTTAAAGCCCCATTGGTTTGAGTTTCTGCTTGGTGAAATAATAAATCCATTACATTTATATTCTTTTAATTTATTTTTTTCTGTTATTATCCACTGAAAACGTAATAATATCAGGGTACACTGTTTTCAAAAGCTTAGAATATAACTTTTGCTACTGGTAAAATATTAAGTGAAATAATTTATTTCAAGTTCAGATGCTCTAGTATAAACCTTCAAGAAATTAGTTGATGTATCCTAGACCCCAGGAAATGATTTTAAAAAAAAGATTACTAGGATTGTCTAAAACAAAAACTTCTCTTCACTGAAGGAAACAATGGAATGAGAAAGCAGATACCAAGCAGAACAACTTTGTTAGCTACCTATTTTCCCTGAAAGTAATTCACAACAGAGAAATCAGCAAGTGCATAAAGGAGTAGCACAGATAGCTGTTAAAATAAGAAATTCAAATAGAAAATAAATCTATGACAGCATGGTGACCATCACCAATCGAGGAAGCACAAACCAGAGTTATACTAAAATTCAATTTTACTTTAATTGGAATGGCTGAAAAAAAAAAAACCAAGAAACCAAATGACAACAAATACTGGAAGATAATGCAAATTAGTGCAGCCACTATGGAAATCAGTAGGAAGGTGACTTAGATTATAAAACAGAACATTTACCATGTAGCTATACCATGCCTGTGTACTTTCACTTCAGCACTGTGCAGGGCTTTCTACATACACATGTTAAATGTAGTACATTTCCACAAGAGGTGATTTATGGAAGTGGCCTAGGTGTTCACCTTTTCAGCAGAGAATAGCAATATGATATGCATGCTTAATTTAGCATTATTCCATTGTTAAGAAGAATGGAATGTCACTTTCAGGAGAAGAAATGGCTGGAACTGGAAATAATTATGCCAAGTGGAAGATACCAGGCCCAGGAAGACAAATATCATGTTTCCTTTTTTTTTTTTTGTGCAATCTAGATTTAAATTTGATAATAGGACTTTAAATAAGAGTAGAGGCTATTTAGAAAGAGAAACATGGAAAGAGGTCCAGGAAAGGGAAAAGAGTATGTGTGAACAAGATCAAATTATGTGCTATGCATACATAAGCATGTCGTAATGAATCACATAATTTTAATTAAAAAAAAAACTGAATAAAAAGTATGGGCCAGTCTTCTGTGGTTTCGTTATCAAGTTCTTGTCATTCGGAGAAAACAGAAATGAAAGTAACAGAAGTTTTGAAAAGAAGTTTCTTTGTTTTATCCACAGTGGCTTTGAACTTGTTATTTCCCTGCCTTTGCTTCCTGGAACCACAAAAAGCAATTCTGAGAAGTAAGCTATATCCATAAGAGGGGGAAATCTTACCACAAGATTGGGAAATTAAGTAATAGTGACGAGGAAGAAATGATAGATATATTTAGAAAGCGAGTTTACTGTATGGCAGAAATTCACTTGTTCTAACTTGCAAAAGTTGCGTAAGTTAAATAAGTTACCTTTTAGAGAAAACAGCATTCTGCAAACATTATGGAGATAGTTAATCAGAGGACAACTATAGCACTAAAGTGAGGAACAACCTGATTAGGTTTTATATAAATGATGTTTGAAAGCAGTTTTTACGTTGAACTGCTCGTTATCCTAGTAGTTAAACTTTAACTTTATGCTAATATTACCTTTTTTTTCTTAAAAACTAGCTAATGTTGCCAAGTATATGATGAAAAGGGAACTTTTGTACAGCACTGACAGGAATGTGGACTGATACAGCTATTCCAGAAAACAGTATTAAGTTTCTAAAGATATTAATATGAGAGCAAACTTGTGACTCAGCAACCCTTCCTCTAGTGAGAAACCTCAGGGAAAAGGAATTACTACCTTTTAAGGCAATGTGTAGATTCGTGTTCTCTGTATGATCATTTATAGAAGCCAAAATCCTGAGACAGTCTGTCTGTTGACAGAAGAGACTACAAATAAACTATGGTAAACTAGAATATTATTCAATCCTAAAAGAGCAAGCTTCTGCCATATGCCACACATAAATGAGCATAGATATTATGCTAAGTGAAATAAAAAAACTGTATTACATTCTAAGATATAAAATCTTCTGAAATCGAAATATACATACATAGAAGTCAGCGTCTTTACTTGAAAAAAAGAATGAGGAATTAACTATGGAGATGGAGATCATGGAACTCATAAAATAACTCCAGATTTAATGTACAGTACAAAGATTATAGCAAAAAGAAGTACCATCTATGGATTTTATTCTAAACGGGTAAACATCAGCTGTTTTGGAAACACAGAGCATTATTACAGGATAGGTAACTGTAATATTACACATGTTAATTCGCTTTAACTATCTTAGTTATTGTTTCATTTACATGAATTTCACAATTTGCCATGAACCTTAAGGTGACATAATACAAATTCTGATGATAGAGCCCCAATGAGATATATAGTAATAAAACCAACAACTCAAAACCTGTTAGAGTTGAGCCCTGAAGTGCCAACCCATCCTTCTTTAGAGAAGTATCAAGGTGGAGAGTTAGGCAACATTCTGAAGATATGCAGCAAAACTTTCTGCAAAGGGCGAGTCTCTTTAGCAAATAGAACCTGGATATTCTAAACATCTGCTTACCCATGGGCAGCATGCAAACAAATGTGGACTGAATTAAGCTCCCTGAAAGAAATACATTAGAACTTCAACCCCCAAATCAAACATGCTAACCGCTTGGAAAGGAGTCTGAAGTGAGCATTATAGGGCTAGCCATAGAATATACAATATAAAATATGATTCATGCTCATAAGAAGAAGAAACATAGACACAGAAGCACACAAGCACAGGAAAAAAAAAAAAGAAAACAGCAGGTGGATATGAAGGGAGAAATCAGGGTTGTTTGTCCTTATGTCAAAGAACACCAACGATCACCAGTAAACCATCATACTCTGCAGAGAGTAACTGGCAGATTCTCTCTCCCAGTTGTCAGAAGAAGACAATGCTGCTGGTGCCTTGATCTTAGACTTCTGGACTCTATAACTCAATACATTCCCATTGTAAAGCAGGTGGCAAAGCCACAGAATTTCAGATCAGTGGTGTCTTGCCTGTCTATCCACTGAAGCCTGGAATGACCAAGTAAGTCTATCTACCCCTTGCCTCTCAGGTAAATAAAAGCCCAACACATTTTTATTGTATTTTTAGTTTTTCTTCTCTTTTTTTTCTACATGAATAAATTATTTAAAACTTGTAGTATTGGTATTCTGGTTCATAAATTATTAAAGGACTAAGGGGTCTTAATATAGGAGAGACATATCAGGAATATGTGGGTCATTTTTAAAAAATGCATAGTTGGTCCATTTCTCTCAGCAATATCAACTAGTGACTGAGTCTATCTGTACATTTTAAGACTCCAAAATTAAATCTAAAGCCAACGTTTCAATGGTAGTGATGAGATGCAACATTAAAAAAAATATTTCTCAGGTCTGACTTAATTCACTCTGTGATTGTACTGCTTGTGACATGAATGGCTTCAGTAGTGCAAAAGCAAAAATGGTTCAGGCAAGCAAACATTGCACTTATCTACAATAAATATTTAATATAAAAAGAGTTGTAAACTGCCTGGTGGAGATGAGCACAGTACAGTTGGAATGACCCTGAAAGCTGTTCTCAGCTTGTAGCAATAACTAAAACTCTTACTTTCTTATATTTTGTAACAGTATGCTCCATGATCTGTTAGCAAAAGGATGCTTGCTGTTCTGAAACAGTGACAGGTTAATGTTACACTGACATTATCATCTAATTACCCGAATTTCTTTTGTAAAATAATATATTGAAAGCACCAAGCTTATGAAGATCCCAACTTGACAAATATCTTATGAATTCTTTTCTTAAATGCTGAGGGTTACAAAATGAAATTTAGTACATAAGAGCTCCTAGAAAGTATTTACCACTTTAACATTTAACAAGCCATACATTAACATTTTAAAAGGCATAAGAAATCTACATATATAAGCGATTTTATTTAATAGGTTAGAGAGTGGGTTGTATCCAACAGAAGAGAAGCATTGCTAATAAAAAGACTACTGGGCTCAGTAAAAGTAATTTATACAACCAGAGCTTGGCTGGTAATTTGAGGTCAACTTTAGGTTACATGTAGAGGTTTTATTTGTTCCTAAATCTCATTTTTACTCCATAGCCTAAAACAATTAGGACTGACCGTCTGATCAGAGGCAAAGGCATGGGAAGTGTGATCTCTTTCGGGTCTCTTTAAGAGGAGCATGATTAATTTTGAATCAACAGTTAGTTCATGGTACAGTAATCCATAGATCTGACAGATGAAATAAGCCCTGTATCTGCTCTGGTCCTCTGTTTATGAAATGTAAAACAAGCAGATCAACAGTTAGCTTGCCATTTAGAGGTAGTTACTAAGTAGAGGTATAATTGTAAAATAATTAAGATCATGAGCATGAAACAAAATATTCTAGTGCAGTTTTTTTGTTGTTGTTGTTATTTATTTCTGCTCTGAAAGTGGAAATTATCATGGCACCCTAATGTACATAATTAACTTTTAGACTGTGAAGAGTTTGAATCATATCTGTGAGGCCTGATGAACAGGATAAATGAGAATTTGCTATTAAAAGTGGAACTAGAGTAGAGAGCAAAAACACAATAAAGACTTTATAATAAAAAGTTGGGGACATCGGAAAGAACTGGCCAAAGAAGGACAGTTTCGAGCATTGGCTCTGCTCTCTGGTGCTGAAGGGAACAGCTCAGAAACAGAAATCCCAGCTGAGTAGTCCTGCAGTCATGAAATTCTGAGGGGGAAAGCCCCTTGCCAGGTTTATTATCTCCCACAAGGTATGTTTCTAAGTACCTCTTTGGCACAGAAATGGATTGATTAGCTAAAAAGAAGTCAGTAGAACTGGAATCATTACTAAAATATAAGAGCCCTGATGTCTTCAATAACTGAACCATCTATTATTACATTTAAGTATATCGAGATCATTCGTGTTAATGAGTTTTATCTGTATACTATCTATACTGAGGCTCTATTGTTTCCTTTTTTTAAGAAAGGCTTTATTGTCCGTATGTCTTATGGGGTTGTAAAACAGTACACGAGTTTTGTAAATAATTTAGGAACCTTTAGAATAAAAGTGTATCCATGAATACATATGGTTCAGACTTTTTATTGCTGGGAATTTGCCTAAGAGGAGCTTCCATGTGGTAAACCACCCCAACAATCCCAAAACTTAGGATGCTGAGGCAGGATGATCACAATAGATGACAGGCAACATAACCAAATCCTGTCTTAAAATAAAACAGATAAACTCTCAGATAGCCTGTATACAATAATTACATTTTACTCATAATAACCTAATGCCAGATACTAAATGTTCTTTCACTAGTCATGGCAGAGAAAGTTTGTGACATAAGCAAAAGATTGTGATTTTTTTTTCAGTGAGAGTAACAACAAACAACAAAAACATTTAAGAAATGACAAAAATTTGCAAATTAAAAGGAATGAAACGTAACAGTTTACAGACTCCATGATTACATTTATATGTCACCTAGAAAAAGGCAAAAAAATCTAAGGACAGAACTCGGACCAGTGAGTTCCGTGAGTAGGGTGGGACAGGCATGTGGAATCAATGACACATGAGAGAGCTTTATCAGGAGATGGGATGCCAGGCAACTCTGCTGGAAGAAACACACCACAAACCAGAGAAAGCTGTCAGAATGTGTACGTTCCTATGTCTGGGCAGAATTTTATACATACAGATTACACTATAACTTGGATTTTAAGGGCATTATGTAAACTAAGTGAAAACTACCTGTTACACCATCCCTCAGAGATATTAGCTATCAAGATTTTCTTCCTAGTGGTATTTTTAGGATTAGGTGTACATTAATATATTTTTTTTCTAAAGAAAAAAAGCTGTTTGACACCCCCCCCCCCCAGGGGAGGAGCAGTCTGTTAGGCCACAGAGGAGGACTTTGCAGCCAGCCCTGAAGATACCTGATAAAACAGGGTCAGATGAAAGGGGAGGAGGTCCTCCCCTATCAGGGGACTTGGAAAGGGGCAGGGAGGAGACCAGGGAGGGAGTGTGGGGTTGGGGAGGGAATGAGGGAGCGGGATACAGCTAGGACACAGAGTTAACAAAATGTAACTAAAAAGAAAAATAAAATAAAAAAAATTGTGAATAAAATAAAAAAAAGAAAAAAAAGAAAAAAAGGATGAGATACTATCTCTATGCTGTTTCATAACTGTTTTCAGTAGTATGTACCATAAGAAGCCATGATTTTTAATAAAGCCTCTTGACAGTATATTTGGTAGTGATTGATTGTACTCTTTATTTATTTTAGTAACCTATTATCACGATTATGTTGCCTTCAAATATTTAACCATGAATAAATGTTCTCATCTATACTTACATCAATATTTATATATCTGTATGTGCTTGGTTGATGGTTTCTTATATTAAATACCTACCTACTAACTTTCAGAATTCAGGTTTGAAAATATGCAAGAACAAATTTAATTTCACCAAGATATGATATTACACTTTTAGCAAAAGTATCAGGTACTTATCATTTCTATATTTATTTATAGAAATATAAATAAATAGAAATATATGTCTATATTTAGACAATATATATAAACCATTAAATAATTCTAGAAAAGATAGAATGTTTCTTAGTTTTCTGAACCTATACAGGAAGCAGAGTCTTGCTCTCCAATGAACAAGGAATGCCCTCAAATCCCACATGTTACTTCATTCTGACTGGTGTTGGTATCCTGGAAACTTTCAAAAATTAAAGTAAGCAGGGAGTAGCTGCAGGGAATAGGTCATTGTGGGTATGTCTTTGGGGCCTCTAGAGTGTGCCCTTCTTTCTCTGCTTCCTGAACAGCCTCTGGTGAAGTTTTCTCCTACCACACCTTTCACTCCAGCCTCAGAAACTTTGAGTCAGCACACTACAGACCCAACTTTTTCAATCCAGGAGCCAAATTTAAATATACGTTACCTGAAGGTTTTATTTGTTTAATTTTCTGTTTAAAGATATTTATATACTAAAAACTGACTCACACATTCCATTACTCATTTCACATCTGGAAGCAGAACTTCAACATTTTTTTTTTTAAAAAAGTTATTTTTAACATCACATTTTGTGGATGATTTTAATTTTAAAAAAATTCTCTCATTTATTATCTGAATTAATTAATTAATTAATTAATTAATTAATTTATTTATTTATTTATTTATTTATTTATTTATTTAGTTTCATTGTGCATGCTGTATGTGAATCTTGGGTGCGCCCTCGCCTGGCTGCCCTTTAGATACTTCATGGAGTTTGTCTTTCATTATTCCACAATCTGGTGTGGGACAAGGAATCACTCTTTCCTGTACTTGCTATGGGGCTACCACGGGAACACTAGCCTCTTTCAACATGTATTCTGTGCTTTGGAACTCCAAAGAGCTGAGGAACTGGATGCAGAGAGCGTCTGTGACTGTTTCCCTCTGGGTCTCTTTGCCCTGTGCACAGTTCTATACAAAGCTGTTCCTATTAAAATTATCTTTATTTACCTTTTATATGTTATAATCCTAGGAAATACAAAAATCACACAAAGGTCAGTAAATTAACAAATAAGAGAACTAGACTGTCAATGTAAATTTACTAAGAATCCTATAGTGAAGCCTTTCATATTGTGAAATAGTGATCACACAAATAGTATGTGGAAAACTTAAAGGGACTAAATCTAATAGACTCCTTCAGGATTGAAAATAATGCAGTTTAACAAAGAATGGAGGAAAATTAACAGGAATGATGGAACTACGATTAAAAAAAAAAAACCTTACTAAATAGTGTTTGTGCTCTCTGTAGAAGACAGCCATATTCAGTAAACAAAAACAAGTGATGCACAAGCAAATCTGGATTTCAGATAAACGATGAATAATATTGTCATGAGTATGTTTGTCTGAAATGCAAATTCAACTTGGCATTCTATATTTCATTTGGCATTTCTTGTCTTTGTACATAATTTACTAGCACAGTCTAGTATTTTCCTTGGTTTTTCTCCCTAAAATTCAGCAAATGAGAAGTGATGTAGGGGCCATGAATTCAAATGGATGAAGAGCTAGTGTTTATAGCAACTTGTGCAAGGGCCACCAATCCAAAGAATATATGCTAAGAATCAGGGTGCTTAGGCAAGAGGGCAGGGAAGGAACTCTACATGGAGAATCACTAATGAATGCACTCTGATGGTGAATCTGGGGGCGTTCTCATTGGATAAGAAGGGATACAAAGTTGAACTGGGTGGCATTGGGTCATGATGTGAGAACACAGCAGTGAAACTAAAAGCTCTAGATGCTTCAAGAAGGTGTGCAACAGTAGAAATGTTAACAATATCTAGGAAGGGGTCACATTAATAGAAGAGAAGAATATTCCCTTGGGCCTCAGGACTTGAGTCCTAGTTTGGCTCTGAAGGAGCCTCAGTCTTCTAAGACCTCATTATTTTAACTACAAAGTAAATTGTTGCTAATGTAGTTTTCTCCAACCCAGAATTCTTAGTGAAAGGGTACTTCAGAGGATAGAGCAGGAAATCTTCCCACTGACAACACCAACTACTATGTCTGAATGAGGAATCTAAGAATATAAAATTCGATTTAGATAACACATGGGAAATGCCAGTCCTGGAGTGGAAATCTCTACTGTGTCTCCTGTGTCCTGTGCTCATTATTTGCACCCAAGCAGTGGAGATCTGGCTTGTCTGTAAAAGGAAAACTAAGATTTCACAAAGCCAGTAACTGTGGAAAAATCATAGAAATAAACCAGATGAAGAACTGTGCTTAGTGTTAACAGAAGGTAAGAGAAAAAACATAAAACACCAACAAAAATTTTAGTTGTTAGGGCTGATGGGTTGGGTTAAAAGCAAAGTAGCAGGTATGGCATGGGATAACTAACATTAAACATGCTTGGAAAAGACACTAACAAACACATGTATTCATATAAAACTATAAAATATTCATATATTTGTTTTTAATTTTTATTATTTATTCATTTTTTATTTTTTACAGTTTATTCATTTTATATCCTATTTGTAGTTCCCTCTCTCATCTCCTCCTGGTTCCACCCTCATCCCCACCTTATTTCTTTTCCCTAGTTCACTGAAAGGGGAAGTTCTCCTCCCCTGCCATCCGACCCTACTTTATCAAGTCTCATCAGGAATTCCTGGATTCTGTTTCTCTATGGCCTGGTAAGGCTGCATAGACAGGGGGAAGTGATCAAAGAGCAGGCAACTGAGTTCATTACAGAGGCAGCCCTTGTTCTGCTTACTCTGGAACCCACATGGATACTGAGCTGCCTATGGGCTACAAGTGGGCAGGGGGTCTACATTCTCTCTATGCATGGTCCTTGGTTGGTGCATCAGTCTCTGCAGGGCCTGCTGGGCGCAAACATTTTAGCTTCATTGGTCTCCTGATACAGATATTGTGGCACACTTACAGATTGGAATACTACTCCACTAATAAAATGAAAGGAAATCATGAAATTTTCAGACAAATGGTGGGAACTAGAAAAGATCATCCTGAGTAAGGTATCCCAGAAAAACACACATGGTATATACTCACTTATAAGTGGATATTAGACATATAATAGGGTAAACATACTAAAATCTGTACACCTAAGAAGCTAAGCAAGAAGGAGGACCTGGGTAAGACACTCAATCTTCATTCAGAAAGGCAAACGGGTTGGACATTGGAAGAAAGAGAAAACAGAAAATAAGAGGAGTCTACCACAGAGGTCCTCTGAAAGACTCTACCCAGCAGGGTATTAAAGTGGATGCTGAGACTCCTAGCCAAGCTTTGGGCAGAGTGCAGAGAATCTTATGAAAGAACAAAGAGATAGAAAGATCTGAAAGGGCCTGGAGCTCCAAAAAGAGAACAACAGAACCAAAAAAGATTACTGAAGTATCACTACTGCTGATTTCAATTGGTTATAAAGCTATAAGAGCAAAAACAGTATGATATTGGCAAAAAACAGACACTATGATCAATCGAGTTGAAGACCCAGTCATAAATCCACACACCTATGGACACTTAAATTTTTAATAAATATGCCAGGTTATACTCTGGAAAAAGGACAGCATCTTCAACAAATGGTTGGTCACACTAGGTGGCTGCATGTAGAAGAATGAAAATAGATCTACACTTAGAACTCTAAACAAAACTTAACTCCAAGTGCATCAAAGACCTTGACACAAAACATGGCACATTGAACCTGATAGAAAAGAAAGTGGAAAATAAATTTTCTACTCCTTGGCATAGGAGAAGACCTCCTGAACAGAACACCAATTGTGCTGGCACTCAGATCAACAATTAATAAATGGGACTTCATGAAACTAAAAAGCTTCTATAAGACAAAGGATATCATAATTTGGATAAAGCAGCAGCCTTCACAATGGGAAAACATATTATCAATTCCACATCCCATAGAGGGCTAATATCTAAAATACATAAATAACTTAAGAAACGAAGTATTTAAAAAAAACAAATAATCCAATTAAAAATATGATACAGGTCTAAATAAAAATTTCACAATAGAGGAAATTCAAATAGCTCACAAAAACTTTTAGAAATGTTGACTATCCTTACCAGTATCAGGGAAATGCAAATCAAAACTATTTTGAATTTCCATCTTATCCTTCTCCAATGGCTCAGATCAATAACACACTTGACAGCTCTTGTTGGTGAGGATGCTGAATAAATTATTTGGTAAAGACGGAAGTACAGGAAGGGGGTCACAGGGATCTCCCTTGAAGGGAGAAACAGTATAATCTTTTTGGATGTACTAGGGGCAGTTCAGTTATGGAAATGAGAGGATCAGGTGGGAAATGGGAGGGAAGATAGGGTTGAATGAGGCACTGTGGGAGAGAAGGATGCTAGTGAGAGGCCCGAATAACTCAGGCTCTTGGTAAGAACAATCTGACAGTGGGGTGCATTGCTGAAGAGGACAGCCACACAATTCATTGATTATTGAGATGTAGAGCTGCTACCTACATGGAGCTTCCGCCTTATATTCTAGTGTCTTTGGTAGCCTGAAGATACTCTGAAGGCTACCACAGCAAAAACATAAACACTGACCTGGCTACAAAACCTTTGACCTTTGACTTACAATCTGTCCTGCCTGCAAAATATGCTAGGGTAATCGTGGCATAAAGCTTGTGGAAGTAGTCAAACAATGTGATTAGATGTGAGGCCTACTCCATGAGATGGAACCCCTATCCAACACTGCTTGAATTACAAAGAATCAGAGATTAGATTGGCCAAAACCCAGGATAAAACCAAACACTACTGGTCTGGAAACAAAAGGAGGGGATATTAATAAAATAACTACTACTGATATTCTGTTATACTCATACAACGGTGCCTTATCCAGACAGCATTAGAGATGTAGAGACGCTTCCTTCTGCAGCAAACAGGAACAGATGTGGAGTCCCATAGACATTATGTGAAGAGAGTCCTTGAATACACATCTCTAAATTGGATATCTCCACCACGTCCCTCCCTTTAGAGTTCAAGGAACCTTGCAGAAGAGGCTGAAAGAGCGTAAGAGCCAGGAGGAAGGATAAGAAACACGTCGCCCATATGTAGCCTAGGACACAGGCCTTCAGAGCAAGAAAATCATGAAATTTTCAAGCAAATGGATGGAACTAGAAATGACCATCCTGAGTGAGGTAACACAGACCCAAGAAGACACACATGGCGTGTACTCACTTATAAGAGGATTTTAGTCATGCAGTACAGGGTAGACATGCTACAATGTGCAGGCCCCAATGGGCATCTTAGACTTCACGTCAGCCCACTAGTAAGAGGAATGAGAGATATCTCTGACACAGACACTATTGCCTGATTTCTGATCACTTCCCCTTAATGGGACTTCCCTTCAAGGCCATAGTGAAGAAAGATGAACTCAGTCATCAAGTGAATAGAAGATCTGGGGTTTCTGGGTAGGGGGACTACCCAAATCTGAGGAATAGGTGAGAGGAGAAGGGGGAGGGAGGGGGGACTGAAAAGAGGGGAGGGAGGGGTCTATGATCCAGATGTAAATTGAATTAATTAATTAAAAAAAGAATGTAATAGCCAGATGGGAAGAAAACAAAACAAAACAAAAAAATCAAAAGAAGAGAAAAAATGATTTAAAACTTTTTCAACTATACCCCTAGGCTCTAGCCTGACTAAGCACAGCATGGCCAAACATGAGAGGAAGTTAAAACATTGATAAATTTAAAGTCAATACTAGACACTGGTTACCTTAACTGCTAAACTGATACAGTCTTACATTGTATAAGGTCTAAGAAAAGACATGTGGTTCAGCCATGCTTTCATCTTCTGCAAGAAAAGGGCTAGGAATTAGGCACAATGGCAACACAAAGAACAGCATGGAAATCATCTCAGACTTCATCCAATGCAGTGAAGGAGTAGTCACATCATCCTTAAGGTACTAATTGAAATTAGTGTGTGTAGAGCATCTTGCCTTAGTGAGAATTAGGTAAGATTTATTTATGTTTACAATTTTATATGTGTGTTTTCTTCCATGCATGTATGCATACCACCTGCATGTGTGGTACCTGCAGAAGCCATAAGGGAATACCAGGTCCTCTGTAACTAACCTTTCAAAGGGTTTAACCTGCCATGTGGAAACTGGGAACTGAACCCAGGTCTTCGAGGAGAGTAGCAAGTGCTCTTAACTATTGAGCAAATTCTCCAGTCCCATTATTCAAAGTCTTAATATCTTTCACTGTAGTAGAGAATATTAAAAAACAAAAACCTAAAGAGCAGATTATTTATAAAGTTATAACCATGCTTATGTAATTCAGGAATAAAGGAGGTAAAACTTATCAAACTAGAAATTTAAATTTAGCAAAATGTCACTTAAATATGAAATTAAAAAAAAAAGACTGTCAAAATGCTGGATAGTTTCATGTCAATTTGACATAAGCTAAGTTATCTGAGAGGAGGGAACTTCATTAAGAAAATTCTTCTATATAATGGGATGTGGGCAAGTCTATAGGACATTTTCTTTTCTTTTTTTCTTTTTCTTTTTCTTTTTAGTTACAATTTGTTAACTCTGTGTCCCAGCTGTATCCCGCTCCTTCATTCCCTCCCCCTCCCCAACTCCCTCCCTGGTCTCCTCCCTGCCCCTTTCCAAGTCCACTGATAGGGGAGGACCTCCTCCCCTTTCATTTGACCCTGTTTTATCAGGTATCTTCTTAATCAGTGACTGATGTAGGAGGGCCCAGCACATTGTGGGTGGGGCCATGCCTGGGCTGGTGGTCCTGGATTCAATAAGAATACAGGCTGAGCAAGCCATGATGAGTAAGCCCCTAAGCAGCACCCCTCCATTGCCCCTGTATCACCTCCTGCCTCTACATTTCTGTCCTGATTTAGCTCCCATCATGACTTCTTTCAATGGTGGACTACAATGCAGAAATGTAAGCCAAAGGGACCCTTTCCTCCACAGCTTGCATTTGATCATGATGTTTCATTGTAGCTAGAGAAAGCTTAACTCAGACAATCAGATAAGCAAAATTGAGGGATTTTTTTCAGGAGTTGTCTTGTAAGGAGTAGTAAAATAAATTTTTCTGAAAGAAATAAAGTGACAAATGTCAATGCTGGATTTAAATTATTTTTTAAAGTGTTTGGGATATAGCAAGCAAAGCAAAATTATGTATTTTCATTATTTTAATGTTAATATGTAAGACTGACAATTCAGACAACAGCACTTTGAAGAATATAATATTTATTTTATAAGAATAAAGAAAATAGAAGCAAATAAAATGTTAAAGTCAAAAAAGTAGGGAAAAAGTGAAGCATGATACAAAAAGAAAAAAAAAAGAAACAAACAATGGCAAATGGGAGAAAAGTTACCATTACAAAACATTTCTCACTGAAAGCATGTGTGGAGCATCTTGGTATGTTTGGTCTTAGCAGTCAAAATTGGGAAATGATCAAACATGCAGAAATAGAAGACTCGGCAATAAACTCTTGAAGAGTCAGGACAAAACACTGTTTAGTTGTTATGTAAGTAAAACACTACCTGCCAACACTTCAGACCAATCACAAACATTCTTACATCAAAAAGACACCAGAGACTTCAGGTACTACAATCAATTTATAAGACAATTTTAAACTTATAATCCCAGCTTTCACTAGAAAAAAAGTGTAGGTGCTGTTCCTAGAGAAATGTCTAAAAAATAATATATCATTTCTGTAATGCCACTGCATCTTCATAGGAGAACAGGCAAACCTTAACACTTACAGTACAGTACTTAAGGTTTAAGGAAATTTACTTATATAAATTCTCTGAGAGAAAGCACAACAGGACAGACATTAATTTCTCTTAAAAGTTGCAAACATTTCAAGGATTTTATTGGCTCATCGACTCATGGGATTTACCTGTAAAATTTATTTTAAAGGATACTTGATATAGTAATAAGACCAAACATTAAATAAAAAACAATAGTTTATTTTTTTATTAATTGCAGTTTATTCCCTTTGCATTCCCCCTGTACCTCCCTCTCTCCTCCCCTCCCAATCCAACCCTCCCTCTTTCCCATCCCTATCCCTCTCCCAGTCCACTGATAAGGGAGGTCCTCCTCCCTTCCCTTTGATCCTAGTCTATCAGGTCTCATCAGGAGTGGCTGCATTGTCTTCCCCTGTGGCCTGGTAAGGCTGCTCCCCATAAGGGAGAGGTGATCAAAGAGCAGATCAATCAGTTCATGTCAGAGACAGTCCCTGTTCCCATTACTATGGAGCCCACTTGGACACTGAACTGCCATGGGCTACTTCTGTGCAGGGGTTTCAGCCATCTCCATGAGTGGATGGTCCTTGCCTGGAGTATCAGTTTTAGAAAAGACCCCTGTGCCCAGACTTTTAGGATCTGTCGCTGTCCTTGTGGAGCTCCTGTCCTCTCCAGGTCTTACTATCTCCCACTTCTTTCATAGGACTTGCTGCACTCTGCCCAAGTTTGGCTATGAGTCTCAGCATCTGCTTCGATATCCTGCAGGGTAGAGACTTTCAGAGGTCCTCTGTGGTAACCTCCTGTCCTGTTCCCCGTTTTTTCCCTCCTCTGATGTCCATCCTCTTTGCCTTTCTGAATGGGGATTGAGCATCTTAGCCAGAGTCCTCCTTAGCTTCCTTAGGTGTACAGATTTTAGTATGTTTATCCTATATTATATGTCTAATATCCACTTATGAGTGAATATACACCCAGTGTGTCTCTTTCTGCTTCTGAGATACCTCACTGGGATTCCAGTTCCCACCATTTGCCTGCAAATCTCATGATTTCTTTGTTTGTTTGTTTTTATCGCTGAGTAATTGTGTAGATGTACCACAATTTCTGTATCCATTCCTCAACTGAAGGGCATATGAGCTGTTTCCAGCTTCTGGCTATTACAAATAAAACTGATACTGTTTCTTTTTATAGCTTTGACTTCTAACAATCATATTCCTGGTTTTGTTTGAGATGACTTACTGAAATGTTTGAGATGACTTACATTTTTTTAAACTTTACTCAAAATGAATTCAATAGTTTGAAACAAACATGGTGGTTTTATAGCATAATGCTCAGCTCACCATCTCTCATATGCTTAATTTATTTTACAAGCTGTATGTAGTGTTGATGATATCAAATACAAAAATTTCAGTAGGACTAACAAAGGCTTCAAAAGAACAAAACAGGTCCCAACAGTAGGCTTGTTATTTTTAAAAAGATAAACAGTGCTTTTTGTGCTAAATTTAGGACATTGGTTTTAAATTTTAACAAGCCTAGCATTTTATTTATTATATAAATGAAACTAAGTTGTAATTTGAAATTCCTGTGACATTGTGACCCAATTAGATGATAAGTATTAAGATGTGTGTTAAAAAATGTCAGAGTAGGTAGGTGGCAAACAAGAAACTATTAATTTATTCTAATTTCTCTGTGTTGGCCATGACTTAAAAACAGTAATTATTAGGCTAGATCATATTTGCTCTTTATGTTTCAAAGACTATACAATGTAAATCCTTAATTAAGGAGATTAAATCAGATCAGAGTTAAAATGAAAATCTGACTGTACCGATCTGTATTATTTATTAGTCAGTTTTGTTGAGCATTGCTTGATTGGAGTGGAAGGCAGCCACATAAGCAACATTTAGACTGTGTCTACACGGTGAGACTATCATCAAAGATCTGTAAGAGAAGCAAGTCCGATTTATTTTTGACACATTTTCACCACTGTAAAATCATTGTTCTCTTTTAGGGAATATAAAGGAGGATAATAAAACAATTCTATTTTATTATTGTGAAATAGCAAATGCAGATCCCTACTTTATAGGAAAAAAAATTACATGCCACTAAATTCCATATCATGATGAAGGGTCATACAAAATTTACATGCATATTTAATTAAAGGTGGAAGCAGGAGCTCAGGGTGTGTTAGACAATAGGTTGGCTGGAAAATAGCATACTTGCATGAACTAGGAGCTAAGGTTTCCTGAAAAGGAAAAAAGAAAAAAAATCAAAGTTTCTTCCATGAAAGGAAGAGGAAATAAAGACATAATGAGCTATTTCACAATATGATACCAATATTCATTTAATTTTCAAATCAAGTAGCTAGCTTTAAAACACACATTAAATGACTCAAATTATTTGCACTTTCTTGTCAGCAGTTATTCTAATAAAATCTGAGTAAAACTTAATTTTTGTTCTCTTTAAAAAAAAAATGCCCCTGAATGGCGGTGCACGCCTTTAAGCCCAGCACTCAAGGAGGTAAGGGCAGCTGGAACACTGTGAGTTTGAGGCCAACCTGGTTTACAAAGCAATGCAGGAAAGCAAGGCTACACAGAAAAAAACTATCTTGAAAAACAACAACAACAACAAAAACCCAAAAACAAAACAACAACAATGAAAAGAGACCGTTTAACTGATAAACATTATTTGGTCTTTTGGCCTTCTTTACTGTTTTACAGTGAAAAAATACACAGAAAAAATACACAAATAAATAAATAAATAAATAAATACACAAGCAATGCTCAACAAAACTGACTAATAAATAATACAGATCGGTACAGTCAGATTTTCATTTTAACTCTGATCTGATTTAATCTCCTTAATTAAGGATTTACACACTTACATGTGTGTGTCTTCATCCAAGTCCCACTGATTATGCCCTTGTATTTATTGTTATAATTCTGCCACTCATCTGAAGTAAAAGGCAAAATTCAGATTTGATCTCTGAACAGTTGGAACAGTTGGGACATAGGTTGCTTGTTTCTTCCTGATTTCATCTTCATTTCATCCTCTTGGAGACCATGATTCAGTCAGCACTAGAAACACTGAGCCCAGCCAAACCAGACAAATAGTCAACACTGTAGGCCAAGGCTCTGCCTGCCTATATGTGCTTTAGGTTTAAGGATTGCAAAGTTCCTCTCTATAGCATGCAGAAGTTCTGCCAGTACCAGACAGATTATGTAAAATTCAAAAAGAAATTTCTAAAGATGCCAACAACAGTAATAAATGTAAAAGACACTAAGCCTTGATAGGGTGCTGGATGGCAATTATCCCCACCCCATGTTTGGCACATCCAGTTTGGTCTTATATTTGGAGTAAATGAAGTGAAATAAGTATTCTTTGACACGAAAGTATTTTCACACCTCTTTCCTGTCTCTCTTAAACACCTCCATAATGCCTGCACAAATAGAAAGCCTCAGTGTCCCAGTTGACACAAAAATTCTAGGCTCTGAACTTAAATTCAGCTCAGTAGAAGCTAGCCCAGATTTCTTAAAACATGTTATTTAATTACTAAGTGTATTATTAATTCTTGGGACTCCTGTGTTATTTTCCGAGGTGAAATACTCATATCTTTCATCTTCACTTTCTCCCCATGTCTTAGAAAAATGAAAGCATATGTAAGTACTAATCAGAGGCTTTGAGATGCATGAGAAACCGAATTAATGTTCTGTTTGAGCTAGACTAAAACTACTATATTGCTAATTACTGTCCCTCTCTTCAAAGGAAGGCAATTTAAGTCGTTTCATTTCAAGAAATAAACTACAGGCTGTGTTGTATCTAAGCAGCAGAGCACTTGCCTCACATGTACAAAGATCTCACTTTGATCTACATCAGAAGAAGAAAATTTTAAAAACAAGAAACAATAAGTGAGCAATGGTTGTCAAACGCTTTGTTACATATCTGAATACAGAAAGCATTGAAGCTTGCTACGTTAAAGCCAGAGAGAGAGAGAGAAAGATAAAAATAGGAAACAATAAAAGCAACAAAAATAAAATTTTGGAGTTAATTTCTAACGAGCCACTGGGAGCAAGGCAGATATGTATAGGATTGGGATAGTATTAATGATCTCTGATAGAAAAATCAAGGCTAAAGAAAGACAGCCAAAATAGAAACAACAGAAATATGAACACATGATGAAAACTGGACATAATCTTATATGTAAAGAACCTGGAGGTTTGATTCATATACTGCTCACAGTTTTTTTTTTAATTAATTGTCTTAACAAATCATGATATTATTTCACAATCTAACACGGATCTCTTTACCGCTACATTAAAAGAAACGTTGTGGTTCTTGTTGACTAGATTAAGCTTATTCGTCTGTATAAGTGTAAATTTTCCAAGAATTTACTGGAAAATACCCAAAGTACAATTTAGTTCGTAGATTTGTCTAATTTAAAGAGTATCTTTGGAGCCAGGCTTGACTTGCTCCCCTGATGCAGTAGATACTCTGAGGAAGGATTAGCTTCCTGAACACCATGTGATGCATAAAGAATGCTCCACTGGTACTCTCCTCATCAAACTTTATTAATTTAATCTTTGGAAACTTTTTATGCTCCTATTAGTTTGGTCCTAAGATTAAAATCAAATTAATGAAATGTAAACTTGTAAAAAATTTCTATAGAATTTTTATTTTAATTAAGTTTATTAATTAAATTTAAGTGATTATAGGTATGCTACTAGGGAATGTACCCAGCATCACACACAGTAGGTAAATACTCTAGCATTGGGCTATATCTACATTCTTGTGGACAATTCATTTACTTTTTAAATAATAATAATAAAATAAGATAAAACTAACACATCACAAGAGGGCAAAACAAATAGAAGGAAAGTGCCCAAGGGCAGGCACAAGAATCAGAGACCCAACTTTGGCATAATCAAGAACCCCATGAAAATAAGAAACAGGAAGCTATTTTATATAGATAGATAGATAGATAGATAGATAGATAGATAGATAGATATACACACACACACACAAAGGACATGTAGGTTTAAAAATAAAAAAGAAAAATATACATAAATAAAATAAGTAAAAACTATCAACAAGATAATTTCTTCAAGAAGGAAAATCCATAACATGACATTTTAAGTTTTAAGACAAGACATTATAAGACAAGAAACATTTAAAGATGCTCTTGGGTTTGTTTTTGGTTGGCCATCTCCTTCTGGGAATGCAGCATACACTTAAGAGTACTTTCTTTCCCCAGTGAAACTTCCTTGAAAGAAACTAAATTCTCACTGAAAGTGGTTACCAACTGGAAACAGCTTCTGGGTTAGGGGTGGAGAGTTATGTCTACTTCTTTCACCATCTGGTGCAGACCTGCGCAAGTATAAATGTTGTCTCAGTCTGCAAGAGTTCACATGAGCTTTGATTATTTTGTTTTCTTGGTGTCCTCCATCCCCTCTGGTTTTTACGCTCTTTGTGCCTCCTCCTGAGAGGAGTTTCCTGAGTCAAAACAGGAGATATCACATGGAGACATTCTTTTAGGGCTGAGTGCTCCAAATCTCCATTCTCTGCATAACTCCTGTAAATGAATCTCTGTAGTTGATCCCATGTGCTATAGAAGGAAGCTTCCCTGATGATGACTGAGCAAGGCACTAATCTATAATCATAGCAGAATGACGTTAGGAGTCAATTTATTGATATCTTTAAAAAATTAGAACAGTAGTATTTGATTTTACTCTAGTTCCCTGGTCTAAAGTTCTTGGTCATCCAATCAGTGTTATGTATGGGTTCTGTGTCATGGAGGGGGCCTTAAGACAAATCAGATATTGGCTGGTTCTCTCTCTGACAAGCTTTGTAACACCATGGCATTGTAGGCAGGACACCACTGTAAACAAAAGGGTTTTTGGTTTGATCAGTACTGATATTTCTTCTCTTGTGTCGTGAAGATTATCTTCCTGTAACAAAAACTGTAGGACATTGGGGTAAAGAGTATAAGTAGGTCAATTCTCCATTGCATAGGTTGTCTTTAGTCGCATAGGTGCTGTGTTCAGCAATGTGATCTTGCTATCAGTTTAGGAAAAGCAACCTATACAGTCGTGGCAACAGCCTGGGTTGTTTAGAGATTTTCCTGGGTCCCCTTTGGCCACCAATTCAATTAGATCCTAGTACTGGATGCTTCATTTGGTGAAAAGAGTTAGCCAGTTTGGGCTCTTTTCACTTTTATTTGGCAATTTCACTTATATTTTCTTCATAAATGTATATATTTTAAGAAGCTTCTATTATATTAGGTTTTCATATGCCCCCTAAAATAATCCTTAATTTTAGCTATCTCTCTCCATATTCCAATCTCATCTACCTCTTACCTCCCTCTCTCCACCAGACTTTCCCATTACACTCCTTCCAGACATCTATCCATAACTATGTGTTCTGTTTTTTCCCCATGGAGATCTATCTGCCCCTTGCCCCAGTTCTTTATACTCTACCTAACCTCTATGGTTCTGTTGATTGAAGCTTTGTTTCCTTGTCCTAACATCAAAAAATATCCACATTTAAGCAAATGCATTCCATATTTGTCTTTCTGGGACTCAGTAACCTTACTCAGGATTACTTTTTTTTTCCCTAGACCATCCACTTATCCATAAATTTCATTTTTTTAATGGCTAAGTAATACTTCATTGTGTAAATGTACCACATTTTTTTTATCCATTCATCTGTTGTGGGACATATAGATTGTTTGAATATTCTAGAAACAAATATGCTTGAGCAGTTGCTTCTCTGGTCAGACAAAGCTTCTTTTGGCTATAGACCCAAGAGTAGTATAGCTGGATATTGAGTTGGAATAATTCCCATCTTCCTGAGGAACCACCACATAAATTAATATGTGTTAATCTCCTACCAGTTGGGTATTTCTCCAACTCCACATCCTTCCCCATATGAGCTGTAATTTATTTTATTTATCTAATACATTTGACAGGTATAAGATAAAATCTCAGAGTAGTTTTGATTTTTATTTCCTGATGACTATGGATATTGAACATTCCTTTAAGTGTTCTCAGCCATTTGAGCATTCCGCTTATATGTGTAACCCATTTTTAAATTGAGTTAGTTTTCTTGATATCTCGATTCTTGAACTCTTTATATATTTTAGCTATTAGCCCTCTATTGGATATGTAGTTGGTAAAAATCTGTTCCCATTCTGTAAGCTGCTGCTTTGTCCAAATGACATTGTCCTTTGACATACAGAAGCTTTTCAGTTTCATGGGGTCTCATTTATTAAACAATGATCTCATTTATTAAACAATGATGCTAAGGTGTTCTATTCAGAAAGTGTATTCCTGTGTCAATGAGTTCAAGACAAATTCCCATTTTATCTTCTGTCAGCATATCTGGTTGTAAGCTGAGGCCTTTGATCTATTTATACTTGAGTTTTATAAAGGGTGATAAGCATAATTTTATTTTCGTTCTTCTACATGAAGGCATCCAGTTTTACTAGCACTATTTGTTGAAGGTGCAGTCTTTTTTCTAGTGTGTATTTCTGGCTTCTTTATAAAAAAAAATCAGATGTTCATAGATGTGTAGATTTATTTCCCAGATTTCAGTTTGATTCCTTTTATCAATGTTTCTATTTTTGTGCCAAGGCCATGCTATTTTTATAACTAAAGCTCTGTAGGACAACTTGAAATCAGGAAGGGTGTTATCTCCAGCAGTTCTTTTATTATCCAGGATTATTTTAGTCATCCTGGGCTTTTTGTGTTTCCATGTGAAGCTGACAATTTCAAGATCTGTGAAGAATTTTGAAATGGAACTTTATGGTTTCATTGAAGACTCCGTGTGTCATGTGATGTTTCCCTAGAACCTGTCTTTTGCTGAGAGCTCTTTCATGTGAGGGGTGTGATGTTGGCCAGCTGAAAACATCTGTGGGTGGACTCTGAGGACAGGAGATGTATAGAAGCCCACAGACAGTGAGAAAATGCCTTTTGGATTGACATTGCCTCGCTGGTCTCCATTCTTCAACACTTCCCTTCACAGAGAGAAATGTTCCAGAAAACTTTTCATGGCAATGTAAGTCAGTCCACTGGTTCTTGCCAATTCAGAGTCTTTGCTGTTTCTGCTGGATCCTCCCCCCACTACTGATTTGTGCTGTTGTTTGTCTTTTGCTATTGGACTGGACTGCTGTTATCCTGACAATGCAGATTAGAATCACCCCAAGAAACTACGTCTAAAAAGATCCACAACTCCCTTTTCCGAATGTCCTTCTTTCAGTGGGTTGAAAGGAAGGTAGAAGTATTTAAGAACCCTAAATAAAATAGGTTTTTGAAAAATCTAAGCCTACAGGATTTTGATGGAGATTTTGTTGAATTTGTAGATTACTTTGGTAGGATAGCCATTTTTACTATATTAATCCTACAGAACCATGAGCATGGAGATCTTTCCATCTTCTAATATCATCTGCAGTTTCTTTTGTTAATATGTTAAAGATTTTATCAAACAAGTATTTCACTTGCTTGGTCACAGTTATCCCAAGACATTTTATATTATTTGAGGCTACTGTGAGAGATGTTGTTTCCCTGATTTTCTTATCAATCATTTTGTTATTTTTATACAGGAGGACTGCTGATTTTTGTGAGTTAATTTTGTATCTAGCTACTTAGTTAAAAGTGTTTATCAGCTGTAGGAGTTTCCCAGTGGAAATTGTAGGGTGTCTTACACATTCTATGATATCAGCTACAAATGAATTTATTATGACTTCTTCCTTTCCAATTTTTATCCCCTTGATCTCTTTTTCACTTGTCTTATTGATTTATGTAAGACTTTGAGTACTTAATAGCTATGAAGAGAGTGAGCAGCATTTTCTTGTTCCTGATTTTAGTGGAATTGCTTTGAGATTCTCTCCATTTACACTGATGATGGCCATGGGCTTGATGTAAACTGTCTTTATTATGTTGAGGTATGTCTCTTGTATCACTAGTTTTCCAGGGACTTTTATCATGAAAGAGTGTTGTATTTGGTCAAAGGCTGTTTTTGCAACTAATGAGATGATCAGGTGGTTTTTATCTTTCAGCTTGTTGATATGGTAGATATATTTATCAATTTACATAATCAAAGCACCCCTGCATCTCTAAGAGGAAGCCTACTTGATCATGGTGGATGACTTTTTTCTTTGTTTCTTGTATCTTTGAATTTTGGTTGCATGACTTGAGAATTGTTTCTTCTATGTTCATAATGTAAACTGATCTGTAATGCTTCTTTGTTGAGTTTTTATGTTCCTTAAGCATCAGGGTAAATGCAGCCTTATAAAATAAATTTGGAAATGACTCTTATATTTTTATTTTGTTGAATAACGTAAGGAGTATTGGCATTCATTCTTCCTTGAAACTCTGGTAGAAATTTGACTTTGGGCTTTGGGCTTTTTCTTTGGTTGGCAACTTTTTTTTTAACTTCTTTAGTTCTTTTAATTTTCTAAATATTAGCACTCTCTCAGATATAGGGTTTGTGAAGACCCTTTCCCAGTCTGTAGGCTGTCATTTTGTTCTCACAACAGTGTCCTTTGCTTTACAGAAGTTTTTTCAGTTTCATAAAACTGATTTTATTGATTTTTGATCACAGAGCCTGCACTGTTGGTGTTCGGTTCAGGAAGTTGTCTCCTGTGCCAATGAGTTCTAGGCTCTTCCCCACTTTTATGTCTAACAGGTTTAGTGTGTCTAGTTTTATATTGAGGTCTTTTTTTAATTTTTTATTAATTACACTTTATTCATTTTGTATCCCCCCATAAGCCCCTCCCTCCTCCCTTCCCAATCCCACTCTCCCTCCCCTTTCTGCATGCATGCCCCTCCCCAAGTCTACTGATAGGGGAGGTTCTCCTCCCTTTCTGATCTTAGTCTATCAGTTCTCATCAAACGTGCCTGCATTGTCCTCTACTGTGGCCTGGTAAGGCTGCTCCCCCCTCAGGGGGAGGTGATCAACGAGCAGGCCAATCAGATTAAGTCAGAGGCAGTCCCTCTTCCCATTACTATGTAACCCACTTGGGCACTGAACTGCCATGGGCTACATCTGTGCAGGGGTTCTAGGTTATCTCCATGAATAGTCCTTGGTTGGAGTATGAGTCTCTGGGAAGTTCCCTGTGTTCAAATTTTCTTGTTCTGTTGCTCTCCTTGTGGAGACCCTGTCCTCTCCAGCTCTTACTATTTCCCACTTCTTACATAAAATTCCATCCACTCTGCCCGACAGTTGGACATCAGGCTCAGCATCTGCTTTGATAGTCTTCAGGGCAGAGGCTTTCAGAGGCCCTCTGTGGCAGGTTCCAAGGTTGTTTCCTGTTTTCTTCTTTTGGCTTTAAGAAGCCCTCTGTAGAAGGTTCCTAGGTTGTTTCCTGTTTTCTTCTTCTTCTTCTGATGTCCATCCTCTTTGCCTTTCAGGATGGGGATTGACTGTTTTAGTTAGGGTCCTCTCTCTTGCTTAGTTCCTTTAGATGCACAGATTTTAGTGGGTTTGTCCTATGTTGTAAGTCTATATGAATGAGCCTATACCGTGTGTGTCTTTTTGCTTCTGGGACAACTCACTCAGGATGATCCTTTCCAGGTCCCACCATTTACCTGCAAATTTCATGATTTCCTTATTTTTCATTGCTGAGTAATATTCCATTGTATAGGTGTACCACAATTTCTGCATCCATTCTTCAGTTGAGGAGCATCTGGGTTGTTTCCAGCTTCTGGCTATTACAAATAAAGCTGCTACAAACATGGTTGAGCAAATGTCCTTATTGAGTACTTGAGCCTCTTTTAGATATATGCCTAGGAGTGGTATGGCTGGATCTTGGGGAAGCACTATTCCTAGTTTTCTGAGAAAGCGCCAGATTGATTTCTAGAGTGGTTGTACAAGTTTACAAGTTTACATTCCCACCAGCAGTGGAGAAGTGTTCCCCTTTCTCCACAACCTCTCCAGCATGTGTTGTCACTTGAGTTTTTGATCTTGGCCATTCTGATGGGTGTA
This sequence comes from Psammomys obesus, assembly GCF_907164565.1. Taxonomy (NCBI): domain Eukaryota; kingdom Metazoa; phylum Chordata; class Mammalia; order Rodentia; family Muridae; genus Psammomys; species Psammomys obesus. Next base: position 39,722,703 of record NW_026585895.1, on the reverse strand, counting down.
AGGTGAAATCTCAGGGTTGTTTTGATTTGCATTTCCCTAATGGCTAATGAGGTTGAGCATTTCTTTAAGTGCTTCTCTGCCATTCGATATTCCTCTACAGAGAGTTCTCTGTTTAGCTCTGTTCCCCATTTTTTAAGTGGGTTACTTGGTTTGCTGCTTTTCAGCTTCTTTAGTTCTTTATATATACTAGATGTGAGTCCTCTGTCAGATAAAGGGTTGGTGATGATTCTTTCCTAATCTGTAGGCAGTCGCTTTGTTTTGATGATGGTGTCCTTTGATTTACAGAAGCTTTTCAGTTTCATGAGGTCCCATTTATTGATTGTTGCTCTTAGAGCCTGTGCTGTTGGTGTTCTGTTCAGGAAGTTTTCTCCTGTACCAATAAGTTCCAGGGTATTCCGCACTTTTTTTTCTAGCTGATTTAATGTGTCTGGTTTTATGTTGAGGTCTTTTATCCACTTGGACTTCAGTTTTGTGCAGGGTGATAGGTATGGATCTATTTTTATTTTTCTACATGTAGACATCCAGTTGGACCAGCACCATTTGTTGAAGATGCTATCTTTTTTCCATTGTATGGTTTTGGCATCTTTGTCAAAAATCAGGTGTCCATAAGTGTGTGGTTTTATTTCTGGGTCTTCTGTTCGGTTACATTGATCCACCATTCTGTTTCTATGCCAGTACCATGCAGTTTTTAAAACTGTTGCTCTATAGTACAACTTAAGATCAGGGATGGAGATACCTCCAGAAGATCTTTTATTGTAGAGGATTGTTTTAGCATTTCTTGGTTTCTTGTTATTCCATATGAAGTTGAGAATTTTTCTTTCCAGATCTGTAAAGAATTGTGTTGGTAATTTGATGGGAATTGCATTTAATCGGTAGATTGCTTTTCGTAAGATGGCAATTTTTACTATGTTAATCCTGCCAAGCCATGAGCATGGGAGATCTTTCCATCTTCTGATATCTTCTTCTAATTCTTTCTTCAGAGACTTGAAATTTTTTTCATACAAGTCTTTGACTTGCTTGGTTAGGATTACTCCGAGGTACCTTATGTCATTTGTGGCTATTGTGAAGGGTGTTGTTTCCCTAATTTCTTTCTCAGCCCTTTTGTCTTTTGTATAAAGAAGGGCTACTGATTTTTTTTACTTCTGGGGATTTCAGGTAAAATGTGTTTCTGTGTGTTGAGAGCTGACACTTGGGAATGGGAATTGGCTAGGAGGGGACAGTGAGCTGAGTGGGTCAACCAGAGCAATGAAAGCAGGTATTCCATGAGGATCTTTTTAGTCCCTTGGAAATGGGAGCAGAGAGTGAGAAGAGACCACAATAGGTAGTCTGAATGCAGAGCTTGGGACAGGGTTGGAGAATTTGTTATGGAGCAGAGAAAGGAGAGTGAAAAATCTGAAGCTTGCTCTGCTAACTGTTGTAGTAAATAAAAATGAGTGTTGGGCTATATATTATTTATTATTAACCCTAAAATTACCATGGTAATATTATATAACCCTATATCACAAATAATAATGCACAGACACCTGTTAGATTTTATAATTGCTTTATTTATCTTGGGCCAGGCAGATATTTTTAAATACCATATCTCAATAACCTCACTATCCATCTCTCAGCCTCCATCCAATGCCATCCCTCTTAATCATTTCTATTTGTGCCACCTTCCATCCATAATCCCAAAATAATTGTTTGTATTTTTTCATGTGGGCCTTTCCATGTCATTATTGGAGTCCTTCTTCCCGGCCCACATAGTTCCTTCTCCACTGTAACCCATCCCTGCGTCCTCCTTCTCCTCTCTTCAAGTCCGTCTGTCTCTCATGATTCTCCTGTTCTCAAAACCCAGGAGCCTTAGCCATGCTTACCCCATTCTGCCCTGCTCAAGTTTAGGCCATTTAGTCAACAAACCAGGTAGGTTTACACAACAAGGATGGGTGTACCCAGACAGTAACCAGGTCTTGAAGATCAAAAACACACATCAGACCAACCTCCAACAGTGGACTTACTTGATTCTCTGCCAGATTTGGCTGGAAGGTTCCCAGGGAATGACTACTGGAGTTAATGCCTGGAATAGAGCAATGGTAGCGAGAGGCTGGAGATACAATCTGTGTGATCCACTGGGGTTGAGTGCAAGGAGGAAGGCAAAGTTGAAGAAAGTAGTCTGCTACAAAGCTGAGGGAGAATAGCTTTGTGTTTGGAGAACAGAAAAAGGGAAAAAATGTATAGTTAGCCTACCTATTTTCCTGACCACTGTGGCCATCATCTTCCCAAGGAATGCCTGCTGGTGTTGAAGACTAGGATAATAAGATGAATGGGTAGAAGAAAGTTTGGAAGAAAAGGTCTGTGTGATGGGCTAGAAATGTGGGCAGAGACAAAGGGGAGCCTGCAGCCGATGGTTTGCTACAGAGATAGGGATGAGACATGGGTATTAAATTTGGAGGCACAGAGGGAGAGGTGAAGATCTACAGCCAGCATACATGTTTTCCAGCCTGGAGTGGCCTGTGGGTTCCCAAGGTTCCCTGTGCTGTTTGGAGGCTGTGATAATCTTATGGGGGGTGGGGTTGTGGAGAAGTTCTACAGGATCCATTGACAATTTGAGCAGTGAGGAGGGAGGAGAGCCTGCAGCAGGTGGTATGCTATAGATCTGGAAGAGACTCGGGGATTGGATTTGGAAGAGGGGAGAAAGAAGTGAGGATCCAAAGCTAGCCTGTCTGCTTCCCTGGCTGAAGACGAAACATAAAATTCAAAGTGAGAAAATAACTACATTTGGAGAGTGCTTTGGGCAAACCATCAGTATAAAAAGCAGAAAGCAATGGAGACACAGTTTCTAAGTTTGTTTCTGCAACCATGGAATTCATTTAGAAATGAATCACTTCACTATGCAGACCTGAAGCAGAGCCAGTGAGCATATTCTTCCTCTGGGGAGTTTCTTAACTTCTATTATTACATCTCTTAATTTCTTATAGGGATGTCATATCATACAGGGATTTTTGGTGTAATTATTATAGAAATTTCCTAGCTATCACAAATCTGCCAGGCTTCTAGAATAAATCTTTTCTTTTCTCTAGTATCTTTTCCCAGTCACTCATGACTTGTTTATTCTCTGGACAAACAAACCTCCCAATACTGCTAAGGATTATTGCGTAGAGAATGAGTACATGGCTGGCTTATCCACAACAGCCTCCTGGTATTTGGGGTTTCAAATATTGAAATGACTGCTTCCTACTCAACTGACTTGCTGACTTGTTTACAGCTTACCCATGATTCTCTTCTCTTGTTATTTATGGAAAGCATTGGAATAAATGGGAAATTCTATTGAGAGACAAAGGTAACCAGACATGATTATAACATGGACAGAAAACAGCTGACTATTCTACCATCTGTTCACTGAGCCAAAATTCCCTATCATCGCAGCCATCTGGAATTTCTTTCTGAAAATAAGTTCCTTTCACCTACAGTGTCATTGAAATCAATCATGAGTTTAATCATTGGCCTCCTCTGATCCAGTCTCATCTTTCATAGTTCTTTAAAATTTTGATAATCCTCTCTGTTAAACCAGGTATCATCATCCAGATGTCAGTTCCATTTACAATCTACATCCTCAATGTAGGAGATTTATTCCCTTCTTTCTGGGAAAAAAATTTCTTATGCCCATTATCTTCTCACATTTCTATAGGTAATTAAGTAAACAAATAATATAATAAATAAAATTAGTATTCTTTTTCTTCTTAATAACAAATTATTTTTCCTGTTAATGATATCCATACTGTTCAATTGTCATTATTTCATCTTCAATGTGAGGATATACGGCATAAAATAAAGCAAAAATTAACTAAATTATATATTTGTTAGGCTGTAAAATAAGATATATGTACATATTTGTTTAATTTCAGAGCCTCTGGACTTCATTATATGCTATTTTCTTATAATTATTCTTTAAAATTCAGATATTACCTTGTATCTCTATAGTCACAATATGTTTAACATTAACATATTAAGTGCTGTTTGGGGAAACGATTGACTTAGTGAAGAAAATTACATAATAAATTGGTGTTATTTTTGTATGTTAATTCTCTTCTTAAAATATGAAACATTCTTTGATCTTATGTTAAATATTAGTAGCAAATATTCCCCCAAACTTTGATCTGACAACATAATCCTAATTATGCTCAAGAAACCCCATGATTCTTAAAGGTGTGAAAATTGGAATTTTAAGCAGTCACTCAGAAAGTTCAAAGCATATGAACAGAAAAAGAAACAGAAAAATACAGCAGTAGCAGGATCCTCTTCCTCCAAAACTCTCACTCAGCTTCCCCTTATTAGTGGGCTGATACCCCACAGATTAAACTGCTATTTGTGAAATCTATTGATTCAGAGGTGAGCTAAAAGCTTCTCCAGTTCACACAATTCTACCTCACAATATCTTGTCAGAGAAGCTGACAGCCCTAATATTGCTACTTTATAGACTACTTGGCAAAAACTGGTTGTTGAAGATCTGCCCATCAAAAACTAAGTCCATAAAAGTTTGCTGTCCTTAGGTCGAAGAACATAAATGCACTTGATCTCATATTGTTTGAGGTATGGCTGTGCGTCTAAACTCATCAGAGGCAGTAAGCTAGGAGCAGTAGAAAAGGGAAGAGCGCCTGTTTCTACTTGAACTGGGCTTCTTGAACCTGAAAACAGAAAAGATAACACAAAAGCCAGTAAACTTTCACCCTCCCAAACCCATTGACCACATTTTTAATGTTTCAACTGCAACCTTGTTAAAAATTCATGTTAGATATTATTAAGAACACAAAGAAAAATAAAGTAGGATAACTAGAGTCCAATACACAAATTGATATCAATTTTTTATTATTCTTTTGAGTTTAAAACCTGATATTACAAATTTATTTATGCATATGCATGGAAAAACTAACATCAGCAGAAAAGGATGAATATTAAGTATTATAGATTGGTGTCTAATTTTTTTTCTCTTGATGGTCATGATGTCTAAGTTGTTTGTGGCAGAATTGTATGTATCCTTGCATATTTTAACTGGTTAATCTCAATTTAAATCTTGCATCAAGTGAACAAACACTTCTGAAAGCTTGTGACAGAGCTATCATTGAACACATGATTAGTGCCATACTGCCAACATCACTGTCTTGCATTTTAATTTTTCATAAGCGATTTTAAATAGTACTTAATTATAATATTTGTCAGTATTCATTTTTCTAGTTTAATATGGTACCTTGATAGATAACACTGATTATGTGTGACAAATGTTTAATAGCAGGAAATGAGCATAGTTAGTTCTAAGCACGTTCTTTATTTTAATGTCTTCAATAATAAACAAGGTGTGTTTTTCTTGTTATTTTCTTCTATTGTATGGTTTATGTGCAGAAACTTTTAAAAGGTATTGGAGTAATCAGGCAATAGTTTCACTTGGATATGAACCGAAAAAGGTGGAGGTGAGTGCACACATTCAAGAGATTTGCTACACTCGCCTACTCTGTCCTTTCACCCCTGGCATTTCTAAACGCAACTAGTTTCCCGTGTGTTGCTTTTCTGGTTTGTGTGTACCTGTGCTATGCATTGTGAGTTTCATGGTAATGCACTTTTAAATGTGGTCAAATCTAGCCCAGCTCCATTTGCAAAAAAGAGTGGGTCTTAATGACAAGCAAATCAACAGTGGACTTCTGAAAAGAGCTTGCTGCCCAAAGAAACTCAAAAGCATATGAAAGAATATTAAGCACACTGCTACACAACTGCTCTGAGCAGTTTCATTAACTGCAGTTCCAACCTCTGCATCACATCCAAAAGACAGCATCAAATATCCAGAGGTTCCATCTCCTTTTGCATCTTGTCAAGGATGCAGTGAGAAGAAAAAGGTAAATGGGCCATGGTTCATTTTGGAGAAATTTCTACACTGTACTAGTCTGAAAAGCAATATTTAAGGAATGTTTAAAAAAGTGAGGAAAGAGGGCTAAGAATATGGCTGAGTAGGTATGAGCACATGCTGTGCAAAAATAAAGACTAAAGCTCAAACCCCTAGAATTCATGTGGAAAACCCAGAAACACCTACACATCTCTGAGGGCCTCAGTGTCATGGGGCAGAGGTAGTAGATCCCAGTAGCTTCCCAGTCAGCCTAGCTGAATCAGAAAGGACAAGGTTTAAAAGCAGCTCTATTGCAAAAAGCAGAGAAGGGTAGTGATGGAGAAAGGCATGTTAACTCCCCTTGGTGTACATGCACACACACACACACACACACACACACACACACACACACACTTTTTGAATTATAGTTTGAGCTGAAAATGTAGATCAGTATTACAGCCCTTTCCTAGCATTCAGAGTCCTGAGCTCAGTCTTTTATACTTAAAAAGAATAAGAGAAGTTTATTCTGAGTTTGTGTATAGTATTTGAGTGAAAGGTACCAAAATACTTATGTAACAGCATTCAGCAAACATAACATTAAAATGGCTATCTTTTTTTTTTTTCTCTATTTATTTTCAGGGTCTTGAAATAAATATAAATGTCCTTTAATCAACAAAACTTTCTTCAGTAAAATAGTGTTATTTTAATACTGGGGAATGTTAAAAAAGTTGAACATATGTTCAAAATAACTCTCCTTCTTTCCCCATGCAAAACCATATATATTATTTAAAAGTATAATGTCTTATTCACTATAAAATGAGAAAGTACACATTTGCATATAATCCAATTATCTATTTCATCCACAAAACAACTCTCTTGCCATTACTTTTCTTATCTGGAAAAAAATAAACAGAACTGATGTTGTTTGTAATATAAATACATCCAGTATGTCTTTGGTGTAACTGTTTAATTATATTACTCAGTATGTATTCATTGAGACAAAACCCTTTCTTCAAATGTGTGTTGGTTGCCAAAGCTGATTTAAAATTACGTGAACTCAATGGCTGGCTCTTTGACCTCCTCCCCATCACCCAAGGGAGGAGCAGCCCTGCTAGGCCACAGAGGAAAACTTTGCAGCCAGGCCTGAAGATACCTGATAAGCTAGGGTCAGATGAAAGGGGAGGAGGACCTCCCCATCAGTGTACTTGGAAAGGGGTAGAGAGAAGATGAGGAAGGGAAGGTCAGATTGGGAGGGAATGAGGGAGCATGATACAGCTGGGATACAAAGTTAATAAACTGTAACTAATATTAAAAAATAAAAATTTAATTAAAATATTTTATCTTCAATAAATAATACATAAACATCAAAAAAATAAAATTACTCTGGTAATATCTGTTTCTTAAAGGGCAATACCTAATGTGAGGAAAGCTCTTCTAATAACCTCATAATGCTTAAAGTATGGCACTAAGACAAAAAATTCTCAAAAGGAGAATCTTAATATAAGATTGAGTGTTCATTAAAAGGAGGGGATAGAAACTGAAACCTTAGCAGGGGTAACAGATGGCAGGGTCATCTATCACATCAATTATTCCCTAATTGTCAAGAAAATCACTAGTTAACAAGTCTATCTGATTTTTCAAATGTTCTTTAGTATCAATTGCTGCCCCTATACTCCTTCCTCTGCCTTCCTCCACCCTTTTAACTCTTCCTTTTCCTTTATTCTCTATAGTCTCGTATATCTCTGCATTCCATCTCTCCTTCCTCACCATCACCTCCCTGTGGCTAAATTCTGGTTATCTAACCTTTGTAGGTATTTCCCATCCAACACACCTTCCTGAATACTCAAAGATAACATCAACAAATAAGAGAAAATGTGTTTATGGTTGCTGGCTACCTCTCTTGAAATGATTGTTTCCAACTACATTAATTTGACAATGAATATTATGACTTACTTTTCCATAAACCCTAGTAATTATCTACTGTTATTAAATGTACATATTTTCATTATACTTTCATCAGTTGATAGACATGTAGACTTTCAATCCTGGTTATTGTATAGATCGACCGCAAAGACAGATAAGCAGATATCATTATAGTAAAATATTGAGTTCGTAGGGTGTATTTACAAGGGTAGCATGGTTAAATAATGTGGGTGGTTTTCTTCTAGTCCTCCAGGTACCACCACACTGATTTCCATAACATCTGTAACAGATTTCACGTCCATCAACAGGGAATAAGTGCTCCCTTTCCTCAATTCATGCCAACAGTTATCATTGCTCAGTTAGTTCTTTTCCATTCTGTCTGGGGTAAAATGAAATCTCAATGTAGTTTTAATTTGTATTTTCCTGATGACTAGGACGTTGAACTTTTTTTTTTTTTCATGTTGCTAAGTTACTTGTATTTCATCTTTTGAGAACTCTTTCAGATCCATACCCTAAGTTTAATTGGATTGTTTGTCTTTGTGTTTACGTTTTTACTATTATTATGATTAGTTTTGTATGTTCTAGAAAATAACCCTCTGTCAGGTGTATAGCGGGGAAGCACTTTTTCTCATTTTATACGCTGCCTCTTCACTAAATTGATGATGTTCATGCTATAGAGATGCTTTTGAGTTTCATGAGGTCCAAATTACTGGCTGTTGGCCTTAACACCTGTGCTATTTGAATTCTGTTCCAAAAACTTTTTTCTGGAATAATGAGCTTAGATGTATACCCTAATTTCTCTTCTATCAGTTTCAGGATATAAGGTCTTTTGTGCAGGGTAAGTGTAGTTATTTGAATGAGAAATGTTTGGCCTAATTTTGGGCATTTGGGCACTAAGTCCACAGTTGCTGTCACAGTTTGGTGTGTTTATGTGGTGGTATGTTTCTAGAAGAAGCACGTCACTGGTGGGTGGGCTTTGCAAGTGAAAACGTCTTGCCGACTTCTCTTTTACTCTGATTTTGCTGTGGTTCACTATGCGAGCTCTTATTTTCTGTTCCTTGGCTCACCCTGCCTTCCACCTCTTTCTACCTTGCTATCATAACCACTTATACCCCAAGACCTATAGCTAAATAAACTCTCTTTTCCTTAAGATTTTTAATCAAGGTTTCATGTTAGCAACAGAAAAGTGACTAATATAGTGAGAATAAGGATTTTGTTTCATTCCTCTATATGCAGAAGACCAATTAGATCATTAACACTTATTGAAGTCAAGATAGTATCTTGACTCCCATGTATTTTGTTGGCCTTAAAAGAAAAAAAGAGAGGTGGGTGTAGGAGTGTGAGTTTACCCCATTAATCAATGAGTTTGCTTTTATGTCAGTGTCATGCTGTTTTGCTACTAAAGCTCTATTACGGTGATAATTCTAGCAGTTTTTGTTGTTGTTTTTCAGAATTATTCTGATTATCCTGTGGTTTTGTATTTTCATTTGAATTTTTTTTTAATTTCCGTGAAGAACTGCATTGAGATTATTATGGAAATAACATCAAATCTATACATTGTTTTGGAAAAATGGCCACTTTAAATACTAATCCTACAAGCCCTAGTAATCTAATTGTGGTGGCTTGAATAGACAGTGTGTCTGAATGTTGGGACATAGAGACTCATTTTATCTTGATTGGAAGTTTGTATATATTTAGAAATGCATCTATTTCTCTTATATTTTTCAGGTTTGTGGGTTATAGACCTTTTTGTTTTTCTTCCTTTCTCTCTCTCTTTCTTTTTTTTAAAATATATCTTGGCCTCAAAAAGGAAGCTACAGTTCTCATCAAAAGTGGCTGCATTGTCCTCTACTGTGTAACTGATAGACTAAGATCAGAAAGAAGAGGAGAACCTCCCCTATCAGTGGACTTGGGGAGTGGCATGCATGCAGAAAGGGGAGGGAGGGTGGGATTGGGAGGGGAGGAAGGAGGAGCTTATGGGGGGATACAAAATGAATAAAGTGTAATTAATAAAACTAAAAAAAAAAATTAAAAAAAAGGAAGCTACAGATCTTTCATTTTAAAAACATATGCACATATGCAGCGTTGTTAGATGTGATTTCCATCCTGAATACTGAAAAGTTTATCTATCTATACTGAGAATAGTCATTAAGTATGTTAAATAGCTTCAGAGTGTATTTTGTTGCCTCACTCTTTTAAAACAAAGTTTAAATGATAAATATAAACACTGACACCACATGATGACGATGTCAGCACATTTCTTACAAAAGAAGAATCTACGGTGTATGATAACCAGTACAAAGTTTTGTAACACAAGTAAAATATAAAAATTTCAATGAAACAAATAAGAGTATGGTTCCATCTTATGTTCTTTTAGTAATCATATTGCTGTAAAGAAAATGATATTTATATTAGTTTATTGTGTCAATCAGTGATGAGATTTGTGTCCTTTTGCATTTCTATTCAAAGCAAACATAATACAGGATGACCTCAGTTTTTGTTGTTGTTTTCAAAACATAGCCATCCACACAGTAGGGGCTCAGACAAGGCTCACAAAGTATTTCTTAATCAAATCAGACCCACTTTCTTCCACAGGAAAAGCTACAGAAAGTATTTGTGGGCACTGTGGGTACTGACACAGAATTGGCATTTAATGTGCTTATGTGGGTCTTCACTCTGGAGGAGTAATTAAATACAATTTCGTGGGAGTTTTCTGCTCGTGTGGGCCTACTGTGAGTAATCTTTCACATGAAATTCTACCAAGTGAGGAGATGGTTCTCTTATACTGAAGGCCCTGTTCTGTGACAGCATCTTCTGTCTTTCACATAAGGTAATAGGTCTCCCTAAAGGTTAAGAAGCTTCTACTTCATTAGGTTTTCATACTACCCCTCAAGGGCTTACGTTTGGCTGTCTTTCCCTGTATTTCCTCCTTCATTACCTTCTCTTCTACCCCTTCCCACTTGATCAACCCCTTTCAACCTCTCATCTATAACTATCTATTCTATAGCTCTTTTCAAAGAAAATCTACCTGTCCCATGAATCCCTGACATTATCCCAAAACTCAGTGGTTCTATGGGTTGTAGCTTGGTCATCATTGTTGTAAGAGCCAATATTCACTTATAAGTGCATACTATAATGTTTATCTTTCTGGGTCTCTGATACATCACTCAGGCTATTTTTTTCTAGTCTATTCATTTACCTGTGGAGGCCATGACTTTGTTTTTTAACAGTTTAGTAATGTTCCATTGTGTAAATATGCTACGTTTTCTTTATCCATTCTTCCATTGACAGATATCTAGATTGTTTCCAAATTTGGACTATTATGAATAGAACAGCAGTGAACATGGTTGAGAAAGTTGTCTGTAATGGTAGGATGAAGTATCCTTTGGGTATTGGCCAAAGTGTTATAGCTGAATCTTGAGGTAGATCAAAACCCATCTTACCACGCTGATTTTCTTTCTTTTTTTTAAACTTTTTTTTATTTTTTATTAATTACACTTTATTCATTTTGTATCCCCCCATAAGCCCCTCCCTCCTCCCCTGCCGATCCCACCCTCCCTCCCCTTTCTGCATGCATGCCCCTCCCCAAGTCCACTGATAGGGGAGATTTTCCTCTCCTTTCTGATCTTAGTCTATCAGTTCTCATCAAAAGTGGCTGCACTGTCCTCTTCTGTGGCCTAGTAAGGCTGCTCCCCCCCTCAGGGGGAGGTGATCAAAGAGCAGGCCAATCAGATTATGTCACAGGCAGTCCCTCTTCCCATTACTAGATAACCCACTTGGATACTGAACTGCCATGGACTACATCTGTGAAGGGGTTCTAGGTTATCTCCATGAATAGTCCTTGTTGGAGTATGAGTCTCTGGGAAGTTCCCTGTGTTCAAATTCTCTTGTTCTGTTGCTCTCCTTGTGGAGTTCCCATCCCCTCCAGCTCTTACTATTTTCAAATGGGTTGTATAAGAATGTACACACACCAGCAGTGAATGAAAGTTTCCTTTACTTCACATCCTCACCAGCATGAGTTGTCACTTAAAGTTTTTGATCTTAGCCATTCTGACAATTGTAAGATAGAATTTAAAGCAGTTTTGATTTGCATTTCCCTGATGGCTAAGGATATTGAACATTTCTTTAAGTGTTTCTCAGACATCTGAGTTTCATCTTTTGAGAAGTCTTTTCATATCTGTATCCATTTCAATTGGGTTATTTGTTTTCTTAATACCTATTTTTTTGAGTTACATATTTATTTTGGATATTAGTTCTCTATTGGGTTTGTAGTTGGTAAAAATATTTTTTTTTCCATTCTGTAGGCTGCCAATTTATCTGAATGTTGGTGTCTGTTGCATGCAGAATCTTTTAAGTTTCATGAGGTTCCATTTATTAATTATTGATCTCAATGTCTGCAGTAATGGTGTTTGTTCTTAAGAAAGTCTTTTCTATGCTAATAAGTTCACGATTATTCCCTACTTTCTCTTTTATCAGGTTGAATGTATGTAGTTTTATGCTGAAGTCTTTGATCCATTTGGAGTTATGTTTTGTTCAGGTTGATAAGTATGGATCTATTTTTATTCTTCTAAAAGCAGACATCCAATTTAATTAGCACCATTTGTTGCTCACTGTGCTTATCTTTCTTAGTATATATTTCTGACATCTTTACAAATGTCAGCTGTCCATAGTTATGCGAATTTACAGCTAGGTCTTCAATTCAATTCCGTGATCCACCTATCTGAATTTTTTGCTAATACCATGCTTGTTTCATAACTATAGCTTTTTAGTACAACTTGAAATCATGGATGGTGATACCAACAGCAGTTCTATTGCCATTCAGGATTTTCTTAGCCCTGCTGAGATTTTTGTGTTTTTATATGAAACTGAAAAATGTCCTTTCAAGATCTGTGTTGGAACTCTGATGGATTTCATTGAATCTGTAGATTACTTTTGGGAGGAAGGCGATTTTACTATCTTAATCCACAAGCACAAGAAACCTTTCCGTTTCCTGACATTTTCATAAATTTATTTCCTTAATGTCTTGGAGTTTTTATCATACATGTATTTAACTTGCATTGTTAGACTTATCCCAAGAAATTTTACATTGTTTGAGGTTATTGTGTGAAGGATGTTGAATTCCTTGAATTTCTTCTCAGTCTTTGTCATTTGTATACAGGAGGGCTAGTGATTTTTTTTGAGTTAATTTTGTATGGATCTATTGATGTTAAGCCATGTTTCTTGGATGCAGTAGAAGGACCTATCCTGTTTTTAAGTCCATTCTGTTAGTTTGTCTTTTTTGATTCGGGAATTGAAGCCACTGATATTGAAAGATACCAATGAGCAAAGTTGGTTGATTTCTGTAATTTTATTATTAGTTTGTGTGTGTGTGTTTCTCCTCTTTACTGTTTCTAGTCTTGGATTATTTATTCCTGGTGTTTTCTTGAGTGTGGTTAATGTCTTTACATTTGAGTTTTCCATCTAATGCCTTGTGGATAAGAGTCATACATAGACAATGCTTAAATTTGGTTTTATCAAAGAAAAACTTATTTTTTTCATCTATTGAAATTGAGACTGTTTTTGGTGGTATAGTAGTCTGAACTGACATTTGTAGCCATCTTAGAGTATTCAGAATATCTTTATAGGCCCTTCTGACTTTTAGAGTCTTCATTAGGAAATTATGTTTTTGGTAAGATGGCCATTTTTACTATGTTAATCTTGTCAAGGCAGAAGCTGGAAACAACCCAGGTGCCCCTCAACTGAGGAATGGATACAGAATTGTGGTATATCTACACAATGGAATATTACTCAGCGATAAAAAACAAGGAAATCATGAAATTTGCAGGCAAATGGTGGGAACTGTAAAAGATTATTCTGAGCGAGCTGTCCCAGAAGCAGAAAGTCACACAGGGTATATGCTCACTCATAAGTGGATATTAGACATATTATATAGGATAAACCTACTATAATCTACACACCTAAAGAAACTAATCAAGAGTGAGGACTCTGGCTAAAATGTTCAATCCCCAGTCAGAAAGGAAAAGAGGATAGACATCACAAGGAGGAGAAAATGGGGAACAGGACAGGAGCCTACCACAGAGGGCGTCTGAAAGGCTTTACCCTGCATGGTATTAAAGCAGATGCTGAGACTTATGGCAAACCTTTGAGCAGAATGCAGTGAATCTTATGAATGAAGTGGGAAATAGTAAGACCTGGAGAGGACAGAAGCTCCACAAGTAGAGCAACAGAACCAAAAAAATCCTGGCACAGGGGTCTTTCCTGAGACTGATACTCCAGCCAAGCACCATTCATGGAGATAACCTAGAACCCCTGCACAGATGTAGCCCATGGCAGTTCAGTGTCCACGTGGGTTCCATAGTAATGGGAACAGGGACTGTTTCTGACATGAATTGATTGGCCTGCTCTTTGATCACCTCTCCATGACGGGGGAGCAGCCTTTCCAGAACACAGAGGAAGATAATGCAGCCCCTCCTGATGAGACATGATATACTAGGATCAGAGGGAAGGAGAGGAAGACCTCCAATATCAGTGGACTGGGGGTGGGGCATGGGTGGAGGGGGGATACCAAGTGAATAAATTGTAATTAATAAAAATTAAAATAAAAAATCCACAAAAAGAAATCAGATGTTATTCTTCTACTTTGCTTTAATATGTTGTGTGATCTTTTCCCCTTACAGCTTTCTTTGTTCTGAACATTTAGTGTTTAAATTATTATGTGCTGAGGGACTTTCTTTTCTTGTCCAGTTTATTTGGTGTTCTGTTTGTCTCTTGTACCATAATAGGGATCTTCTCCTTTAGGTTAAGAAAAATTCTGGAAATTTTGTATAAGATTTTGTTAAAACTATTTCCTGTGTCTTTGACACAGGTTCTTTTCTTTCCTTTATTCCAATTATTTCTACATTTGGTCTTTTCCATAGTGTCTCAGATTTCCTATATGTATTATGTGTTTCATATATATGTGTTTCATATATGAATGCATTTTATTTGACTGAGGTATTTATTTCATCTGTCATATCATCAGCTATATGTCAACACTCAGGGTCTACTGTGGCAGAGCTGAAAGGCTGTACTAGAAATATACTGTCCTGACTGTTTTATGCTGGCATCTAATTTTCTGAGACTGGGAAGACTGCAATTCTAGGTGCTGATATCTGGTCTCATGTTTTTTTGGTGGGTGTTTTGATCCCTGATTTCTGTTGCCCTGTCTGGGTCTTAGGAGAGTGTGCTGCCTGGTAGAAAAATTTTCTATGATTCTGATATGTGTAGCAACTGGGGATTCTAGGAAAAATATGTCTGTGTATTGGGAGCTGATATTTAGAAATGGGTTTGGGCTATGATGGGAAGAGCCTAAAGGGGTCCACCAAGGAGATGAAAGCAGGTGTTCCACTAGGATCTGCTTTGTCCTCCCGGAATGGAAGCAAAGATTGAGAAAGGATGGTCTTCTACCCAGCTGGAATGAGACTGTGGAATTGGACTAGGAAGAATAGAAAGAGGGGCGAAAACCAGCAGTTAGACTACCTGCTTTGCTGGCCTGAGTGGCGATTCAAAGGGAGTGTCTGTTTGACTTTGAAGCTGGGATAGAGCAATGAATTGAGGCAAGGAAGTTTGGAGAGCAAGAGCTGCGTGATCTACTCAGGAGCAGGGAGTGAAGAGGCTGCTACAGGAGGTCTGTTACAGAGCCAAGCACAGGCTGGTGAATTGCTTTGAAAGAGCCGAAGGATAAATAAATATTTCTAGTTAGGGTATTTGTTTTCTTTGTAGTGCTTTATTATTCCTATTTTGGTTTATTGTCCTATAATTGTTTATTTGTTCCTTGTGCTTATTGGCCATGTCTATCTTTTTTGTTGTTGTTGTTGTTATAAATATTTTTTCCAGTATCCTTTGTAGAGGTAGCTTTGTAATGACAAATTACATAAATCTGTTTTGAAAAGTGTCCTCTCTTCTTCAATTACAATGGATATTTTCAATAAGAATAGTAGTGGGGGTTGAAATCTTCTTTCAAAATTTGTAGAAACTTGGTCTGGTTTTTATAGTCATGAATAAAAAATGTGTTTTTCTTTTGATGGATCTTTATAGCGACTTGATACTTCTCTCTTGCAAATTTCAATATTCTTTTATTTTCTGCACATTTATTGTTATGTCTATTACAGAATGTGAGGAGTTTCTTTTCTGGTCCTAACTCTTTCTGATCTGTATGCCTCTAGAGCATTGCTAGGGATCTCTTTCCTTAAATTGTGGAATTTTTTAATGATATTGTTGAAAATCTTTCCTATGGCTTTGACCTTTATCTGTGATTTATTAGTGAGACATCCTGGCAGGAGAGGCAACTCATGCTTGTGGCACAAGATCTGATTTGGTGTTCCTTTGTAAGTCATCATATCTCCTCTTAGCAGCAATAGCCTGCTGGAAGTCATGCCATGTTATCACAAGCTCATGTCTAAAACTAGCTTCATGGGCTTGTGGCTAGCACGATAACTCAGGGCTGCATGTGCCAATAGGGATTTGTGTTTAGGGTTTAGTGATTTTAAGTCATCATGTCTTGATATGCTTAGCTATTTCATCTTCGAATGTTTTTATTGGTCAGTTAGTTCTAACTGAATAATAAAGCCTGTGCTTCATCATTGGTTCACATTAGACCCTGCATCTCACTATCTCTTCACCACCCTGGTCTAAGTCTTCAGCTTCCTGATCACCAGCCTAGAACATATACTAATTTTATGTATCTATTATTTATCTTACACAGAGAATTCACTTCACACTGGGTGTCTTCCTTGTACACCATCTGAAAAATTGAGGAAAGTCATTTGTTTTAACAATCTGAATTTTGAAATATATATCAAGTTGTAGTTGAAATGGGCAACCATTTAAAATAATAAGCGTCCTCACTATTTAAAATAGTCATAGAGCTGGTGTGGTAGCTAGTAATGATTATACATTTGAAAGGATCTAAAATCACTGAGGAGAGAGCCTCTGCACATGTCAGTGAGTGATCATGCAGAGTTGGTGATGAGGTGGGAAGATCTACCCTAAAAGTTGAAGGCACCATTATTAGAGTGGGACCATTCTTCTCAGCTCCATCTGAAGGAGTGACCCGAGCAAGGCAACGATTTCTCTAGTTTTCCTAACTGGATGCTCTGGAACCAGCTTCTTCATCCTCTTGATATCATGACACATTTCTTCCCAAACTCTAAGTCATCGCACACACCTAATCCCTTAAGTTGCTTCTGTAAGGTATTTTATCAAAACGACAAGAAATGTAAGTATGAAGTTGAGAATTTCAAGGTCTGCAAAGAATTGTGTTGGTAATTTGATGGGAATTGCATTGAATCTGTAGATTGCTTTTGATAAGATGGCCATTTTTACTATGTTAATCCTGCCAAGGCATGAGCATGGAAGATCTTTCCATCTTCTGATATCTGCTTCTAACTCTTTCTACAGAGACTGAAAATTTTTTTTCATACAAGTCTTTGACTTGCTTGGTTAGGGTTACACCAAGGTACTTTATGTCATTTGTGGCTATTGTGAAGGGTGTTGTTTCCCTAATTTCTTTCTCAGCCCTTTTGACTTTTTTATACAGGAAGGCTACTAATTTTTTTGAGTTAATTTTGTATCCGGCCATTTTGCTGAAGGTGTTTATCAGCTGTAGGAATACTCTGGTAGAATTTTTGGGGTCACTAAGATATACTATCATATCATCTGCAAATAGTGATAATTTGACTTATTCCTTTCCGATTTGTATCTCCTTGGTCTCCTTCAACTGTCTTATTGCTCTAGCAAGGACTTCCAGAACGATGTTGAAGAGATATGGAGAGAGTGGGCAGCCTTGCCTTGTCCCTGATTTCCGTGGGATTGCTTTAAGTTTCTCTCTGTTCAGTTTGATGTTGGTTATAGGCTTCTTGTATATTGCCTTTACTATGTTTAGATATGTGCCTTATATCCCTGATCTCTCCAATACTTTAAACATGAATGGATGTTGAATTTTGTCAAATGCTTTTTCAGCATCTAGGGAGATTATCATGTGGTCTTTTTCTTTCAGTTTGTTAATATGGTGGATCACATTGATGTATTTCTATATATTGAACCACCCCTGCATACCTGGGATGAAGCCTACTTGGTCATAATGGATGATATCTTTGATGTGTTCTTGTATCAGGGTTGCAAATATTTTGTTGAGTATTTTTGCATCAATGTTCATATGGGAGATTGGCCTGAAATTCAATGTAACTGAACAGAAGACCCAGAAATAAACCCACACAATTATGGAAACCTGATCTTTGACAAAGATGCCAAAACCATACAATGGAAAAAAGATAGTATCTTCAACAAACGGTGCTAGTCTAACTAGATATCTACATGTAGAAAAATGCAAATAGATCCATACTTATCACCCTGCACAAAACTAAAGTCCAAGTAGATAAAAGAGCTCAACATGAAACCAGACACATTAAATTGGTTAGAAGAAAAAGTGGGGAATACCCTAGAACTCATTGGTAGAGGAAACAACTTCCTGAACAGAACACCAACAGCACAGGCTCTAAGAGCAACAATCAATAAATGGGACCTCATGAAACTGAAAAGCTTCTGTAAAGCAAAGGACACCTTCATCAAAACAAAATGAATGCCTTACAGATTGGGAAAGAATCTTCAGCAATCCTTTATCTGATAGAGGGCTTATATCCAGTATATATAAAGAACTAAAGAAGCTAAAAAGCAAGAAACCAAGTAATCCAATTAAAAGATGGGAAACTGAGCTAAACAGAGAATTCTTGATAGAGGAATATCGAATGGCAGAGACACACTTAGAGAAATTCTCAACCTCATTAGCCATCAGGGAAATGCAAATCGAAATGACCCTGAGATTTCACCTTATACCCAAAATCAAAATCTCAAGTGACAACTCAAGCTGGAGAGGTTGTGGAGAAAGGGGAACCCTCCTCCACTGCTGGTGGGAATGTAAACTTGTACAACCACTCTGGAAATCAATCTGATGCATTCTCAGACAACTAGCAATAACGCTTTCTTAAGATCCAGCCATACCACTCCTGGGCATATATCCAAAAGAGGCTCAAGTACTCAATAAGGACATTTGCTCAATCACGTTTGTAGCAGCTTTATTTGTAATAGCCAGAAGCTGGAAACAATCTAGATGCCCCTCAGTGGAGGAATGGATACAGAAATTATGGTACATCTACACAATGGAATATTACTCAGCAATAAAAAAAAAAAAAAAACAAAAAAACAAAACAAAAAAAAAAAACAAGAAAATCATGAAATTTGCAGGTAAATGGTGGGAACTGGAAAGGATCATCTTGAGTGAGCTGTCCCAACAACAGAAAGACACACACGGTATATACTCACTCATATAGACATACAATATATGATAAACCTACTAAAATCTGTTCATCTAAAGAAACGAATCAAGAGGGAGAACTCTGACTAAAATGCTCAATCCCCATCCCAAAAGACAAAGAGGATAGACATCAGAAGAAGAAGCAAACAGGAAACAAGTTAGGTACCTGCCACAGAGGGCCTCTTAAGGGCTCTGCCCTGGAGACTATCAAAGCAGATGCTGAGACATATGGCCAACTGTTGGGCAGAGTGCACGAAATCTTATGAAAGAAATGGGAAATAGTAAGGTCTGGAGAGGACAGGAACTCCACAAGGAAAGCAACAGAACCAGAAAATTTGAACACAGGGGTCTTTCCAGAGACTCATAGTCCAACCAAGTACCAGGCATGGAGATAACCTAGAACCCCTGCACAGATGTATCCCATGCATCCCATTCAGTGTCCAAGTGGGTTCCATAGTAATTAGAAGAGGGGCTGCCTCTGACATAAACTGATTGGCCTCCTCTTTGATCACCTCCCCCTGAGGGGGGAGCAGCCTTGCCAGGCCACAGAAGATGACAATGCAGCCACTCCTGATGAGACCTGATAGACTAGGATCAGAAGGAAGGAGAGGGGGACCTCCCCTATCAGTGGACTTGGGGAGGGGTATGTGTGAAGAAGGGGGAGAGAACATGGGATTAGGAGGGGAGGAAAGAGGGGTTTATGGGGGGATACAAAGTGAATAAAGTGTAACTAATAAAAGTTAATAAAAAATAAATGTAAGTAATATATTATAATTATATATAATATATTAAAATTAGTAACTAACATATAAGTAACAAATAATTAGTTACATTTCTTCTTTTGATCATGTATATATGTGCCAATATATGTATATATAGAGAGACAGTCTTATATAGGAATATGTTCAGTCATGGCAAAAGAAAGATGATTACATATTGTGGAAAGAAAAATTTCTTACCTATATAGATTATAAATTTCTAGATTTCCTATCACAAACACACAAACATGAATACATAAAAATGTTCAGATAGGCCTCCTCAAGATGAGACAATGACAACTGTAACTGTTTGTAGCAAACAATATTCACATAAAGAAAAAGCAATGAATCTTAGATACTCCCTACCTGGAAATTCAGCCATCTATTTGCAAGAATCAAGAAACATTTTGGGCTGTTTTCTCCTTTTACTGTCCTTCACTTCTCAGCACCAGAAAGATTAGAATAAAGCCATTGAGATAAGGAAAAAAGGAACTTCACAGTTTGCTTTCAGCTTTTAGCAAGAGGCTCATGCTAAAACTGCCTTTTAAAGAGAAGCTTTTAAACACACTGATTAGGACTTTCAAAGTGCTACATCTTGCAAGAGTAACAGTTGTGAATGCTTTCTGATGCAACAGCGTGGATTAAACAGGTAAAAGAAAAGGCTCTGACAGGAAGGCCTTGTCATTTCTCTATTATTTCTCTCTCTCTCTCTCTCTTGCCAGTTAGTTTCATATTTAAAAACATCTCCTTTATGCTAAGCACACGCTCTCTCATAGAGCTTCACCACTAGCTCGCACTTCCTAGGCATTTTAAAAACCTTTGTGCTTTGATATTCTGAAATTTACCTACGCTATGACAGGATATATAGTTGCTTCTGTTTATTCTTCTGAAGTTCCAATGAGATTCCGAAATTTCATTAATTTTTAAAGCTCTGAAAAATTCTAATTTACTGTCATCTCAAAGACTGCCTCTCTCCAGTCTTATTCTCTACCTTGGAAATCCTGCTAGACATATGTGGGACTTCCTCATTATATTTTTAAAGTATGTTAGGCTGGCTTTCACGGTTTTGATCTATTGTTTTGTACATCAGCGTTCTGTTTCATTTCAATAGCACTTTGTATTTTCGTCTGCAGCTTTTTCTCATCTGGAGCCTGTTCAATATTTATGTTTTAGCAATTACATGCTTTGTTCAGAGATGTAATAAGTTTCCCTGTGTTACCTTCTCAGTGCATTTTTTTTCCACTCCTCTATCCTAGCACGACCTCCTTGCTTTTATCTTTTTATTCCACAACTGATTCTCCCACTCTTATTCAGTCTCTGTCAGTTTTTCACTGTGATGACAAATAAACAGAGTTGTACAGTATAAATGTCAAAAGAAAAAAAAAGTTTAATTGGTCTCATGGTTTCAGAGATTTCAGCCTTTGCCTGGTTGCCCTCAGTGTTTCTAGTTCTAGGCTGAAGCAGCACATTCTGGCAGGAACACACGCTGAAGCAACTCAGACAGCTACAAACAAGAAAGACAAAGAAAAGGGAGAAATTGGGTCCTACCACCCCTTCCAAGGACATGTTTTTGATAAGCTTAAGACCTTCTGCCTACATGCACCTCTGAATGAGCTACTCTTGCCTGAAACTGTTCTCACCATCCTGCAGCACAAAAGCTTATAGGATCCCTTTGTTTCACAGAAAACACTTTAGAACCATAACATTCTGATTTTTCTTTTCTGGAATATTCTCTCTTTAGGTATGTATCAGAATTGCTTTCTTTGATATTTCATTATCACATGTGTCTGTGATCACATGTGCTGCTGAGTTCACACTCTCTTTCCCTTCCTGTACCTGTATTGCTAGGTGTTGGGATCCACAAGCAGGCATCTCTATGGCCGGCCCCAAGGGATCTGACAAATGAGACATCAGGCATCTTTGAAGCCACCTATGGACCACATGCGAACCATCTGAAACCACCTGTGCATGCTCTGGGTCCCCTTATAAGAGACTCCTACCACCTTCTCTTTCTCTCTGTCTCTCTCCTACCCTGCCAGATATAGTCTCTGTAACCCCTCCCCTTAATAAAACCTCCCACATGGAATTAGTCCTGTGGTGTAATTTATGAACCCACCATGTAACTTCCCTGCACAATCCTAACACCTAGCACATTTCACCATGGAACACGTTATGATTATTTTCTTGTGCATCAGTCCCTTACAACTACAATATAAATCTCAGTAGAGGGAGATTGTTAGTTTCTGTTACATTATTGCCATGGCAATAATGTGTGCAGGCAAACATGGTACCAGAGAAGAAGCTGAGAGTTCAACATCTTGATCTGCAGGCAGCAGAAGGAGACTGTGACAGCCTGGACAAACTTGAGCTTCTAAGACCTCAAAGCCTGCCTCCACAGAGACATACTTCTTCCAAAAAGGCCACACTCCAACAAGGCCATAACTCCTAAATATATATGGCCATAACACGCTATTACAGGTAATGCCATGAATTTAAAAAAAAATACAGTTAATAAGGCCAAAGATTTCTGTATAGATTACATGTATATATATGATCATAGTGCTGTATTTTACAGGGCTTTTTCTAAGCCCCAAGTTAGGGAGTCTTCCGGGGAGCTTTTCTAATGACCTAAGAGTGTTATCAGCATGTGAGTACTTGTTTGGTTGATTTCCTTTATTGCCAGTGAACTCTTAGAATTTTAATTGTAAGTCTAAAGTCACTACTATTGTTTGAAAATGTCAGGGCAGAGTTTGTAGGGTGCTGTTTTTGTTTTCCGTCTGATTTCCTAGGCAGGTTGAGTTCTCTGTAGACCTTTGGTAGTGAAAAGGTTGATTCTATCCTATTCTCACAGGCAAGAAAGAGCCCTTAGGTAATAGTCTTTTTTTGTTTGCTTGTTTTGTATCTCCTACATATGCAAAACCTAGTTTCTTATTCCCCATTTCTACTAGCTATTAGGATATTCAAAAACATGCATTTTGACCTTCTAATTTTAAATTGATTTTGTGAGGAACTTGATGATTAAAAACTGTCTATCTTAAAGAATTATTTGTAGCATTGCAGGGAATCATTCAACTACTAATTTCTTATCAAATTTAAAATAAAATACTACAAATTGTGCTTTTTAAACATGTTTTTGGAAGATAAAAGTAAAAAAAAATAACATATATTGGTAAGGTCATGTTCTTGTCAGTGTCTTTAAAACGATTTTAATTGAAATAGAATTGCATATGGATAATATCGGTCCATAGAGAATTAGCAGGGAGGCCAATACTGGAGATCAAGAGAGAGCGGTAAGATAACCAGATGGACAGTTGGAAAAGTCTCAAAGACTCATACAAAACTGCTTACCTAAAAATATCCATAATGCACATAAATCAGTATATGAATAAACATATATAATGAACTCTTCTCATACAGTCTAATGGTGATCCCTCCAAGAGCTAAAGACCTTCTAATACAAAGCTCACCACCAGACAGGAGGAGCTCTTTTTTGAGTCATTGTCCAGAGACTTAGAAGAGTCTTCAGAAATCTCCAACCTATTGTCATCTTTGGGTCCCTGCACAGGAATAGAGGGTAAGTCTCTATTGCTGAAGACACCTAGCACTTCAAAAACAAGGCCCAGAAATCCCATAGCTAGAACTGACCTGAATGCTTTCTTCCCGATGATTAGCTTTAATAGTACCAGGAGGCACCGTGCAAGCTTCTAAGAGAGCGTGGCCTCCAATACTCCTGCAGAGCTATGATGGCAATAAGCCTCACCAAAGACCAGTATGGCATGATAACCCTACAGTGGATGTGGACACACAGATAAGTGGGAAGTACTCTAATCAGGTTTAAGACCCACTCAGCAAGGAGAATACTGTGCTGGGTACGGAAAACCTACCAAACTATGCAGTGCTCATTAAATCATGGTTATTGGAGGAGAGTCTACAAACATTAACTTGCTAATTTAGCATAATCCCTAACAACAATCTATGCAAATTTATACTTACATATGCAAACAAATAGGGTCTCTTCATCAAGGAAACATCTCTTTGCAGCAGAGACTACTATGGAAAACTGCAACCACCCAATGTGCGGACTTCTGGAGCCCAGTTCCAATAATAACCTACACATTCCCATACTTAAGGCTCATGGAAGATTGCAGAAGATGGGATGAAGAGATTGTAAAAGACGGGGGATCAGAAAGTTTGCTGTGAGATTATGTTTCCTAATAACTTCAGAAGCTAAACTCATAGCATCTCACTAAACATGAACTGACCAAGGTTATGCCAAAGTGGATGTGCAGAAGTCCACGAGGCCTCAACCATACTCAAGGAACTACAAGCAACTGAATAAAGCTGGGAGCTGAAATAGTGGCTCTCTTTAGGAAATAACACACCAATTGGTTTTCCAATGTCAAAGGGTCAGTCTTGAAAACAGAAACACAAGAAACATTAAATGGTCTCAACATGTTATAGTTAGAAATATAACCTCAATATATATATATAACCTTCTCTGTCCTTCTTCATCTTTCCACATGAAATTCTTTAGGAAAGCAATTGCGCTAGATTAGATAAGCCTGCTCAGTGAAGTGTGACTTAACTGTAATAAATTACATCTGCAGTTAACCCATTTCCATGTGAGGTCACAGGCTCAGAGTGAGGGTTGGCACCACAGCATAGTTTTAGAGAGAGCACAGTTTGACTCAGAACCCAAAGTCTGCTACAGAAACCTGCTTCTGTTTATTTCTCATATGTTGTCTCCACAGCTGAAGCTATAGTTTAAATTTATACAACTCTAGTGATGACAGGCTTTTTACTTTTAAGACTAGGCCTTTGGCTTTATGTATGAAATTGCTGGCTTTTTAAATGCTAGGTACTGTATTAGTTACTCAGTTACTTGTTCTTATGACAAAGAACTTGATAAAAGGAAGTGAAGAAGAAAGTGTTTACTGTACCAGCCAGCGCGAGGGTACAGTGGTGGTAAGCTCTGTTCGCAGGCATTTAGGAAGCAGAGACTGATGAACATTGACACTGTGTTTTCTCTCACTCTCTCTCTCTTTCTCTCTCTCTCTCCCCATCTCTGTATTTCTGTATTGTCTGATACTCCTGCCTGTGGAAAGGTGCTGCCAACATCTGCAAGGGGTCTTCTTTCACAAACGTGCCCAGAATTTTTTTCCCCTTGGTGATTCTAAATCCTGTTAAGTTGGAAATCAGGATTAAATAAGACAACCACTTATGAAACTTCCAAAGTGTTGCTAAAAACTAACACACTTCTGTCTGATGTGAAGGCAGCTTCTGACTCTGACTGGCTCTGCAGTCTCCCAAGTGTCAGCTTTCTCAAAGGTAGGAAGCACAGTTAAGTGTATACACAGGGATGATTATGACTCAAACTAGAATATGCGTAATACATAAAGATGCCATTATGCAACCCATGTATGTCCAGAATAGAGAACATACGAGTTGCAAAGCAAGTGCTTCAAATTCATGCTCTTTTATCCATAAAGCAGACTTTTAGACCGTGACTTAGAATTTATTCACCATTATTTTACATACATGTCTGCAAATTTGCTAGGTTTTCCTTCTCTGGGTAGATTTAAATTGGGCTCTGTCTGTGAGAAGTCGGTGGACTGTTGCTAGAGGAAACTGCAAGGATAAAAATGAAAAGTGACAGTTCTGACAGGAAGAGACAAAAAAAAAAAATAAATTGCCAAAGCGGGCTTAAGAATCCTGTAAATCACAGCGATCTGGTGATACTTGGTGTTGCTTGGTGCGATTTGGAGGCCTGGTGCCATCGCTAGCATAACTTTCGGCAACAATCCTGTCCTCCCGCCACCTTGAACATTAAGAATCCTCTAAATTATAATCCACTGAAGTGTGTAGATGAAAAAAAATTAGGCATATTTTAAAAGCATCCAGGTTTTCTTAGGAGACAGTCAGCCTGCTTGCCCCAAGATGGCTGACCAGGGGACTGGAAATATTGGTATGTGTCCTTACTGGTTGACAGTTACTGTCCTTATAGAGTGCCTCATCCCACTGATGTACCTAGTTGCTCCGCACCTCAGTCAGCACTTGAAGAGAGATAGCTGAGGAGGTCCGAGCTACTTATCAGTGCAGCATACTAAAATAATATATTCTGGCTCCTCTTTGTTGCAAGGTATCTTATGGACTCTTTCTAGTGCAAATTTACTTTAGTCAATAATACATATGATATGTATAATGGATGTCAGAGACTGTACTCACTGGTGAACAAGTGACATATATACCCTAAGCAGACGGTGAGGTGTCCGAAGCAATCCTTGGCGCCTCAGGTGGCAATGCTAAACACACACTGTTAGCATTCTCTTCCCTGGATCTGACTTTATGTTTGTGAAAGCAAAGTTCGGATTGAAAACTGACTACATCAACATTTTACATATGCAGAGAATGGCCTGGTCAATTCTCTCAACGGAAGAGACTAATCTCTTCCGTTTCCTCAGAAATTATGTTTTAGTTAAAATTGATATCATTTTGGGGTTTCATCTATATTTTCTCATAAGATCCTTTAATTTGGCCAGTCCTGACAGTTTCTTAGTGACATGAGAATTACAGACGTTTGACAAATCACTTTTCCAAAGCTATGGTGAATTCTCCAAGTTAATAAGATCCCATGGGGGCTTAAGAAGTCAGCTATGAGTCATCTCTCCATACTTTTTTACAGGTTATATTTTCTGATTCTACTAGAAACATTTACTTATGAGAAATTGTAATTGAAATATACTTCTGAAGGCAGGTTATTTTAAAGCAATATTGGCACTATTTTCAATAGCTGAAAATGTGTTGTCAATCAATCATGAAGAAATATTGACCTACTGAATTGTATTGCATTGAAGGACTTTTTCAAGATCAAGTTTCTGAGAATTAAAACAACTGCTCTGAAATGTACCAAATTAATCTGTCTATAGTAATGATCTGGATAATACTGTTTTGTTTAAAATAAAACTTATATATACTGTGGAATATATAATTTCATTCTTTTCCTAGTGTAATAAATATATGGTGAACACATTTATATATAGATATAGGTTGAACTTAACAGTTCCTTAGCTGTTGAACTTACTAGTACTTCTGTGAGTAATAGCTGCAAACATTTAAAGTTTCACGATACAGAAGCAAGCACTTTGCCTCAAAATCTAGATACCTGAGTTTTATTTTCCACTCTCTCCATAACCCAGTAGAACATTGGGCCATGTCCCATTGGAGTACTGCTTTTTCATCTGTGAAAAAAATTCCTCCCCTTGGGGATAATGCTCTGATTTCATGAATCATATGAGAATGATTTCCTCCTCCATATTTCTTATTTAACAAATGAACAACAACAAGAAAAAAATCATAAAAACACAGAGACTTGACATGATCAGCTTAAGATCACACAACTAATTTGTGTCTAAAATAAAAATAACATCATGAATCTTGTTTATGACTTTCCTATTTTTTCCATGGTGATTCTGTCATAGAATGCATGAATGTGAAGATTCTTCAGAGAGCAGTTTTCAGGTATTGACCCCAAAATTTTAGTGATTGGGGAAGAGCTGTCTCACTTGAGTATGCTACCACTTTAAGAAACATGTTTCTAGATTTAGATCAAATATTCAATTACTCATATCACACAGTGTATGAGTATTATACATGTCAGTTAGAACTGACAGTAAAACAACTTCTAGGAAAGATTATCTGAATAACTTTTATTTCTCTTCCTAAATTGCTAGTACAAAATCACATTCCGGTTCAAGAAGTCCTGAAAGTCTACTTGACCCATCACAATTTCCCCTGAAATACAACATTTACCTTCAGTTTGAAAGTGGAAGTTGTATGCTGCCTTTATAATTCCTGTGAGGTCACTGAAATTCTAAATGCTACTATTGGCCAGGTAACAGAACAATAAAATATACTAAGAAAGGCTTTAGTATAGAACCAATACATTAATTTTTTTCCCTTAAAGACCCATCTCATTTTACAAGAACTAATGAAGCATTGTCTACAATATCTTATAGTAAACAGAAAAACAAATGACAATATTCTTCATCATTCCTGACTGAACTTGTGACTTTAAAGTATTCTCATTGTCCATAGTTACCTTCCATAACTGCATGTAAGATCATATTGTTGAAGATACCTCATACTTCGGATACAAGACACTAAAACTTCAATCTCAAACCCACTGAAAAGTTTCCTCCACATTGGCTAGCTTTGCTAAGGCATGAAGGTGCTACACAGACTGCTGTAATAGACTGGTGTAATAATGGCATGGCCATGAGAGGGCAACTAACCACTTTCTGATTGGATCTTAGGCCTCTTCCACAGGAAG
Organism: Psammomys obesus; assembly: GCF_907164565.1. Classification (NCBI taxonomy): domain Eukaryota; kingdom Metazoa; phylum Chordata; class Mammalia; order Rodentia; family Muridae; genus Psammomys; species Psammomys obesus. The sequence continues at coordinate 39,694,489 of NW_026585895.1, read as the reverse complement.
GGAATTTCAAGTCTGGTTCTGTAATCCTCTTGACAGTTCAATGACTAGGGGGTCACAGGTCATAAGGTAGAAGATGAAATTGTTATTTTGGTACATGATAATATTGTCAAACTACCCACACAGCAGGCTTTTCTTTGTAGTGGGCAGCAGTCAACGCGATGATGCCTAATGGAACAAAACGCTGAGAATAAGGGACTGATTACTCAGACATGAATCAGTCATTTCTATCAACCTTCTTACCCAATCCCACCAAGACTTGGAGAATGTCACAGGAGAGGATGGAGAAAGAAGACTTGGAGGAGTGATGTGAAATGCTATCTTCCGGACATGTCTTTGCTGTCATACAGAGGAAGCCACAGCAGCTCTTGTTACCTGCACAAGGTCAAAACATGCAAAACTTCTGTGTAGATTAGGAGGAGCTGAGTGATATTTCATCTTTTATTTAAAGCAAGCATAATCCGCTGTAAGATTATAATTGCCTGTTTCAAGCTGTGAAGTTCTTCAGTGGGTAGCAAAGGCAGAGCCGGAGCCTCAGGTTTTGGTTGATGATGATATCCGGTCAGAGGAAATCCTGCCCAGTAAGAGGAATGCATTCTAAACTAAATTTAAAAAAAAAAAAGTTACAATATTCCTTTAATGCTTTTTCAGGCACTCTTAAAATTGTCTGTCCAGTCCATTATTTATAAATTTGCAATAACTGAAGCAATTGTGGCCATACAGGGAGAGTGATCAGAGTCAATGAGTCAGACAATGTTGACTCCACTTTAGGTTGTTCTTTAATGTATTTCCTTTCTCTCCTAGCTACTCGGATACATGAAACATTCATTTTGAAGCTATATTGCTTCTCATTTTAGAATAATCAGTTTCTATTTAAACTTTCTTACGAGGATTACAGCACTTGAAAGTGCTTGGGTGACATCTGGGCTGAGCATGGAACGTAGTAGGGGAATGAGGCACAAAGTGGCATTTCACATCCCCTGATGTCCATAGTCTGAGGAAGGTTTCTCGTTTCCTTGGCTATGCTCTCTGTGAGTTCTCTCTTCTGTACATGCAGTCCTGTAACTAGGGAGATAAGAAACTATGGCAACACTGACCCTCTCAAAGAAAAAGGACTGAATGCACTAACCCCTGGTCCTCTGACATAACCCAGCCCTACCATCAAATGTGACTGAGTTTTACTTCACGTCTGTTGTGGTCTCCACTGTCTGTTTCTTCCTATCTCTACCTCAGAAGGATTTCACGAAATGGGAAGGTTTAGAAGCTATTTAGAGAGGGCCACTCAGCCAGAAAGCCTGTGAACTCAGGTGGGTTAAGTAATGAGCAGAGCTAACCCGTCACAGCAACTGCTCAGATCGCACCCAGAGCACAGCAACGTTCACTTGCAGAAACAATTTCACAACAGGAAAAGAGTCTCACCATCCTTGTCACAATGTGCTCCTTTATGAAAACATTTCTTCAAAAACTGGCAGTTATTGTATCTGGAATTGGGGCGGGGGGACACACACACAGGATGAATGAAATTAGAGGCAGATTGCACAAGTGTCTGATTTTCAGAGTCAATGTGTGCCCCTGGGGATGTGTTGAGGGAGACAGGGTTTTGCTGTTTTTGTTTTAAGCTGCTTGCTGATTTTTTTCCCTTCTTATTTAATGTAGCTGTGTACACAGCTGGTGTAGCTTTGACCAAATACTAAGGTCCTCTACCTGGAGTATTGCGAGTAGGCGGTGGCATTGACTTTTGGTCTATGCCAGTGGTGACTTTTGGTCGATGCCAGTAGTAACTTTTGGACTATGCCAGTGGTGTGGAAGGAATGTGTAGCTGTGGTCCTCAGTGCTGAAGTTTCTGCCCCTCCTGCCTTTTCTCATAAATTTCACTCCATGCCTGCTGTTTGCACAGTTGGTTCATTCTGGAGGCTCTCTAAAGTTTTCAGCTGTCTGTCTGGAGAAATCCCCTGCAGACTGAGAACACTGGCCTGGTAGTCACCAATCCATGTAAAAGCTGATCATCCTGCACCCTGCTGTTTCATTTTATATAAAGAAGTTTTCCAAGGTGTCCTGGGTTTCCTTCTGTTTCCTGCAGTGACAACTTTCTTAAAGGTCTGCTTTAGGTGAAGGCTTTTGTTATCATCCTTTCCCACCTGTGGGCTTTTTTTAAAAGTAATTTTCAAACCATCTCTTAATATTATGTCACATCAGTGTTTTGTTCTTTTGGTTTTCCTTAACTGATGATATGCAGATTTCCTCAAAAACTGCAGATGAGGCCACCCTGGCATCCCACATTTTCTCCCTCTTTTCCCACTATGCCCCTCCTCTAGTGTGCAGCCTTGCCAGGCCACAGAGGAAGACAATGCAAGCATTCCTGATGAGACCTGACAGGCTAGGATCAGATGGAGGGAAGGAGGACCTCCCCTGCTTTACATTTTTGAACTACCAACTCATACATCACCTGTGTAGACTTGATATTCTTTCCATCACAAGGCACTTCCCGTAGGGTCTAGCTTAGGTCCTGGCTGACTTCTGAGGAAGACCATGGGGAGAGGCTGCCTTAGTGTTGTTCAGCTGTCTCTGTTTTTCAGCTGTCAGAGACTGTCATGAAAGCCAATATTTGCATCCCATAGGCCTGTAACTGGCATAGGAGAAGCAGGAAAGATGGCCCTTTACAATCATGGCAGTTTACACATATTGAGGTAGAGTGTAGTAGACCAGTAACTGTCCTTACTTCAGAGGACTCAGCATTAAGTCGAGCATTAAGGTTACAGTCTATTAAACTCATCAAAACTGAGGGTTAGGGTAAAACTCTGTTGGGCCTTAGAGTTTCTTCTACATCATCTTACAATTTAAATGCAAACGTGTGCACACATGTGCGCACATGGCCCCCCTCCAAATAACCCCATTATGTGGATTTTCCCATATACAAGTTTGATTGTGAAATGCTAGCTAATTTGCTTGTTAAAATGAACTATTCTAACATACAACATAGGATAAACCCACTAAAATCTGTACATCTAAACAAACTAAGCAAAAGAGAGGACCCTAACTAAAATGTTCAATCCCCATCCTGAAAGGCAAAGAGGATGGACATCAGAAGAAAAAGAAAATAGGAAACAACCTGGGAACCTGCTACAGAGGGCCTCTGAAAGCCAGAAGAAAACAGGAAACAACCTTGGAACCTGCCACAGAGGGCCTCTGAAAGCCTCTGCAGTATAGACCGTCAAAGCAGATGCTGAGCCTGATGGCCAACTGACGGGCAGAGTGAATGGAATTCTATGTAAGAAGTGGGAAATAGTAAGAGCTGGAGGGGACGGGAACTCCACAAGGAGAGCAACAGAACAAGATAATTTGAACACAGGGAATTTCCCAGAGACTCATACTCCAACCAAGGACTATTCGTGGAGATGACCTGGAACCCCTGCACAGGTGTAGCCCATGGCAGTTCAGTGTCCAAGTGGGTTACATAGTAATGGGAAGAGGGACTGCCTCTGACATAATCTGATTGGCCTGCTCGGTGATCACCTCCCCCTGAGGGGGGAGCAGCCTTACCAGGTCACAGTAGAGGACAATGCAGCCACTTTTGATGAGAACTGATAGACTAAGATCAGAAAGAAGAGGAGAACCTCCCCTATCAGTGGACTTGGGGAGTGGCATGCATGCAGAAAGGGGAGGGAAGGTGGGATTGGGAGGGGATGAGGGAGGGGCTTATGGGGGATACAAAATGAATAAAGTGTAATTAATAAAAAAATTTAAAAAAAGAGGAAAAAAAAGAAAAAAATTAACTATTATATATAGTAATGACACGTTTTGCTTGTGCCTTTACTTATGCGGAATGTGGTTGTGTCAGTGAAAAGAGAGATGCTATTTTTTTTTTCGCCTATCAAATTGACTTAGTGTGTCCCAAAGTACAAAAAAATATGACTATTGTGCAGAATGGAGGCTGGGCTGGGAAAGAAAGGTATGATAGGGTGAGCTACTGTCTATAATCACAGGTCTGACCCCCTGGCAGTGATACGTCGGACACTCATTAGTAATCTCACACAGCAGACACTGAGCAGGCCCTGAGCCTCCTAACGTGTCTCTACATTGACAGGTGGAGAGATTTCAATAATGGATCCTTCAGGTAGTGCCAGGGGAGAGTTGGGTGTACAACAAAGCCTGAGTGAAGAGAGCAGGCACTGGACCTCTTGACAGGCCTCTTTTCTAGCAGGTGGAAAAATTGCAGAAAACCAGATAGTGCCTGAGGGGAGCTAGCCTGCTTGGAGATAGAGGATCCCCTGAAAGAAGCAGAATTCTCCATTGACCTGCAGATCCCATCTGATGGCCTGAGACAGAAGATTTGGGACCTGCCTTAACTCGAGCATTGCTGGATATTTCTGTTCGACAAGCCATTTCAGTCTCTGCATTTCTGCTTCCTAATTGCAAAGTTGAGGGGATCACATGACCCTCATATAGTAAGAGAGATTTGAGAGATTTTTCTTTTAACTTTTTAAAATTAAATAATTTATTCACTTTACAACCTGATCATAGTCCCTTCAATCCTTTCCCCCCGCTCCCCAATCACCTCTCCTATTTCTAAAAACAAAAACAAAAACAAAAACAAAAAACCCCACCTATGATCTGCACCTCATCATGTCTCATCAGGACTGAGCAATCTTTTTTCCCTGTGGCCTGGCAAGGCAGCCCCCACAGGGGGAAGTGATCAGAAAGCAGGCAACAGAGGTCAATATCAGAGATAGTACCTGTTATCCTTACTAGGAAACCTACATGAAATCTGAGCTGCTCATTTGCTATATCTGTATGGGGGTCCTTGTTCCAGTAAATGCATGTCCTTAGATAGTGCTTTAGTCTCCATAAGCTCCCCTTGGCCCTGCTGAGTTGGCTCTGTTGGTCTTCTTGTGGAGTTCCATCACCTCCAGGTCCTACTATCCATTCCCCCACTTTTCCACAAGACTCCCTACTCTTCGCTCCCTAATCTGGCTATGAGTCTCCAGATCTGTTTGAATCAGCTGCTGGGTATAGAGGACAGCTATGCTATGCTCCTGTCTGCAAGCATAGCAGAATATCATAGTTTCAGGAGTTAGCTCTCTCCCATGGAGTGGGTCTCAGGTTGGGCCAGGCATTGATTGGACATTCACTCAATCACAGTTCTATCTTTATCCATGTACATCTTATACACAGGGTACATTTTGGGTGGAAGATTTTATGGGTAGGTTGGTGTTTTCCTCCCACTACTATAAGTCCTGTCTTGTTAGCAGCTGCCCTCTTCAGTCTCCATGATCCTTGCTACTAGGAGTCTCAGCTAGAGTCACTGTCCCTCCGCTCCGTATCCTCCCGGGAGCTTATCCTGCCCTAGGTCTCCAGCCTGAACACAGAGATACCTCTACCCACAATTTCTCTTCTCTTTCCAAGCCCTCTCTCTGTTCTTCCATCCCCTCTCTCTCCCGGTCTGATCTCCTCTCATTTCTCTCTACATTCCCTCTCCTATCTGTTCTCTTTTATCAACCTCTTCTGATGACTATCCTATTTCCTCTTCTGAGTGAGATTTAATCATTGGGTCCTCCTTATTACTTATCTTCTAGTAGGGTCTGAGTCGAATGTATATTTAAAAGATCTGTATTGCTGGTGGTAATGAAAATGTGTACAACCACTTTGAAAATCAATCTGGTGCTTTCTCAGAAAATTGACAATAGCTTTACCTCATGACCCAGCTATACCACTCCTGCGTATATGAATTATAGTATGCTTATTCTACACTAGATGGCTAAAAAAACCACTTAATAAGTAAGTATATACCATGTTTGTCTTTACTGGTCTGGGTTGCCTCACTCAGCATGATCTTTTCTAGCTCATTTGCCTGCAAATGTCATGATTTCCTTGTTTTTTATTAAAATTGTGTAAATGTACCACACTATTTTTATTTATTTTTTGGTTGAGGGATATCTAGGTTGTTTACAAATTCTGGCTATTATGAATAAAGCTGCTATGAACATAGCAAGTGTCCTTGTTGTATGGTAGAGCATCTTTTGGGTATATGTCCAGGAGTGGTATAGCTGGGTTTTGAGGTAGAACTATTCCCCAGTTTTCTGAGAAAACACCAGCTTGATTTCCAAAGTGATTGTACAAATTCATAATCCCACCAGCAAGAGAGATCTTTCATATCTATGTTCTACTCAGAACCTAGTATATATTTGCAACTGATGCCATGGAACACAGAGAGATTTGAGAAAAGTTCTAAGAACATTATTTCCTTTTTCAATTACAATAAACCTTTGTGTCTAAGAAGAATTTAATTGTTGCCAGTGACCACAAGGAAGCCATTTTCAAGCCTCACAAAAGCATCAATAATGTGATTTTTTTTTAATAATGTGATTTTTATAGCTTCTCTTTTCTTAAGAATAGTAGTATGGAAAGAAGTTCAAGCCCATTCTTGAGGTGGCTGCAGAGGCTGGGTGGCAAGTACTAGTGAGCAGGCTACATTACACTACAGTCTAAGAGATAAACGTAGACAGACAATGTTTTCAAGGAAACTCTTAAGATAATCTGCCTTTCTGACTGCCTATGCCTCTCTAATGTCAGGGGAAGCGGGTATTTCAAGGGAAAGAATGAAATTAACTTACCATTTTGACCCTCTTTTCTGTATTAAGCACAGCAAAATTGAAAAAATTCCACTTTGTTAAGAATGAATCATAAGCAACCATTTTATTTTATAAAATATATTATTTTTTGTATATGCCTTCATAACTATCTTTTCTGTTAAAACTTGTATTCATTTCCTTTAGAGATGAATAAATATTTTAAATTAATTTTACAGTTTTATTCTATTTGAAGCAAAATATATATATATTTTTTTCACTATGGATGGAATGACTATCTCTTAGTAAGGAAGACCCAGGCAGTGGTTTACCCGATTAGCTGATTAGCATGTAATGTGTTTAGGAAACATAGGGCTTGATAGTCTCAATGTGGTTTTCATTTCAGTGGCCCAATGGTTTCAAAATAGGAACACAATGTAGTCTGGAGTAAACAGTAACTTGTTATTGATGAGTGGACTTTTCATGGCAAAATTAACTTTGCTTAGTTAATATCCCTTATAATAGAATAAAGATAAAATCGTTTATGATTCTGAAAGTGTGATGCCAAACAAATAGTATCAGCCTTACCTGGCTACTTGCTAGGTATGCATTTTTCAGCACCTGCTCATATCTTCACTGTGAGAAACTGGGCAGAAGGACACAACATGTTATTGACATGCCGAGTATTTTTCTGAAGCTTTATAATAAAGGAGTTCATAAGAGTTGATAAAATATAACAGACTGAATTTATTTAAAAAATTGTTGCATACTATTATCTCTCATGAAAGTAGTCTCGAACATGACCTTGGCCTAATGAGTAATTGTGAACAATTAAAAAGGAAAAGAAAATGCAAATTATACTTTAAAAGGTTTTTCAAATAGGAAAGAAAATACTGTTAGTGAAAACTTGATCATTACAATCATTTTTGCTACTTTTATGTTGAAGCAAAATAGCTGTTATGAAGCCACTATAACAGATATATAAACTTGCTATTTTCAGTGCAACGAAGTATTGATATCTATCGCGAAATGTTAAGGATCAAGCAGTAGTTCCTGCACTCTTACCTGGACAACTAACTGGTGATCTTATTTGACATCTCATTATACACTGCATTAGTTTGTATGGTGCAAAATAATTTATTCTTGGCTGTAACAAAGTGCCAGAGGCAGGCTACAATGAAGAACAGGCGCATACTTAACAGACAGCTTTGGAGTTCAGGAGCCTGCACCAGCACTGGCTTAGCTATGAGGAATCCCTGCTGAGCGTGTCACCTCATTCCAGATGGCGATGGCAGGAACACATTCAGCAGCCAGCCAACACCTGGGAAACTGAGGTGAGCCTGTCAAAATACCCAAACCTAGTCTGAGGGTATGCCAGTAACTTACCTAATGACCTTCACTATTCCTCACCTCCCACAGCTCCGTCACCACCACGCTGGGAGCCATGCTTACAGGGTGCAGATCCACAGAAAGAACCAACATCTGAACCAGATGAGAAGTGGCTGATAGATAGCTGCTGCTGACTGGACCAAGGTCAAACTTTTATTCCCAGTGAGAGTCCTCTTGCAGGGATTTGGGAATTGCCTCCTACACACTCAGCGCGAATTGTTGGAGGAATTAGGAAGCAATGTCGGTGAAGCTGAAGAAGCATAACTGCTTGACAGTAGAAAATGAGAAGCCATGGCGGGGCGGAGGGGAGTAAGGACTAAACGAAAACAATTCCCAAGCATCACCCCATGTGTCTGTGAATTGCTATGAGACATAGACAACGATAAGGGCTCCTTATCTTTCCAATGTACCCCGACCGCAGTTGTATTTTCCCTTTTGTTTGTACACAGACCTCTGTCTTTGTTTCAGACTTCCTTGTTCCGGTGACTTACTGTGGCATTTTGTAGTGATCAAGAGAGACATCCTTTAAAGAAGTAGTTCTCAACCTGCCTAATGCTGCACCCCTTTAGTAGAGTTCCCCATACTGTAGTGACTCCCATAGCAAAATTATGTTTTTGCTACTTTACAGCTTTAATTTTGCTACTGTTATGAATTATAATATACGTATCTGATAATCAGGGTATCTGAGATGGAACCACTAAAATGGTTGCTCTCCATAGGTTGAATACCACTGCTTTAAAGGGTATTTAGGGGTTGAGGGTGTAACAGTGGCATAGCACCTACTTAACAATTATGAGGTCAACACTAGTACTTCCAAAAAAGAAAGTAGTTTTAAAGCTTAAATGTAAGAATATTCGAGGTATGGAAATGAGTCACACTGATGGCTATGGAATGTAGCCCATTGTCCTGAGTATAGATCAGGAAACCTCTTCTGGGTCAAATGTAAGGGTAAGCTGGCTTCTCCCTTGTGAGAGGGTATAGGTAAGACCATTTAAATCCATGTTAGTGTAGACATTTGGGGAAAAAATGACTAGGTGAACCATTGGTGGAGTGTTTATTACCAAGCTCACCTAAGAAAAGCATACACCTCAGTAGAGGGAAAAACCACACAGCTGATATACCCACCCAGGTAACTGACAAGATTCAGTTATTACTGTTGCCTTGTTATGGTTCTAGAAGATGAGTCTAGACAAGTTTTCTGCTTTGGAACTGAAACTCTCAAAGTCTTCCTTATCAATGAATCAATAGGTTTTCAAAATATCAATCTAATTTTCCTGTGTTAGTGATTAGGAATAATGACTGGGATCAGTATTAGAGTAGGAAAAAATCCCTCTATGAAAAGTAAAATTTAACAGCACTAAAAGTTTTGTACTTTTTAAGAATCATTGTGTTGTTTGCCTTTATTGGAGGAAAAAAATAATAAAAAGAATTAAATATTTTAGACCAAGCAACAAAAATATTAGGTTCAAATTATGATTAAATAAAAGTACTTCAAAAAAGCTACCTAGGGTTCAGTGAGGTAAGAAAAGCCTGATGAGTGCCTAGGACAAATGATAGAATAGCTGGAAACTGCTGCGAGTGGGGACCTTGCAAAGGTGACAGAAGAAAGAGGAACATGGATGCAATTAGTATCCAAGAAGACCCTGGGCTAGGTGCTTTTAAAACACAAATATGTTTTTGGCAAGCCTGCCTCCAAAAAAACAGCTGGGTTAAACAGGACTGTGTGCTTAGCTGAAGTCCCTTTTTACCTTAAGGAAACAATTACAGAAAGCCTGAAGTTACCCATGATAATTACAGGAGTGGAAAATTGAAAAGCATTTGGGAACAGTATGTAGAGGATGAACTGTTTTTCTCCTCTGAGGCAATTAGCACATGTTCCTTTCTCATGTTTTCTAACGGGACATAGAAAAAAAATATTGTGTACATGGTGTCTCTGTAAGTGCTGAACCTGGGATCCACCCTTCCCTGGGTATGTTTTTCTTAGGAAAGTGAAATGGATGTTTTCTGTACATGTGTTTAAGCTAGTTTGGATAACTTTTTCGAAGTCACCCTAAAGTTTCGGTTATCTCTATAGTATTTACTCTCTATTCCCTCTTCCTCTGATAGATTTAGGGCAACAAGTAAGTTTAGATGAACTATCAGCCAGTGTGTGCTGCTACAGCTATATTTCAGTGCACAGTGAAATTATCCCTGCACATTAGCAAAGGTAGAGAGACAAATATTCTTGGATAACAGCTGATTCTAAAAAAGAACATTGTGACATCCGCAAAACCAAAAGATTGCCTATGTATTCTGAAGGAAGTAGGAATTCTTTAACCTTGTAAAAAAAAACAGTGTGCAGTCCAGGCTAGAGATCCTGGGAAGGTATGCACCTTCAGAGTACAACAGCCCACTTGAAAGTTTCTTGTTGTCTTCGGATAATCATTTTTTCTCATGTGATAAGCAAAATCAACTCTTCCAAGGTTGTTCCTCTGTATCTTGACTAAGGGTCCTGAGTCTAAGGTTGACTCCTTCTTTCCAAATCTCAGTGATTGGAAAAGAACTACAGGACCCAAAGCTGCAGAGGAGTGGAAAGTATGCATTCAGGACAGCTACAGGTATCCTGGATACTGAAAACTGGTCTAGGCAGGACGGTTCATAAAGCAGCGTCGACTCTCAAGTTTTCTAGAAAGCAGCCAGCTCTTTCCTATTTTCTTTCTTTTTCCTTCCTATCCTTGATGATCATTTTAAACTCAGTTTACCAGAACAAAGCATGAGCAAGAGCATCAACCTAATTGCCAGCAACTGGACACTCCCAGTGGATTCCACCTTCTGTCGGCAGAGTGGATAATTCACACAGAAGGCTGTGTGAACTACACCGTAAGCCCAAAGGAAATTACAATCTTATTGATAAGCCAACCGGAAATTTTGGCTTTGCTAACAATATGGCACTTTCTATTCAGTGATTCTCACATCATAACAATTCTCACTTTACCATTTCTCTTCCCAAATACACAATCTCATGTATACTATACCAACGTATACTTTGGCATATTCAGATTTGTACAGTTTTACTTCAACTAAAAGTGATCGTATTTTGCAACACTGGTGTGTTAATCCTTAAAATGGCAAACCAGAAACATAAGAGGCATATAGACTATCCTATAGCTGTACCTTCCCATCTTGATGGAAGCAAAATTTAGGAGTTTAAAACGTTCTTTTTCACATTCACTGTCCAATCCACAGTGCATTTTGAATGCATACTGAAAGAAAAAGCAGAAACACATGAAATAAAGAATAAATCGTTTTGTTATACAATTTCAATAGTTATTATTAAGTTACAAGCACATTTTAGGAATGCCCAGGTTGATGTTTGGCCCATTTCTGTCCTGATCATCCAAAATCTTCCTTTTAGATAGTTACTGCATAGTATATGCTCTGTATTTTGCATTAAAATTTATTATGCTTTTCCATAATTTTTGAGAAATTTTTAAAATTTAAATAGAATTAGAAAATACTGCCAAAATCTTTCTGTTCCCTTTCCCAGTTTTTTGTTAATCGTATTAAAAAAAGAAAGAAAAAAACCATGTTGCTTGAAATTAAATTAATCTCATGCCATTAATATGAATTAATGTAAAACACTCAGGTTTGGAGAACTGTTACGTTTTCTTCTTTCAGTGGCATTATTGTGATTACAGGTTTTGATTTTCTACTTGATGGGACTTAGAATCAGGAAGCAAATCTCTAATGTCTATGAAGGCATTGCTAGAGAGCATTAACTAAAGGCAGAGACTCACCCTTTCCAAAGGGCAGCAATAGTATAACGTGGAAAAGCCTTGTTTCCTACCCATCTTCTGAGTGTATCTGTCTTTGAGGCTTCTATCCTGCAGTAACTGAAAGAAGAAGGGATTCTTTAGAATGGGATAGGCATGGCTAAGGCTTTTGAGGATGAAAGAATGAGGAGAATCACTGGAGACAGGAGACAGGAAGAGAGGAAGAAGGAGGATGCCATGATAGGTTAGTGGGGCGGGGAATAAGGACTCCAGTAATGGCATGAAGAACAGGAGCTCCACAAAGAGAGCAACAGAACCAAAAAATCTGGGTAGAAGGATCTTTTCTGAGACTGACACTCCAAACAAGGACCATTCAAGAATGTAACCATGCTCAGATGTTGCCAATGGCAGCTCAGTATCCAAGTGGATACCCTAGTAAGGGCAACAGAGACTGTCTCTGACATGAACTCAGCCGCTGTCTCTTTGATCACCTCCCCCTGAGGGGAGAGCAGCCTTGGCAGGCCACAGAGGACAATGCAACCAGTCCTGATGAGACCTGATAGGCTAGGGTCAGATGTAAGGGGAGGAGGACCTACCGTATCAGTGGACTTGGAGAGGACATGGGAGGAGATAAAAGAGGCAGGGTGGAATTGGGAGGGAACAAGGGAGAGGGCTAGAGCTGGAATAAAAAGTGAATAAACTATATTAATATTAAAAGATAAAAATTTAATAAAAAATAAAAAATATAAAAGCAAGAATTTATAAGATTATGGATGGAAGATAGTATGGTTAAGGAGGATGGCACTGGATGGAGGCTGAGAGATGGATGGTGAGGTTAGTCAGAGAGTGTAGATAGAAATAGCTGCCCAGCCCAAGGTAAATAAGGCAATTATAAACTCTAACAGTTGTCTGTTTCTTATTATTTGTGATAGTGGGTTAGGTAATAACACGTGATAATCTTAGGGCTAATAATAAACATCATAAAGCCCCACACTATTTTTTATTTGCCACTACACCTTATGTTCCTTCCTCCTGCATCTTTCTACTGTACTTGGAATCACTCAATCTCCAACAAGCTCTTTTCCTTTTAGTTACAACACAGTGTTTCAGAAACCAGTATCCAAGCATTTGTTGCTACTGCTACCAATGATTTCATTATAGAATTTCAATAAAAATTGTATTATTTGGTAATCATTCCTGAAAAAACTTTACTGTCATCCTAAATATTAAGTATGGACATATTCTAACCCAGCACTTACTGGTGGCTGTCAATAGCCACTGTATTAGGAAATTCCACTGTCTATTAGAGCACAAAACACTTAAGACATCCTTCCCAGAGATTCACAATGTATTCTACTGAAGAAATTTTTCCAAGACTTTAATATGGAAACTAAACTTACTTGTTCCTGCCAACCCAGCAGCATTCAAAGATTAGCTTCAAACACTATTCCACTCTTTCTGCAATACACTGACCAAATTCAGCAGAAGCTTGAAGATTGTTTGAAAGTCAGATTAGGAAATGTCACTTCAAACAAAATTTCCTAATCTAATCTTAAGAATCATCTTAGAAGTGATGACTAAAGTCAGTGAGCTACTAAACATAAGCTACCTCAGTTCTGACTCCTTGGCCTGAGAACTTCACAAAGTTGTCAGTACTGCCATCATAAACCCACTGAAAACTGCTAATGGACTAGATACCTGCATCCACACCCAAATCTCTCTGTCCCTCTGTCTCTCTCCATCCAAGCTCTTGATCAAACTTACTGAAAGTATAAACACGTTGACAAATGTTTTAGTTTTCTCCTAATATAACACTCCGAATGGCAGACAGAGTCTTCGAATTAGGACTCCACATGTATGTTTTCATTTAATTTATTTTGCAAGGAAATGCCAGGAGCAGGTTTTGAAGTAGCATTCAGATTTCTTGACAATAGGGCTCTATTTAACAAACAAATTAAGTAGAAGACTATATTTTAAACACAAAGACTTTAGGAAATTTTGTGTCATTATCAAACATTATTTACTAATTCTAATACAAGTTTTAATTTACTTATTTTAATCCATAGAAATCATTCATCCTTTGCGATTACTCAATTCTGCCAAAGAGTTGGAGGCTCCTGAGATTGCACACATGTAATTTGTAGATTCAAAATATGGGGATAATTTGTTAAAACATATGATAAAGTCAAAGTAAAGTGTACAGTAAGTTATAGAACAGAACACAAAGCCATTCTACAGTGTTTCTACATGACCTGCGAAACAGAGGAGCAAATATTCAGTGTACAAGACTGCCAGCACACACTGACGGCAAGGCAGTAAGTTCTCTCTGAAAATTGTTTACTTCTGGTTTTCAGTTTGTGAAAGACTTCAGATACATTAATAACTTTAACTTATAAAACATAAGCTGCCAAAAAGCCGAAAAGCAAACAAATGTCCAGTTGGATCGATATTCATACAGGAAAAACACTACATGATAAGAGAAGGTGAGATGAAAACATAAGCTCCTTAACTGATCTAGCAGACAATACTTTGAACAAAATAATTATGTCAAAACAATTTTTGTATATATTCTTATGTTTGAATATGTGTATGTATGCATAGAGTTAATATATGTTATGGAGAAGTGAATGGAACCAGCCATACAAAAGCTGGAGAAAGGACTTGAAAATGCTGTGAAGTTACAGGGCATTCTGCTTCTTACAAAGTTGTGCAGTCACGTTTAGTAGTAGAGAAAAATGAAAGACTAAGGCTAAAAACGAGAAGTAAAAATCTTACATTAAGGGGAATATGGGACCAAATACAAGGTTAAATCAAAAACAAGGAGAGGCAGAAAAAGTGTGGAAGATAAAGTTCAGAATAAAGAAGGGCAGGAAACGAAGGACAACTCGCCTAGCATAATGGTTGTGGATGTCAGCACCTCTCTACCAGAAATGGCACGGTCATCAGGCAGGTGCCATAAGCGAACATAAAAGGAACAGTACATACATTTTATCTAGTAACAAGAAATTCAACATTCTCCTCAATTTCATATTGACTCTTCATCAAAGCAGACAACTGTTAAGGCCATAGAAATAACTCTAACAAACTTAGAATGCTAGAGGGCACATTAAAGACTTCTTTTAAATTACACTGGAATGCAGTAGAAATTTCAAGTTAAGGATCACTATACATTGAAAAAATACTTCTAAATCATCTGTGGGTCATATTAAAAATATCAAAAGAAACAATAAAACTTTTTTTTTGCAGAAAATCATAGTGCAATTACAACTCACAGAAATTTGTGGGATTCTGCGAAAACTGTCACTAGTAAGAAATTTATACCAATGAGTGTTTAACATTTGAAAGAAAAAAAATCAATAATAAAAGCTTCTAATTTAGGAAAAATAAAAAGAAAATAACAGCAAATTAAACTGCCAGGAAACTAAAGAACAATATAATAAAGGTTAGGGCAAATATCATAGTCATTGCAGGCAGGGAAAGACAAACAGCCAGAACTTTGCTTAGCAAGTAGAGTTCTAGAAAACTTAGAATGGTCCCATTTGCACTAAGATGAAAAAACAAAAAAAAAAACGTATGATTATTCAGCCAAGGAATGGGTAGATATATGGCCAGGTCTGCCTTTTGGTACCCAAGTTTGGTCTGAATTTCCTCTCATAGTCTGCTGTGAGAATAATCTCATTCTTATTCATCAGACCTGTGCCCTCACCTCAGACTCCAGACACAAGCAGCCCTATATACCTTGCATTTGTATCCTCCCAGACGTTTTAAACTTTGTGTCCCAATGTGAACACTCAGCCTTTGTCCACTCTTCCTAACCATAGCTTTCAGTAAGTGATCAGACTGAACAGAAAATGGAGGGGCAACTGTGGGGTGTGGAGAAATCTGTGGGGGTGTGCTGTTGTCATGGGTACAGCCATGTCAAGGACCCCATGCCCTTAGACCCATGTGCAAAAGACAAAAACCTCACCGCTGGGTGAGGCTCAAAAGGATGGCAAAGCCTTCCTCCGGTTCATGTGCTGATATGATAGTGTGTGTAGAAAACAAATGTGCGCCAGTGCTTTTTTTCCACTCCCCATACATTTGCTGCATTAAATGTTTCCCTACAGAGATCTGCCTAGATTAACTCAACATATATTCTTGTTCAGCTGTATAGAATAGAGCATGTCTCCTTGCTTCATCTGTATGCAGCAACTCTATTCAATCACGTGTGATAAACATGTTGACTTTTGGAGTGCTATAGTTTTTCCATCAGAGATTCCAATACGCCTTATTTCAGCTTTCCTGAGTGTCTATTTTTCTCCTTTTCTTATTCCCTTACTGTCCCAGTCAGGTCTGTTGCTGGAGCTGTAGTGACAGACAAACATATTAACATATCTAAAAGATTCAAACCTGGTGACGTTATTTATTACTTAATAATATGAGCCGTGAGATCTTTTATATGTTTGGTGACAATATTATTTTAAGGTTAAACAACAAAGGGAGCTGACAACCAAGTTCCTTGTAGTACATGCATGGAAAAACTTTTTTTGAAATGTTTTATAACCCCAATGTATTCTAAGAAAAATTGTTTAAGAAATCAGGCTCACTGTTATAACTTTATTATTCTTCTTTTATAATAAAATTAAATAACCATGGGATGGTTCAAAGGAATCTATTGACTTTGAGTCATAGGCAAAAAATGATTGGTCTAGCAAAGTCTAAGGATAAACCTGGTTGCTCATAGCTCATAGTTGTGGCTTTGTTGTAATTGTAGCTTCATAGTCTGGTTTGCTGATATTGGTGAGTTCTTAGCACCGACACACACACATTATTAAGTCTGTAGTGATTATGAATCTTACACAAATCCTGTCAATGACACTCAAGACATAACAAGTTTTCCAACAGACTATGTGTTCAACTGGTAATTTTGAAATCAGAGCGTACAGTTCTTTTATCCTTGCTAAGAAAACTGAGTATTAGGCTATTTAAATACAAGTCAATAGTGTTTAGAGGTGATTATTTGTGTTTCAATACTTGCTTTAGTCTGTAATTGTTTATAAAAATATTCACAAGACATGAAAAGAGAAGCAGATGTGAATATTTGTCAGTATGTATTCTAATATAAATTCAAAACATTCAAGTTCCAAGTGAACAAAGTAGCATTGATTTTACACCAAAATAAAATCATGTGGGAGGCACAGTTCTTGTGCTCACAGAGAAGCACTGGGGCATCCAAGAATGGTGAACACACAGAGTTGTCTTTTCGAAGAGAGAGATGTATAACCTGTTTTCTGCCCAGAAGACTAGAAGTTTAAATTCTTAATAGTCTGGTGACCTTTGCCCTATCAGTGTGTTGAAGACCACACTGGATCTTCCTGTAGATCCTAATCATGAGCTTGTCAACTTATAAAACCCATCTTTATGGAAGATGCCACATGTACTTTACAAGCAATTTCAATATAGTCACACCTGAAGCTTTATTATGCACATGGGATTGGAGTTATTTACCATGAAAAATTTCACCAAATTCTATTGTGCATAAATGCACACAAAATAAACTACTCGGGGTAACACTCTCAACTTCTGAAACTACACAGAATACTACAGCATGTTAAACCAAACAACCTTCTTGCCTCCCACGAATCACTACTCTGCTGACCGATGTGGTCACAAAGAACCCACAATGTCAAATGAATAAAGTTAAAAAATATAAGTTATTAACCTGAATTAACACAGTCTCACACCCAAATTAAAGATAAAACAATGTTTTTCGTCATGGAAGCTTGTAATTATTTACAAACAGTTATAAAGATCACCTGCATATACTTTCAGTAATCTTTCATTTTCAAATCCTGATTATTGATAGTTTAGAAGCGTTTGGAAATACAACTGTTCTCATGCTATAGGAACATTCTCATGGAATGGGCATATTTCCTATGCAGTTTCAAATAATCCTGAGAAAGCAATCAAAATGAGGTAGTTGGCTAGGTTTTCAGCATGCTTTCCCCCTTGCTGAGTGGATTTAAAGGCCAGTTAGAGAATTATTGGTTACCACCAAAATATACATATCACTGCTATGCTCTTACTGTTTTTGTTCCATAGCTGTATCATAGCTGATTCCCTCCTTTGGAAGCTTGCATGGTGCCTTCTGGTACCCTGAATGCTAGTCCTACGTAAAGGAACATTAAGATCAGTTTCAGCTCAGGGGTTTTGTGTCAGAAATGCATGCCAGCTACTCAGGGTTAGTGAAATCATGAGTCTTGAAGTAGATTGTACAACGACCACTTTACTAAAACAAGATAAACAATAATCAGATTCTTAACATTTGTATTTATATCCACAGATAAGTATAGTCCTCACCCCTCATTAATGAAACTTCTCTTTTCAGCAGATAGAAAGCATTTCAAAAGAAAAACAAAAACATGACCAATCATATTAAGTTGTGGAGCTCAGTTCTGATGTATACCTCTGACAAAACACCTTACACCTAAGGTTCAGGAAGCATTACAGGGGATGGGGTTGGAAGATTGTAAAATCAGAAGATCAGGGTGTTTGCTGTGAGACTCTGTCTACTAGTAATGTCCAAAGTTAAACCTATCAAGTCTCACCAACCCAAATGACTGCTGTAACATGAGCTGAACAAAGACAACAATAGACATGCCAAAGTGGGTAGGAGAAAGACTGATCCTCAACACTAAAAGCCTAAACAAGGAACAATAGGGAACTAAGAAAGGCTGAGAGCTAGAGAAATAGTCTTTTCCATGAAAGAGCATACTGGTTGTCTAAAAACAAGCATGCATAAAAGTAACATTATGCAGATTTGGTAAGTTATATTAGTGAAGATACATGTGTATATACATATACATGTATATATGCAAATAAAAATGTATAAAAGACACTGAATTTGAAAGAAAGATATATAGTAGAAATTGGGGGAGGAAAGGAAAGGGACAAATGATGTAATCATATTATAATCTCAAAAGTTTAAAAAAAAACAAGAAAGAAAGAAAAAAAATTAAAATGAGCTACTTGATATCAGAGGATAAGACTTGGAACCAACTGCAGTTCTTTTTTTTTTCTTTAATCAAAGAGTCATCAAGGTTAGTTCTTCACCTTTCTAGGATCATCATTCCAAAGCTGTTATGTTAAAAACTACCCACTTCTACTTCGTTACCAACTTGTAAGACATACCCTTGAAACCCATTCAATTCATACGTGAATGTTTTATATTTTGTCAGGTATCTCTGTCCTGAAAAATAAAAAAAAAAAAAATAGGGTTCTGCCAAGATGATGTTCATCTTAAGGTAACAGATCTACTAGACTAGAGTTTGCTTATGCAAAGTCATTGTTTCCCATCAGTCTATTGGATGTCAGAGGCTGATTGCTATATACTGTTCATATAATAATAAGAAAGAGACTTGAAAGATAGCTCAGTGGATGTGAGCACTAGCTGCTCCTTTAGAGGCCCTGAGTTCAATACCCAGAGTTCAATACCCAGCAACTACATTGTGGCTAACAACCATTTACAGTGGGATCTGATGGCTTCTTCTGTCTGATCCTCTCTCCTGTCATGCAGCCATGTATGGAAATGAAATGCTGATGTAAACAAATGGCTAGAAAGATGGCTCACATGGTGGCTCATGACCATCTATAATGGGATCTGATGCCCTTTATTGTGGTGCAGATATACAGAAAGACAGAACACTAACATATGAAAATAAATATTTATAAAAAAGAACAAAAGAAAACTACTTTATCTCTCTGATAGTAAGTATATTAAGAGTATATTCCTCTTGATAAGAAGCATGGGGAAAATTTCTAGATAGTCACCCTATACCTATCATGCTCTACCAAATTCTCCAAGACAATTAATTTTTTTCCTAAAAGTATAGATGCATTTCATCAGCCTTCTCCAATTCTTTATTTCTGATTGACATTATCATCTTATACTTGAATCAGTGTGAACGTCTGTGAGCTGTTCTTCTGATTTTGCCCCTCTTACAATCATTCTCCAGACAGCCAGGAACACTGCCAAAATTGTCTTTGAATTTTCGGATTAGATCCTCTGCTAAAGATCCTTTTAGTGGTGGCCTACGGAGTATACAATTACAAAGCAAAATAAAACAAAAATAAAATAAACTTAACATAATCTAGTCAGGTCTCTGAATTAGGAGACCTTTGCTACTTCTCTAATGTCATGACTTAATAATCATACATCGTTTTCTCTGTCTGTATCCAACACACTGATACTCATTTCTTCAAGTACAATGCTGGTCTTTTAAAAATAACACAGTAAATGTTAGAAATTCTTAAAAATAATCAAGAAACCATTTAAGATGCAAAGAAGACAGTATGTATTTGACTTTCCTATTTCCCATAACATAAAGAAATCTGAATAAAGCTCTGAAATCGATGGCTTTTTACTTTTAGGTCCTGACAAGGAATTTTATATTTTCCAGTTTTCTCTGTTGCTTCATCTTCTTTCATAATTACTTTTCAGATTCTGTACCATAAGATGTAGTACATACACACTTTTACTTTTACCAGATGCAATTTTAAAACATGAGTTAAGCCGTATGTTTTCTGGATTGGATGTATGTACTTCAGCGTCTTAGGTACCCTGGAATATTTGCATTGCTAACATGTCCTGTACTATGTCTATTTACTTCACTTTTTGGTATATGTTGGCATACTTTTTAAAAAACTCTTTTATTTACAATTCTTATATCTCTTTCTTCCTACTCTACCACAATACCTTCCAACATCTCAACACCAGTTCAGAGAGAAAAACGGTTAGTGGGCGTTAGAGGGGGCGCAGTTCTCTTTCTTAGCTTCTTTCTGCTGGTTAGGGTCCTCAGGTTCCTTGGAGCCAGTCCAGTCCTCATTTTAGGAGATGTCAAACTTCTTGTCCAGCAAACAGGAGCTGAAGGGGGAAGCAGCAGTAACCTTGTTCTTTCTAGGAGCTCCTCCACACTCTCTGGGATCAGGCATTTATTCTCTCTTCAGAGTCCTCAGATTTTAACTACCTGAAGCTGGCAAAGAATTCCTCTCAAAGCCCACATAAGGCAAATAGTTTGCTGCTGTGGAAAGTGAATCAGTCCCACATCCCACACCTGGGATTAAAATTTGTTTATATCCACAACAGGTACCTCCAGCTAAAAGCAGACTATGGGGACTGAGCCCAATCTGTATGCCACCTACAGAATTACTTGCAAACTTTCATATACTTTTCTCCTCTCTAGAATCTATGAACTCTGCAGTTAATACCTGAGACAAAGATTAATAGCTTTTCATAACATCTACAGACTTGTCGATGAACAAGTCCTTTTTTACTCTCCACATGTTGGACAGGAGTTTTAGCCTTCAAATATTCTGAGTCTATGGATGATCTTGTCACCCAGTGAAAGAAGAAAGTTTTTGTCTTTCTCTTAATGTCCATAGCTCTTCATCTTGTGGAAACAGATCTAAATAGATCCCTCATTCTCTTTCCTCTGTCCTCTTTCATGGTGCTGGAAATTGAATCTTAAATTGCAAATGCTAAGCAGACTTCTAGAGAATATCCTATTTTGGAAATTCAGGGAGAGGTGTTAAGGGTGCTGCTGGTCTACATCCTGACAATATCACGTGTGATCTGGGGATGTACAGAAACCAGTCCTAATCCAGGAGAAGAGGCACTCATTCATCCTGCTGTTCTGCCATAACTCTTTCATATTTACATATGCCCTAACCATTCACTGCAGACATGAGCATCAGAGCTGATTTGAGCATCTACATATCTGTGTTCTATTATCCATTGATCCATCCTCCACCCCAGGGAGTGAAGGGCTCAAGAGCTTAGCCTATTTGTTCATCTCTAATTTTCCAGCCTTTGTTCCAATTATAATCTGATTTCTCATAGCCAGGAGATACTTACTACCATTATCTACTTTTCCTATATATGCAGAGGTTTTTTGTTTTATTTTTTAATTTTATCATTGCCCATTCATCTTCTTCTGCCTCCTCCTGCTCCGTGTGTATGTGTGGGGGTGTCTGAATGTGAGTGTGAATATGTCATAGAGCATGTGTAAAGGTCAGAAGACAGCTTTTAGGAGTTGGTTATCTCTTTACACAGTGGGTTTTCGGGATTGAGCTCAGGCTGTCAGACTTGCTTAATGTCTTAGTGTTGTATTGCTGTGAAGAGACATATAACCAAGGTAACTCTTGAAAAATAGAGTATTTAATTGGTAGCTTACTTACCATTTCAGAGGGTTAATCCATTATAACCACAACAGGGACCATGGTAAGGTGAAAGAAAGAAAGTGAGCCTGGGCCTGGAATCATCATTTGAAAGTCAAAGGCTCACTCCCAGGACATACTTCCTCTATCAAGGCCGTTATTCCCTGGTTACTAAGCTTTCAAACACATGAACCTATGGGGGATGTTCTCATTCAAACCATCACACATATCAAGTGATTTTACCTTTTGAGCCTTTTCACCAGGCCACATCTTGTGTTTCTAAACATATATATATATATATATATATATATATATATATATATATATATATATATATATATATATATCTGTAACATACAATCACCAAAGTGTGGCTAATTTAAAGGTATGGTCTAATAATATTTATTATTAGCCCTATAATTATTATGGCCTAAGTATTATCTAACCAGCTATCATAATCAATAAAAGACATAGATACCTGATAGATTTTTGTATAGCCTTATTCCACCTGGTGCATGGTGGATATTACCTCCTAATATCCTAATACCGCCCCCCCCCCCCCCCCCCTACCCCCACCCCCCCCCCCCCCCCCCGCCAAACCTCCATCCCACACCATCTGCTCTAATAATTTCTATCTGGGCTACCTCGCATCCATAATTCCATAAATATTTGCTTATTATCTCATCTGGTCCTCTTTTCTCCATCCATGATGATCCAGCCATGTGCTCCTCTCCACGCTAATCCATCATTACTCCCTGCTTCTTGCCTCTTCTGTTATCTGTCTTTTTCTCTTTTCCATGATCCCTCTGTTTTTAAAGCTCTCAAACTTTGGCCACATCTACACCATTCTGCCCTGCCCAGGTTTAGGTCTTTTAATCTACCAATCTGGAATAATTTCTTAGACAAGGTCTAATTTTGAGGTATGCGAGTGGCTGCTCAGAAAGGATGGCAAGCAGAACTCAGGGAGCAAATTAGGTAACAGTGAAATCCAAAGCACCGGACCATAATGTTACAATAAAGTGACCCTTGTTTCTAAACTATGGTGTACTCATACAGGGACAATTTGTAGGAAGCTGTAGTAACAACATTTCTTCATGTCCTTGAAGCCCATCAGGAATTTAATATTTAATCACCAAGTCATTCCTATAATAATGCCAGTACCAACGTGACCTTTTGTTTCTGAGTAAATACACTTCTCATAGAACCTGTAACTTTCCAACCTTCATTTCTTATGATGTTTGCTTTAATAGCAAACACCATTTGGAGTGAGGGCATGCTAGGGAAAGCTCTCATCCGGTTTACTCAGTTAAGTAATGCTTTTCTGTATATTACTTCCATAGAATTCAGTTGTTGGCCCAGGGCTGATATTTTTCAATATCACTTGCTCTGTGTGTTTCTCTAAATGTGTCTCGAGATATTTTACTTATATATAGAACTTTACTTTCTCTTATGCTCGTCAGCTCACTTTCAGGTATAAACCAATACGTAAATCAAAAGATTCTGAAAAAAACTTATCTATTTCAAAGTTGAACTTAATTTACAGAAAAATCATGAGTATATACTGAACGTATTAATGACAAATATCTATATGTGTTTAGCTTTTATAGTTTCTCTGTTGCAGCTGATTGGTTCTGAAACCCCTCTTTTTCTATCTTAGGGGCCAAGATAAAGTGAATTCATCAAAGATCATCTTTGGCACACAATGATAATTAATAGGACACCACAACTTTTTGTGATACTTATGAAAAATATACTGAAAGGTTTAGTGAAAGTAAAGCACAATTGCAGAAGAGTAATTCAATACAAAGATATGAGAACACTAATGTAAACTTTTCTCTTTTAAAAGTCATTTCTTGATTGATTTAGTTTGATAATTTCTTATAGAAGTACTGTATTTATATAATTTACTCTCCCCCTCTCTTAACCTACTCCCATACCACCTCATCATCCCAGTCCCTCTCGCTTTATGTTTTTTTACTATTTTAAAATATATACATATATATTAATTATAAATACAACTAGCTCCATTAATCTAGTGTTGCTTATATGTATATGATATGTTATTGTGGATATAATCACTTAAGAGGACCATCTCTGTATCTCTGACATGGCCTGTGTTGCCTGCTTTTTGATTATTTCCCTCTGATGGGATTTCACAACAGGGCACAAGGAAGGAAGACTCATTCCTTGAGTGAATAGATGAGCTTGGGTATCTGGGTAGGAGGGCACCTTATTCTGAGTCATAGGGGATGAAGGAGGGAGGGTGGAACGTAGGAGAAGAGGGAGGGACCTATGACCAAGATGTAATTGGATAAATTAAATTTTTTAAAAGAGATCATCCCTGGAGAAGAATGATCTTTTTCCTCTCTCAACTTCCACTAATTGCCTGTAACTCTCCATCTAGTGTGGGGCTTTGTGAGAGTTACTTCGTCTATGTTGGCATATCAACTGGTCTTGTGGTTATTCAGGTCTTGTTTAAGGAACCATATCAGTGAGGCTTCATTGGTTCAGCTTCCCCATAATATATAGAAGTCACAATCTCCCACCAGACTCCCTTGTTTTTAGAATGGTTCTGTTCTGAATCTGCAGGGTTTCTGATCCTCTGGTAGGAATCATGCTGTAGTTGTATTAGTTGGGTGAGGCCTCCCGTACTCACTTGTTCTCTGCATACCAGTGACTGTAATCTGTGATAGTCTGCATTTGTTTGAAAAATAAGCTTCTTGGATATGGGGTGAGAGCTTCAATTATCTGTGAGCACAAAGATATATTTACTTAGAATGTAGTTGGGAATTATACTTCAGTAATATGATAGCAGCATGTTCTTCTCTGGTCTACAGCCTTGCCTAAAAACAGTTTAGAGTACCAGACAGGAATTCTATCTTATTGGGTAACTATTAAGGTCAATTAGACAGATGTTAGTTACCCTCAAGATGTAGGTACCAACTTAACACCTTTGGGAATGTATTGCTATGGTCTTCCCTTTATACTACAAAAGAAAATAATGGTTGGCTTTAGGCTGTCTAAGAGTTGTATCCAACCCTAGGTTTGCCTATTGCAAGTGTATTCCTTGCCTCACGTGCAGTCTTCCTACAGATCACCTGTGAAAAGTATCACAAAGGGTGTGATATGGAAGTTGAAGTTCAAGTAGGTAAAGGTAACAGATTTCTTTGGTAGGTATTCTGCTATAGAAAAACAATGGGAAACTGTTTTTGTTTTGTTTTGTTTTCAAAGTTTGTCATAGATTTGTCAGTCCTGAATAGATAATTTTGTTTTCAGAATCAATTATCAAGTTCTGAGCAGCATTCTGAAGTGCAGGTAGCTGGAAGGCAACTAAAACCGGGGGAAATAAGGTTGACATGAAGACAGTCAAGAGGGGAAAAAAAAATGGATGTCCTTCAGAGCAGAGCTCATCATTTGGTCAAAATGGAATAGTTAATGTTGTTCGTTGGTTGACTGGTTGTTTTTTGTTGTTGTTGTTTTGTTTTGTGTGTGTAGTTTGTTTTTGCTATTAAATATTTCTGATAGGGTAAGAAGATGACTGATACCTAATGGACTTGAGACCTTTAAAAGCACATCCAGAAGCCAACTCATTCTTTATTTGCAAATGTATCCAACTGAGAATTTTTCTAACATATCTTCATTCACCAAGTCATTTGTTCTTTCTAGTTGGAATTATTTATTTTTCTGATAAACATGGATTAGCTTCTGCTTCTTAAATACACTGCCCTTTAGCACTTCACTTTACAAATCCCACATGGCTCAACATTATAATTGCTGTTGTTAACACTGACCACAGGTAACTAGAACACTGTAGTTTTCAATATGTCTGTAAATTCATACACATGCATTTCTCTTTACTTTGTGTCTGTGCCTGTCTTGAATAAATGGAAATATATAAAAAAATTTAATATTATGTGCATTGTGATAAAAAAAAATCTTCACAGTGAATCTCTCCTAGCAAGTAGTCTTCATGCCTGGTTAGCTTTATATATTATAAAGTAAATATGTCTTCAACATATTCATGGCTGATTTGTTGGTTCATTAGTTTCTTATCACATTTGGACAAAAATATTTTATGCAAGGCCAACTTTTTATAAACTATGTTTCCAAGAGATAATATGTATACTTTATTAGCCTTTAACCTAAGATAAAACCTATTTTTTCTAAAACGAAGTCAGAAAGTGTTTGCTCTTAGATTATTTTATTGCCTATGTTATGTTTTAAAACTATTTTTAATAATTCCCTAGATATTTCAGCTTTTCCTGACGTGGCTAAAGGACATTAAGGATAGAAAACAGAGGTCTGTGGGAATAGTGTTCTTATAATGCAGATGTTTTTGATTACTCTCAGGTACTCAGTGTGTCATTTTAATGATCAATGTATTCTTTCATTTCTGTCCCTGTCATCTTCATCTTGACAATCCTCATGCAATCATAACTAATAATTAGTTTTTTCCCAACCCCCTTGAGTACTCCCTGACAAAGTCAACACTCCCTGGATTTTAATTTTGTTCTCATTTCACCTACTTACAAAAAAACATACATGTACTACACACAAAACCTTTATTGAAAGAAAAGATTAAAAAGAAAAGAAAAAGGATTTCCATGATCTTGCCTCTAGTGTGTAGTGTGTGTGTGTGTGTGTGTGTGTGTGTGTGTGTGTGTGTGAAAGACAGAGAGAGAAAGGGAGAAAGAGAGAGATGAGAGAGGGGTGGAAAAAACAGATAATAGAGAAGTAATAATTATAATGCCAGGTGATCGTTGGTGTGCTGGGGAAGAAACTGAAAGTGGCATGGGAACAAAGTAAAGCAACCAGCATAGCCTTCTCTCTCTCTCTCTCCTTCTCTCTCTCTCTCTCATTCTCTCTCCTCTGTGTGTGTGAGAGTGTGTGCACATGTGTGTGATGCCTTTGAACTTGGGAGAGAGAAGCCGTATACCTAAGTAAGACAAAGAAATAGTTTTCTCTTTAGGGAGATGAAGACTGTGAAGGGAAAGGAAAAAGTCCAGCTGACCATCACTGCCAGGAGAGTTCCAGAGACTTCCGCCTAGACTGAGAACTCAAGCAAAAAAGTTCTACCTAAATCGGAGATCCATTGACACAGTAGCCAATGGCACTTGCCTCCAAGCCTGAAGATGTGAATTCTAGCCCTCAGGCCAACATGGTGAAAGGAGGAACATATTTCCACAGGTTGTACTCTGACTATAAGAAAGGGGTCTTTAAAAAATAATCATACAATCCAAAGTATTTTGGCAGGATGTGCATTTTTTTGTGGAAGTTTGCAATTGTTTTTACATAGTGGTTTGAATACTGTTTTTCTTATTAAGAGGTTAAACTATTATATTTATGGTTGTGAGCCTAGTCTTTAAAGGCTGAGCCATCTCTCCAGCCCTAAGGAATGTAAACTTGTACAGCCACTTTCGAAATCAACTGGCACTTTCTCAGACAATTAGGAATAATGCTACCTCCAGATCCAGCAATACCACTACTAGGCATATATCCAAAGATCCTCAAGTACACAACAAGGACATTTGCTGAACCATGTTCATAGCAGCTTTATTTGTAATAGCCAGAACCTGGAAACAACCCAGATGTCCCTCAGTGGAGAAATAGATACAGAAATTGTGGTACTTTTACACAATGGAATACTACTCAGCAATTAAAAACAAGGAAATTATAAAATTTGTTGGTAAATGGTGGGAACTAGAAAAAATCATCCTGAGTGAGGTATCCCAGAAGCAGAAAGACACACATGGTATATACTTACTTATAAGTGGATATTAGAAATATAAACTAGGATAAACATATTAAAATCTGTACACCTAAAGAAGCTAAGCAAGAAGGAGGAACCTGGATAAGATGATCAATTCTCATTTAGAAAGGCAAGAAGGATAGACATCAGAAGAGTGATAAAACAGGGAACAGGACAGGAGCCTACCACAGAGGGCCTTTGAAAGACTATACCCAGCAGGGTATCAAAGCAGAGGCTGAGACTCATAGCCAAACTTTGGGTAGAGTGGAGGTAATCTTATGAAAGAAGAAGGAAATAGAAAGACCTAGAAGGGACAGGAGCTCTACAAGGAGAGCAACAGAACCAAGAAATCTGGGCCCAGGTGTCTTTTCTGAGACTGATACTGCAACCAAAGACCATGCATGGAGATAACCTAGAACCCCTGCACAGATGTAGACCATGGCAGCTCAGTCTCCAAGTAGGTTCTCTATTTAAGGACAGCAGGGACTGTCTCTGACATGAACTCTGTGGCTGGCTCTTTGATCACCTCCCCCTGATGGGGAAGCAGCTTTACCAGGCCACAGAGGAAGACAGTGCTGCCATTCCTGTTGAGATCTGATAGGCTAGGGTCAGAGGGAAGGGGAGGAGGACCTCCCCTATCAGTGGACTTGGGAGAGGAATGGGGGGAGTGTGCAAATATTCAGTTATTAATAACAAAAACAGGAGTTTTCTCATCCATGCTAATGTTTAATGTGACTACTTCAATGCTTTTCTAATTGAAATCCAATGCCACGACTAATAACACATAAATCAGGTGAGTACAAAAGCCACAAAGCCTCTATCAGGTTCATCAAAATGCCTCTCATGGACATAAAAAAAAAAAGAGGACATTTTATTAAAAAATGCCATAGGCTGAATAAATCAATTCAAAGTGTATGGTGAATTGCTATTGGACCATTCTGTTCAGGATTATTTTCAATCCTGTGGCTTTACCTCCACATCTTGGCAAAACCAAAGCTGCAATTGCATTTTTTTTTTGTACCCAGACACATGGTACTGCCCAAGGATGGAGATTTGGCTAAAATTATGAAATCGTACCATTTTAAAAATTTTTAAGTAAGTAACAAGAATTCCTTAATTTTTATACACTCATACAAGAGAAGCATAGACTACAGTAACGGTATTTGCTAACTATCTTCTCTGCTTAACAGTTACACTCAGTTTTTGTAAAATACCAGAAGAACAAGAGAACAACAGCGATCCAAAACAACCACCTTGGGATTTTTGTATTTCCAGGATTCATTCTTTTGATATCTGGTCTCCTTTTTCTTTGTTTATCATTTGTGCATATTGACATGGACTAATAAAAAAGGACTTGAGCTAATAACTTGCTGCAGTGTCCTGACACAGGTGAAGCCCATTAACTAACGATTCACAGGGGCTGAATATCCCTGATGCCAGTGAAGAAAGGAGCAGTATATACCCCATGAACAGGTTTTGTGTTACTCGTTTACTTTCTAGATTAATTTTCCAAAAATGTACCCACATGGGCTGGAGAAATGGCTGTTGGAGCACACTGGCAGAGTCGAACAATTCCTGAGTCGGGAGTGAGGATTGAAAGAAGATAGAACACACACACAGACACACAGACACACACACACACACACACACACACACACATATACACAAACTACACAGGAGATCAGTTTGAGAGGGCTGCTAGTAGAAACGGTCCCATCTGATTTATTCCACAACACCTTTTTCTTTAGTCAGAGCAAAGATCCTCAATACAATGAAGGTGTTCATGGAGAAATCTAACTTGCTTACCTCGACCACCTGTCTGTGTGATCCTCATACAAACAAAAGGAAGGATCTTGGCAAAACACCCTGCTTATCCCTGTCTCCAGTTGAAGGCCAGTGAAAACCTGTTTTCAAGGTGAAAACAAGTTTCTCCTTGAAAACTCAATAACAAAGCAGTCTAACAAACAAGCAGCTCTCCACAGATGGCTCATTCAGTAAAGAGTCTTTCAGGAGACCCTGAGTTCTGATCCCGAGCACCGAGGTTTAAAAGGCTGATGAGGTCCTGCATGTCTGAAAAGACAGTGTGTGAGGAGTCAGAGCAGCAGGGCAGCAGAAGGGTAAGGGGATGTAACAGATAGGTAAGTTCCGGTATCTCACTGTCCCTACAGCCTAGCCAGTTCAAAAGTCCTAGGTTTGTGAGTGTTTGTCTAAACATATAAGGTATAGCGCAACGGAAGAAGACATTGAGTATTGATCTCCCATCAATATGTGCACTCAAACCTGTATTTACTGCACTCACACAGTTCACCACAAATTCACACATAGTACTATTGCATTTTGATTCAGACTTTAAAACTACATTGTGTGTGGGTGTGGGCGTTTGTGTGTTTGCATGCATGTGCTTGAGAGTGTGCATGGTCTAGGAAATCACAGCTCTGGTTCTGTCTATGTGTAAATAGGCAAACAAATGCTTCACTTATCATTTCACACTCTATTATAATACAACCAGATACTGCAAGCAAATAATTTGGCAAGTGCCAAGTCTTCCCACATGCTTGAGTCTTAGCAGCTAAATCAGCTCTGGATCCTGCCCTTGCCATTAGCCCTGCTATGTTGAAACACTCTCTGTGGGGTGTTTCTGAGGCTAGGACCTTTGGGTTGCTTTGGTTTGGTTCTCATGATCTCCTGCAGTCCTTTTAGTATTCTGCTTGCACTGACAACTATGTGCAGAACAACAGCAGTATGATTTACAGACACCCAATGGTGAAAATACCCCTTGGGATAAGAAGTCAAAATTTCACAAGAAGCAACAAGGCAACCCTTGGCTATGGCATTTAACAGAGTTGGTCTCAGCCTTTATTAGCAGTGTGACCTCACGGCTGTTCTCTGACCCGCTGATCCTCTCCTTTCTCATTTCTAAATGGGAATGATAATATTCACATGACGTGGCTGCCAACGGTATAACAAAGTAGACTATGTAAAGCGTAGGGCACGGAGCCTGTCACATTAGAGACACAGACACAATGACGACTGTTATTACTTGCTACAGGGAAATCCCTTAACACTCTGATTCTGAACTTAGTCACGTTTATTGATGACCCAAATCCATTTGTACTCTGATGTACGCAGACACTTTCAAACTTTATTTCCAGAAGCAGAGCTTCACTCAGGTAATAACTCAGCTAAAGAGATTTTTTTTTCATGAATGAATTACGCTTCTGGTGTGCTAAATTATCTTGAGGCAGTCAACCATAAAAATTATGTTATGTATTTCTCTTGTGTAACTTGGGTGAAGGTAGAGTTTCTCAAAACTGGCTGCCCAGAATTTAATGGGACCCTCCACTGCATTTGATCCTGAGTCAAGTTGTATATAAAAAGAGTAAACAGGGAGGCTGGGAGGGCTGCTAAAAGGAACAAAACGAAGCAATAAATAATAAGAAGGAAATTTACAGAGAAACTAAAATGAAGCTGCTAGAGAAAGTAATATGGGAGAGGAGAATTTTCTTCCTATGTGTCAAGTCCCAAAATTACAAACCTTCAATCCACTGAAGTTTTTAATACTCATTGCTGAAAAGTGGAGCAGATGTCGCTGTGACCTCTATCTACTTGAACAGCAATGTCAGAGAGAGGAGACTCATCAATCTCCACACTGCCTTAGAGGAGGTCCTTAGGATTTTCTGAAAAGTGGTTCTGTTATACAGACGCTATGTAAGATGATATCAAGTAGAGAGAAAATGTTGTAGGTCGTTGCCTGCTAAAATCAGCAGTTAGATCCTACAAATTCTGCTTTCATTGTTTATAATCTAGTGCAATATTAAATGGCATTACATTCTACAATGTGCTAAAGGGATTTCAAGATTTTCCATGTAGAGCTGGGGAAACAGTTCAGTGGTACAGCATTTGTCTAGTAGGTATGAGTCTCTAGGTTCAAACTCCCAAACTCACAATGCAAAGAAATTAAGAAGCAAAGAAAGGTAAGAAGTAAGGGAGGGAGAAAGGGAGATGGAGAGAAAGAGAGAGGGAAAGGAGAAAGAGACCAGAAGGGAAGGAGCATACAGTCTACATTTCCAGCCTGATACAATTACTCTGATCAACACACTTCATGAAGAGTTAGAGTAAGAACTGAACTCATATAAAAACATGTAAGAACCACTAGAGGCATGTGCAAAAGAGTGAAACTGCGTTTTTTTTTTTTTTTTGTTTGTTTTTTTTTTTTTCTGGCTGCAAAACTCAAATTGTTGTAATGCATGGCAAGCTACCAAGAGTGATGGATAAATCACAAGATAACTCAGTAGTCGCTCTCTCTTTCTCTCTCTAGGAGCTCATCTTGCTTGTCTGTCACTTTGATTTGGAGGTCAAATGCTCATTGGAAGTCCCTGGAATTCTCACTCTAAGACAAAGTAACAATGTACACCGCAGTGTTTCTGTGTGGAGCTTTGTCTTTTCCAGTTATTTAACCTCATAGGTACTCTTAGCACAGGATGAGTTTCAGTGCATCAGGCCACCATCTGCTTGTCTGCCTCCCCTATTAAGCCATGAGAAATTATGCTTCCTATTGTTTGTTGTTCCTTTGAGCAGTGACCATGGCCGCTGGCCCTGTTCATTAGTGTATTAACTCAACATCCCTTACCTAAATTGCTACAACCCTCTTTTCCAGGTCACTTCCCTCTATAGCTTGCCATGCATTACCACAAGTTGAGTTTTGCAGCCAGAAAAACAGGCAGTTTCACTCTTTTGCCCGTGTCTCTAGTGGTTCTTACATGTTTTCATGTGAGTTCAGTTCTTACTCTCTTTATGAAGTGTGTTGTTCAGAATAATTGTATCAGGCTGGAAATGTAGTTTTATTGATAGGGAACTCCACTACCGTGTGTATGTTCAATCCTCGGCATCACATAAACCAGGTACATGTCTGAAATCCCAGATTTCTTGGGATACGGAAGCAAGAGAGTTAGACATTTGAGGCTAGCCTTTGTTACCTGTGTTATGTGAGACTCTTAAAAAAAAGAAAAAGAAAGATACTTTGTTTAGTTAAAACATAATTATGCATTTCCATAATTAATGCATAATTATGGGAAAGGAGGGATAAATAACCCTGAAGATGTTTGGAAGAAGCATAGAAATATTATTTTATATTTCTTTCCTAGATTTTGACATGTTAGTTGAATAAATAAATCATACACAGGAAAACCAATAGAGATGGAATAAATAACAAGATAACTCAGTACTCCCTCTAATCCTGAATCTTCTCAGCATGGCTAGAGGTTTACCTGTGTCTACATTATTTGTTAAAATCAAGTTTCTTGGTCTTTGACCTTAATTAAATCCAAAACAGGGACACCGTGAAGTACCATGATCTTACTGCTTAACACCCTCTCTGCTACTTATATTTGCAATATAACTATACCCTTAGGCTATAGGACAAGAACGAAGTGTTGGGCAGGTTGCAGAAACAGAAGGCTATAGTGTTAATACTTCATGCAGGTAAAGGCCACAAATAGACTATTCTGAAGGTTGGGAAGGAGAATAAAACTGTTTCATAAATGTTTGTAGAAACCTATATATGATTTATTCAGTAGTGTTTTAAAGTATTATTATTTATGAGTATACATGTGTGTGTGTATGTGTGTGCCTGTGTGGGCTTAGTGAACTACATATATACAGATGCATGAAAAGGCCAGAAGAATGTATCAGATAACCTGAAACTGGAGTTACGTATAGTTATGATACACGATGTGGGTCTGAGAAATGAACCTGTGTCCTGAAATGGAGTAAGCACTTTCAATCATTGGGCTGTCTCTCCAGGCCCTTTAAAACTTATTTTTCACTATGTGCTTTGTTAAAAAGTTTATAGTTCTGTCCTTGATACACTGAAGTAAAAACAGCAAGCCTTAGATTTCTGTTGTTGTGATAAAATGTTGACCAAATGAACTTCGGAGGGGTTATTTGGCTATGGGTTACAGCCCATGAAGAAATACTACTTACTGGCTTAGTCCTCATGGTTTGCTCAGCCTGTTTTCTTATATAATCCAGGACCACCAGCCCAGTGTTGGCACCACCCACAGTGGGATAGGTCACCCTACATCAATCATTGATCAACAAATTGCCACACAGACTTACCAACAGGACAGACTGTTGAAGAAAAAAAATTCTCAGTTGATGTTCCTTATTCTCAGGTGACTCCAGTTTATGTTGACAGAAACTATTTACAAAAATGTGAGTGAGCAGAGTCCTGAGATGTTCTGCATACTCAACTCTACTTTCATTATTTTATGAAACTGTATTATATTTACATTATTTTCCCACTTCCTGTTCCTACCTCCAGAACCTTCTATGTACTTTCTCTTTGTTCTCTCAGTCATAACCTCTTTTTCATTAGTTGATATTTTACACAAATATGCACATGTGCGCACACACACAAATACAACCTTTTTAGTTGGTATGATTATATAAAATCTCAGTGTTGACTGCGTGGTACAATTTGGCAGTGATTAACAACTCTCTTATAAGTCTTAATATGTACTTTAAAAAAGAAAACCATACCTGATTTTGGAAACCTAGTCAACTCTCTGGAGCTATTTGAGGTAATGTGGTGTCTAGTTCCAACTGGTGTATCTAGAGCTCAATTTCTATATCTGAGGCTCAGGGATCATTTTAGAAGATAGGGCAGGAAAAAAATGCAAAAGCCAGTTGTACAAGAAGTTTGTGATGAGATTGTGTCTCCTAGAATATTAGAGAAATTAAATCCACAAAGTCTCATCAACACGGTTGCCTAAGTATAATCTGAACAAATATAATACCAGTGGAAAGGTTCATATTAAAGGGATACATCTTGTAAGGACTTCTCATTAATTAATTAATTAATTAATTAATTAATTAATTAATTAAATCTCTTTACAGCTTGATCCCAGCCCCCTTCTTCCTTTCCTCCCTCCCAGCTCCTCTCCCCATCTCATTATTTCCTTATTCTTAGAGAAGGCGAGGTTCCACAAAGGGTAGCAACCCACCATGGCACCTCAATTCACAGCAGGTCTAAGTACGTCTTCTCCTCTCTGATTGAAGCCAGACAAGTTAGCCCAGATAGAAAGAAGGGGTCCAGTGACAAACAACAGAGTCAGAGACAGCCCCTACCCCCATTGTTAGGAGACCAACAGGACGGCCAAGTTGGACATGTGTTACATATGTGTAGAGAATATAGGTCTAGCTCTTTGGTTGGTGGTTCATTCTTTGTGAGCCCCCAGAGGCCCAGTTTAGTTTACTCTGTAGGTCTTTTCATGGCATCATTGATCCCTCTGTCCTTCCTCCCACTCTTCCACAAAACTCCTGGAGCTTGGCCTATTGTTTGCCTGTGGGTCTGTGCATCTGTTTGGAGCTTGGGATGACTTAGCCCTAGACAGAGAACTATAGACAACCAGGAAGGCTGAGAGTGGGAGAAGTGGGCTTCCCTAGTGAAGAGTTTCCCGACTAGTAACCACTTTTGTACAGTCAAGACACAGAGAAATTATGCAAAATTTAAAAAGCTTAGGCAATAAAAGCCACAGTTTAGGCCGTAATCCACATGATCAGAATGGTACATTGTTTCTAACATGTTCAATATGCAGGATTCAAAACTGTCAAACATCTTGAAGAGAGATCGGTACTGTGATTAACTCATCCTTCTATCAGATAGTCCCCAGTTTAGTACTGAGATGTTGGATTTCTGACAACCACCTCAGTTCTAAGCACACTAAGATAATACATCACATAAAAAATGATCTAATTTGTGTGCATGTTGTTCAGTCATATTCCAATTTAGAATTCTAACATACCAGCCGCCCAAGGAGTTATTTTGCTCTTTCCTAGTTGAATCAAGTTTTCCTTGTGTGCTTCCTGTCTCTCCCATACTACTACGTTGCTTTGAACACAGTGAATTGTTCTGATTTTCTATTTCCTAATCTAGGTTGTAGCAATTTTACAACATTTGTTCAAAAGCAGTCATAATATTTCTAACTTGAAGCCACCTTGATTTTCAGATCTTTTGTTCAGCAGCATTTATTTTAGGTAGTAAAATTGCTGAGGACATTTCTACAGTAAGAGATCTTAAAGAACATCCCAACTTCCTAAGTTGACTGCATAGATCTACTATATAAAGACCAATAATATCTCAGTAACAAGAGAAATATAATTGCCAGTAAGTGGCTCGGTACATGCCTGTGTTTTAGTGTTTAAATTTTGGAAGTCTCAAACAAAGAGATTATGTCTCTTTATAAATATTTTATGTATATGGAAACTAACAATAATAAGCAGATTTCAGCAGAATCATAGGCTAATATAAAGTGTGGTATCTCTTCTATCTGTATTTTGCTTTTTGATATGTGTGTAAGTTATTCAAAAGGGCTTGGGCTGTAGGAAAAAAAAATATTGACTCACTTTTAACACCCCTTCTAGAGAACAAAGTTTCTGAGGTGGCATCACAAACATACACATTAAACTACTGAAAATGAAAACCTATACATATGAGTAAGTGCAACTAAAATTGAAAGTCATTCCGTAATTATATTTAAAAATTAATTTAGGTAAGTGAGGAATCATTCCGGAAGTATTTACTCTTATCTTTCCATTGATAAGTGTTGTTTTAATGACAATATTGTTTGCATATACAAATAAAATGTATGATCCTGTAAATTGGTTAAAAATCATAATATTTAAAATAATGTGTTTAAATACCTTGTTCATATTTATAAAATGAGAAAGTGTGTTTCATATTGCTTCTTTGAGGAGTGGAATACAGAGTGGAATGGGAAATATTGCCCATAAAATTAGAAACCATTTTAATTATTCTGCTCCCATGAAATTCTGGCTAAAGCACAAGCTTTTGGCCTCCTTTTAAAATGGGAATTGATTCCTGGAAAGAAACCAACTATTTCCATAATAAAACGCTTTGTAGATGAATTCAATTATTGTCCTCAACTGAATATAAGAAAAAAGATAAACTCATAGTTATGAACATGGTTTCACAATCTCATAGAGTTTTGCTCATTGCAATCAAATTTGTTAATGGACTTCCCAATTAAATAAATTGTCAGCTGCATAGACATGCAGAATGAACCATGAATGAAATTGCTTCTTGGGATGTAGCCTGAGACCAAATTTAGTTTATTCACACCTGTTCTCCTTTGTGTTTCTCTTGCTATGATTCCTGGATGCCTGTGTATCTTTGCTCAGTCCTCATCTAAGCACTGTGTCTGAAAAGTTTTCTGCAGCTCTTGAGTATTCCTCTTGGATTCTTGACAAAGAACAGTTAATCTGTGTCAATTTGCAGACAGTCACCTGGGTTACTTTTCTCCTTGCTTTCTCTCTGCTAATAGTTGCTTGGACAGTAAGGGCTGCAGTAATGAGATTTTTCCTAGACAACCTGACTTGCTGGCAAATCCCTAGGGCAGAGACAAGGAGATTATAATATTTTAGGTCTTCAATATAAGGCACCTTCAAGGATTTAAAAAGTGTTCTCACAAAAGCAAACATGATTAAGAATTACCTGTCCTTTTCATTATATAAATATC
Organism: Psammomys obesus; assembly: GCF_907164565.1. Taxonomy (NCBI): domain Eukaryota; kingdom Metazoa; phylum Chordata; class Mammalia; order Rodentia; family Muridae; genus Psammomys; species Psammomys obesus. The sequence continues at coordinate 39,657,303 of NW_026585895.1, read as the reverse complement.
TTCTCTATTTCAAAAACAGCTACATCTGAACTTAGAAATAGGGCTTAATGCAGCTTCCTTGAAAAAAACAAGAATGTGTGCAGAAGTGAGCAAATTAGCATGCTGTAGGGATGTGCTTGTGAGACTATTTCAGGGTTAGTAGAAAAAGGATGATGAAGATAGTTCAGACACGAATCATTCTTGGCTTTTGACACTGTTCAAAGTTAATTATTTTTAATGGTTCAAGTTTTATTCATCACCACCATTTTTTTTTCTTTTTCTAGTATGCCTTGTTAAATCTTTACAAACACACACACACACACACAAACACACACACAATGGCAAAGGAGGATTTGAGATTTTTAAAAAAGGAATATAGAATCAGAGAATTAAAAAAAGTAAAAATCTTCTGGATAGTTTTACATTTATATACATATACGTGTGTGTGTGTGTGAGTGTGTGTGTGTGTGTGTGTGTGTGTAGATATATATATGCATATATATATGTATTGCTTTTTTCATTTTCTTTTTTATTTATTTTTATTTTTATTAATTACAGTTTATTCACTGTACCCCCCCCAGTACCTTCCCTCCCTCCTCCCCTCCCAATCCAGTCCTCTGAAAAGGGAGGTCCTCCTCCCCTTTCCTCTGACCCTAGTCTATCAGGTCTCATCAGGAGTGGCTGCATTGTCTTCTGTGGCCTGGTAAAGCTGCTCCCCCCTCAGGGGGAGGTGATCAAAGAGGAGGCCAATCAGTTCCTGGCAGAGACAGTCCTTGTCCCCATTACTATGGAGACCACTTGGATACTGAACTGCCATAGGCTACCTCTGTGCAGGGATTCCAGGCCATCTCCATGAGTGGTCCTTGGCTAGAGTATCAGTTTCAGAAAAGACCTCTGTGCCCAGATTTTTAGGATCTGTCACTGTCCTTGTGGAGCTCCTGTCCTCTCCAGGTCTTACTATCTCCCTCTTCTTTCATAAGATTCCCTGCACTCTGCCCAAAGTTTGGCTCTGACTCTCAACATCTGCCTCGATACCCTTCAGGGTAGAGCCTTTCAGAGTCCCTCTGTGGTAGGCTCCTGTCCTCTTTCCTGTTTTCTCCCTCCTTCAGTGTCCATCCTCTTTGCCTTTCTGAATGGGGATTGAGTGTCTTAGCCAGAGTCCTTCTTCCTGATTAGCTTCCTTAAGTGTACAGATTTTAGTATGTTTTATCCTATATTATATATTTAGTATCCACTTATGAGTGAGTATATACACTTTGTGTCTTTCTGCTTCTGGGATACCTCACTCAGGATAATCTTTTCCAGTTTCCGCCATTTACCTGCAAATTTCCTTGTTTTTTTTATCACTGAGTAATATTCCATTGTGTAGATGTGCCACAATTTCTGTATCCATTCCTCAACTGAGGGGCATCTGGGCTGTTTCTAGCTCCTGGCTATTACAAATAAAGTTTCTACAAACATGGTTGAGCAGATGTCTTTGTTGTATACTTGAGCATCTTTTGGATATATGCATAGCAGTTGTATGGCTGGATCTTGAGGAAGCACTATTCCTAATTGTCTGAGAAAGTGCCAGATTGATTTCCAAAGTGGTTGTATAAGTTTACCTTCCCAACAGCAGTGGAGTAGGGTTCCCCTTTCTTCACATTCTCTCCAGCATGTGTTGTCACTTGAGCTTTTGATCTTAGCCATTCTGATGGGTGTAAGGTGAAATCTTCTACTTTTTCTGCTAACCCTGTAATAATCTCTCTAGCACATGCCTATTACCATGATAATTTGCTCACTTCGGCACACATTTTACTGACCATGTCTTCCTCTCTTCAGCTCTTTCCACCTCTTTCTCTGTGGTATGTATCTGAGTTCCAATATACAGGTCATTTGAGGACATCAGGAGTCTTCCTCTACTGTTCTTTACCTTATGTCTTTGAAACAAAATCTCTCAACACACTAGAAGCTTGCCTTGTCATGCAGGCTGACCAATGAGTTTCTGGGACTCCCCTGTCTCCACCCTCACAGTGTGAATTTACAGGCACACATAGCCACGCTCAGCTTTCTACCTTAGTGCTAAACTTTAGAATCAGATCCTTTTGTGTTGACTGAAGAGACTCTTACATACTGAGCCATCTCTGCAGATGACTCTCTAGCTTCATTGTTGTTGTTTTTATTTTGTGGATATTAAAGAGAATACTATATACCAATGGATAAAATATTACAATGTAAACTTTACAGAATTGCGTGGGTTTTTTTTTTTTCCGTACATTCTGCTGTCTTGTCCGTACATTGTCCTTTGGCTGCTTGTAACAGTTTGGCAATGCTAGATATCCATGCAGAGGACCTTCAAGGTTTCACCTTCAGAACCACTAGCCCGAGACAAATTAGCACAGCAGGAAGTGATAGTTTCACTCTGTGACTCAAGAGGAAAAACATACATTATTTCTCGGTAATCTGCAGAAGCACATTTGACTTAATTCCCATGTTGATTTTCGTTTTGACAAGATAGATAGCAAGGGAAATACAATTGTGTAAGTTTGCACATCTATTCCCATTTTCAAGGCATGAGCGGAGAAATCTTCCCCAGCTGGTGACATAAAGTGTGCTGTCACTCTCTTTTTGCAGATGCAAGTGTTGGAAATCAGGACCTCTGTATGCCAATGCAAATCCCATTAACTCAGCAGCTGCACAAGAATTCTGAGATGTCAAGGGCAAAGAACTCGAGCTCAACCACCCCTGATTTGCTACATTTACTGATAGGACCAGACACATCAACACGGGGGTTTGGTTTTTAAAAAATCACCCTCCAGCTCCAGATGTAATGAAACCTTACAAGATAGGGAGAGGTCTATCAGGTTCTCTTGCTGCTTCCTCTATCTGCTACCTCTGGGTGAGCATTCAGAGGGCTGTACCTGTGGCCTGGGGTGGTATGAGCTTTGCAATCATGTAGACATATGCTTTTATGTCCATATGTCTTATTTGATCTGTTTATAAGATTTTCGCGACAGTTTCGACAATAAAAATGGCATGAGCTCTCTTTCATTGTTTCAGTTAAATTTTTCATAAATCTTCCCCTATTTGAATAAAAATAAAATACATTTCTGAAAGGCCTTTAGATTATGATTCAGAGAATCTTTAATCAATAAAAAAATAGGACAAGATTTAAAGCAGCAGATTATGATTTCATATTTAAAAGAATTATTCCACTTTTTTAAAAACCTTTTTGAACTGAAGTGCTGCTCAGGAATAGGACATTTACCTAATGTGACCAGCACAAAGTCACCCCAAACTCCAAAGAAACAAAAATACAATAGCAATCCCTAAAATGTAGCAAGCTACTTTTCCAGAGAAAGTATCAGATTGGGAGTAATATCACTTAAATCTCTTACTTATTGGTCACAGACTAAATCTGTACATTTCACCAATCTTTTTACCATACATTCTCATTTTAAAAAAAGAAGAAAATAGGAGATGACTGGACATATGAAAATGTCTTACATCTCTTAAACCAACATGTCCAAATTACCAATATTCCATTGAAGTTAATTCAACAGAATTTATATATACTCTGCTTATAAAAGAGAGTTAGGGACAATAAATGGTGAAATGAAATAAAAATGTACAATGACTGTCAAAGTTAAAGAAAGCAAAAATATAAAATTTCTTTTTTTGTGTCATTTACTCTCTCTCATCCCAGGAATATAAATAATGAAACAAATTACAGTAAAGATGCAAACACAGTATTTGGTCTATTTCAGAGTAGAAAAGTATATGATGGAGAATCAAAAATAAAATAAAACTTTAAGAACACGGGAAGGCATACCAAAAGCTCAGAGGAAATTCTGACCAATAGATTGGATCAAGTTGAAGAGAGACTATTAGGTCTCAAAAACAAGGTAGAGAAGAGAACCACCCTCCTGCTCTGTGTAAGATACCTAGAGGCCTATCCGCTGCATGGCCCACCCACCATGGGAACCACTAGGATGTGCAAGTATGTGGTGGAGAGATGGGAAAGAAAGAGAAGCAGAACGATTTGTGTACTACATAGACAGACAGAACTGAAGACACTAGGTTGGAGAAGAATACCCTGATGTGAGTAGACTATGTTGCCATCTGAGGCTTTGGAGAAGTTATGGCCCATGCTGAAGCTGAGGGCCATGTCTGGATCCATGCCCATCTGTGGGCATGGATTTGTTTCAATGCCTGTGGCCCATGTTAGTACCAAAGGCCATGCAGATATCCTTTGACTGGGCTGATGCCAGGAACCATGTTGATATCCAAGAGCTACGCAGAACTGGTTTTGAATCTTACCATCTGAGGCCTTTAGGAGATCTGATCCGCCATTTGCCTGGGTAGCACAGTGGAGCTGGCCCTGGTGGCTGAGACCCAGATGAGCCAATCTGAAGGGTCTAAGTGTGGAAGAGCTGTCGCTTCCCTTTGTCTGCTGTGCTATGGGTACAGAAGAATTGCCTTCTTTCCTGCTTGCCCTTCACCACTTGCAGCAGGCAGAAGAGCTGGCATGGAGGTCATGAGAGAGGGAGAGATGGCCCCACTCCCCACTATCTGTAGCACTTTGGAGTGCAGACCATGCACCTGGCCTGGGCAGCACCGTAGAGCTGGTCTTGGTGGCAGGGGCACGGACAAGGGCATGAGTGCAGGAAAGCTTGTCGTGCCCCTTGCTGAATGCTGCAGGGAAGAGAACTGGCCCCAGTCCTCCCCTGGGCAAAGTGGGAGAGCTTGTCCTGGTAGTGTGATCACAGGAGTGCTGGCAGACTGATCAACTCAGGAACCACCCAGACCCGACCCAAGGCTTTGAGTTTGCCCACACCAGCATCTATCCCATCTATGAACTGTTGGTGTGTGTGAAGGGACTGACCCAGCAAATTCAAAGCTGCAGAATCTCTGTAACTCGGGGCACCAACAGGGTATCTGAGAGGAATCCTTGTGAAGATTTAGTATTGATAGTATAATACAAGCCGGAGGCCTGAAACCAGACCAATGACTCATTGCAATGAACATTTGCAAATAAAGACGTTTGGGCAAAAGGGTATACTGTTTGACATACCGTGACATACCACAACTTCTATGGCAAGATAGATTTCTTTTGTTGTTGTTTTTATTTTATTTTTTCATTTTTTTTTTGGGGGGGGAACTTAAAGGGTAGATGGAAGATATGAAATGAAGGGAAAAGAAGATGAATGAGATTAGAGTATGTGATATGAAATTCACAAGAATCAATAAAAAGTGAAAAAAAAAAAAGAAAAAACAAGGTAGAGGAATTGGTTCATTCAGGCAAAGGAAATCTTAAATCTAAAAATATCCAGGGAATGAACATTGGTAACTCTAAAACATTGTAGAAAGAGCAAATTTTAAACAATAGGAATAAAAGAAAGGAAAGAACTCCAGCTCAAAGACACAAGAAATATTTTACTAAAAATTCCTAAACCCATTGGGGAATAAAGGTGCTTATGAAGTTACATAAGAAATGGAGAACACCAAATAGACAGAACCAGACGAGGAACTCCCCTCAACACATCATAATCAAAATGCTCATTGCACAGAACAGATATATTAAGTACACAGAGAGAAACTTAAAAGTAATACATAAAGGCATGCCCTAACTCTTGACTTTTCAATGGACACTCTGAAAGTCTAAAGGGTCAGGATTGATGTTCTACAAATTCAGAACTATCACAAAAGCCAAATTGCTATTATGCCTAGCAAAACTATGAATTGATGGAGAAAACAAAATTTTCCTTTACAAATACAAATATAAAGAATTTATATCTACTAAGCTGCTTCTACAGAAAACACTAGAAGGGATATTTCAGTCTAAAAAAATATTAACCACACCTAGAAAGGCAAAAGAAATACACAATCTCAGTTCAGTTAGCAGTTAATAAAAAGAGTTCTAAGAAAATGACTCCATACAACACACACACACACACACACACACACACACGGGTGGGAGATTGAAATTAATAAGCATTGTCTCAATAACAATTCTCAACATTAAGCACCTCAGTTTCACACACACACACACAAAACAAGCAGACCAACAGTGGATTAGAAATCATGATCCATCATTTTGATGCCTCCAAAAACCCACATTTCACCATCAACGGCATGCCTCACCTTAGGACTACAGAATGGAAAAAATCACTCCAGGCAAATAATACCAAGAAACTGTCAGACATAGCTATTTTATTATTTAACAAAACAGAATTCAAACCTAAATTACCGATAAGTAGTAGGGAAGGATATTTTATACTAATTAAAGTTAAAATCAACCAAGTGGACATTATGATTTTTAACATTTATAAACCAAGGTACCCAGTTTCATAAAAAGAAGCACTATTAGATATAAAAATCACAGACTGACCACAGCCCAGTGCTACTAGATGACTTCAGTACCTCATTCTTTCTAAAAGAAAAGTCAACCAGATAAAAACTAGAGATATTCTGGTGTTAAATGACAAATGACACCAAGGAATGTTTATGGGACATGTCATCCACACACCAACTAATACATAGTCCTCTCAGGAGCTGATCAAATTCCTCCAGATGCAATACATATTCAGACCTAAAGAAAAACTCAGCAAATTTAGGAGAAGTGAAGTGATAGCCAGTGTTCTATCTAACCACAGAAGAGAAAACAAAACATCTTGATACAAACCAACTAAAAATGCTGAAAATACAGAAACTCATGGAAATTAGACAACACTCTGCTAAAAGAGTTTTGTGTCAAGAAGAAAATTATAAGTTCCTGGAAGTGAATGAAAATCAAAACACAACATACTAAAATTTATGAGACACAGTGAAGATAGTGCTAAGAGAAAAATCTATGTCTCTGTTCGCGTTTAAAAACAAGCGAACAAACAAAACAAAACATCTTGAGAGATCTCATATAACTTAATGGTATGCCTAGAGGCCAAAGGCAAACAAGAACAAACAACATCTAAAAAATAGTAGACGGGAAAAGATAGTCAAAACCAGGGATGAATTTACTAAATCAGAACAAAGAATTGGTGAAGCGAAGATTTGGTCCTTTGAAAATATTAAAAATCTTAGCAACTGAATATGAGAGAGGGAGGGGGAATGATGCACTTTAATAAATTCAGAGATGAAAAGATAACCATTAAAACACATTCTGAGGAAACTTTAAAAATCTTTATTCCACTAAATTGGAAATCTAAAAATATGTATAAACACACACACATGATCTACCAAAGTTAATTAAAATAATTTAATAAAGTCAATTAAGATAATGTGCATATATTTATAACAATAAATGAGGTAGAAAAGGTAACTAAAGCTCTCCTAACTAACAAAATCCCAGAGCTAGATTAAAACAGTACAAAATTCTATAGATTCAAAGAATTAACACCAAAACTGCTCAAAATATTCTGTAAAATAGGAAAGGAAGGAACAATTCCAAATTCTTTTTATGAATCTACTATTATCCTGAAACCAAAACCAAACAACAACAACAAAAGTATAGGTCAGCCTCTTTGATAAACACCAACACAAAAACTCTCAATAAAATACTTGCAAACTGAATTAAAAGAATTATCCATCACAATCAAGTCAGTTGCTTCCCAGAGATATGGGGAAGGTACAAAATATGCAAATAAATTTTTCTACCAAAGAAAAGAAAGAGCAATAACCATATGATCATCTCACTAGACAGGAAAAAGGCCAGTCAGCATCTCTTTCTTCTACGCCCTGGAGAATGTAGGGATACAAGACTCACTTCTTGACATAATAAAGATGATATACAGAAGTTCCACTGATATCATGTTAAACAGAAAAACTAAAATCATTTTCAATAAATTAAGGACCAAGACAAGGACATCCACTCTTTATTTTTTTTTTCAGTGCAGTGTTTGAAGCATTAGCTAGAAAAATAAGACAAGGAATTAAAAGAGATACACATGACAAAAGCCAAAGCATTACTGTTTATAGATGATATGATTTTTTATACATAAAAGACACTATGTATATTCCACTATAAAACTATTAACACACGCAAAAACACAATTAGAAGCTTACCTATATACAAATAACAAACATACCTACGAAAAATTGGGGGCACAACACAATCACATTACCTCCAAAGAAATAAAATAAATGTCTTGCAGTAAATCTACATAAGGAAGAAAAATTGTCATATAATAAAAGAACTGTAGAAATAAATTGAAGAAGAAATTGGAAGATTGAAACACCTCTTTTGCTGATAGATAAATAAAATTAATATTGTGAAATGGCCATCTTACCAATATATGTGTGTGTGTGTGTGTGTGTGTGTGTGTGTGTGTGTGTATACAACTTCCATCAAAATTCTAATACAATTCTTCAAAAATTTGAAAAATTACAGAAAGTTTTATATGGAAATGCAATTTTTGTATGCAGTTATCCAAAAAAATCCTGAACAATCAAAGAAATGCTAGAAGGTATCACCATTACCGATTTCAAGTTACCCTATAAGAACTATAGTAACATCATAGGTGCATGGGAGGAGATGAGGAGGGAGGCTGAGATTGGGAGGGAATGATGGAAGGGGCTACAGCTGGGATACAAAGTGAATAAACTGTAATTAATATAAAAATAATATTTTTTAAAATTAACAAAGAAAAACATCATAGTACTTAAATTAAAACAAGCACATTGATAAATAGAACAGAATTAGGGATCCAGAAATAAACCTATACTCCTAAAGTCATCTACTATTTTACAAAGAGACTAAAATTAGACACTAGAAAAATAACATCTTAAACAAATGGTGACCTTAACATTGGAGAGATTCGTATAAAAGAATAAAACTAAATCCTTATCTCTCATCCAGCACAAAATATAAATGGACCAAAGACCTCAGTCTAGGACTTGATGCCCTGAATCTGATATAGGAGAAGGTAGGAAAGACATTTGAAATTGTGTGCATAGGAAAGGAATTTCTGAATGGACTTCTGGTAGTATATGCCTTAGGTCAACAACTGACAAATACAACCATATGAGATGTAAAAACTTCTCTAAAGAAGATGACATTTCAAGTGAAGATGCAGCTTACAGGATGGGAAAAATATCATAACCAGTTATGCCCCTCACACAACGTTATAATTACCACATACCAAACACACACACACACACACACACCAAAACAACAGAACATTCAGAAAAAAAAAAAGCCTAGTTAAAACTTGGGACAAACAACTGAGATTTCTCAAAAGATGAAATTCAAATGCCTAAGAAATTTTTTGAAGCATTCTTTTCTCTCCACATTCTTTCCAGTATTTGTTGTCAGATTTGACAATACTCATTCCGTCTGAGGTTAGGAAGAATCTCAAAGTAGTTTTAATTTGCATCACCCTGATGTCTAGTGATACTGAACACTTTTCAAAATAGTTATTGAACATCATTCAAAATACTTAATAAAGACATATCAGTGTTTCTTTTATCAACAAGTGTCTGTTCAGTTCATTGGGCTATTTATTAATTGGCAGTTTTATGTTCTTGCCCTTGTCGGAAGTGTAGCTGGTAAGATTTTCTCCCATTTTGTGGATGTCTCCTTCCTCTGCCAATTATTTCTCCTGTTGTATAGAAAGTTTTTGTTTTCATATAGTGCCATCAGTTGATACGTGGTATGAACATACCACCATTATTCTGTCAAATGGAGAAGTATTAAGTCATTCCAAGTGACATATTGTTATACACATATATTAAGCATCTCCTTACCCTCAGCAGAGAAGTGTCTTCACACAGTAAATGGCTTATCAATGATATCCACAGCTGGCCAATGTGCAGACAGTAAAGGCCTGAGAAGTGCTTAGCCCTATATCAGACCATTCTCCAAGGTTCAGGACTCATCATGTAGGATGAGGCAAAAATAATGTAAGAGACAGAGATGGTAAATGACAACCAGAAAAATATTCTCACGACAAAACTAGGCAACTGCACATATGAACTCATAACATTTGCAATTGCATGCTTGAGAACTGTGCAAGCTCAAGACAGATAATTCTGAGCATGGATGATGAAAGTGGGCAGGAAGTGCAAACCCTAGCGAAGGAACCATTGGCAAATGATGGCCACCATGAGGAGGAAAGACCGTATTCTTTTAAGCCTGTGGCCCCTGACAGGTCTACCACTGTTCAGGAGGGCCTCACACCCAAAGGTACTTGAGCAAAGCAAATTCGACCCATAGGCCTTAGAAAGGCAGGGAGAGAGAGGGAACTTGCATTTTGGATGGTTTGAAGGTAGAGCAAATGCTGGAGTCTCGAGATGAATATCAACAAGATATATTGTATGAATTCCTAAGGAATTCTTAAAATATTATCTCAAAAGTATGTGGGTGGGAAAATATAAAATGGAACACAGTTCGGAATGCTTCAAAAAATTTCATGAAAGCATGGCAATATAGAGGCTTTACAGTGACTCCAGGACAGTGAGACTTTCCACACAGCAAGCTTACCAGTGTCAACGTCTTTTATAATGATGAAGAAGGTTTAAATGAGTCAAAATTTCCTACTTCACTTGTAGCACTGAGTGATATGAGCTGTTTTACATCTGCAATTTTACTTCTTTTCTGTATTAGCTGAACTGGTCTCCAGCCTTGGCTAGAAACAGTTACAAAGCAACATTCTAGCCATATCTTACTGCTTCTTCTGTGTCTTCTGTAAAGACACTACTCATACACTTTTGTAATCAGACTTCTAATCCACTAATAACAGAAAAGATATGCATTACATATCTTTTTATTTTTAAAACATTTATTACATTATCTCCATGATGGTTGAACCCCTGAACAGATGCAGCCCATGGCAACTCAGTGTCCAAGTGGGTTCCTTAGTAAGGAGAACATGTGTCTGACATGAACTACGTGGCTGGCTCATTTATTACCTCACCCTGAGGGGGAAGCTAACTTACCAGGCCACAGAGGAAGACAATGCAACCAGTCCTGATGAGACCTGATAAGGTAGAGTCAGAAGGAAGAGGAGGAGGACATCTCCTATCAGTGGACTTGGGGAGGGGAAGGGGATGAGGGAGGAAGGGTGGGATTGGGAGGTGATGAGGATGGGAGGTTCAGCTGGGATACAAAGTGAATAAACTGTAATTAATAAAAAAATAATTAATTAAACAAAGAAAAATATATTTATTATAAAAAATGATGCATTACAGCTTCCAAATATTATACAAAACTGCAGATCAGGTCATAGTTATCTCCAGAACACCACAATGGATGGAACGTAAAAATGATGAGCTCTCCAACTCTATGAATGAGTACTTGGTTTTTGAATCCTTGAGTATTGCAGCACTTCTGGTATTTCCAATAGTAATAATAATAATAGTAATAATAATAATAATAATAATAATAATGGTGCATTTGTCAAAAGTAAGAAAATTTAACTACAGACTTAATTTGAATTTCATGTGGCTTCCACATTTTTTTTTAATTTGTTTCTTTTGTTAGTCTAGAATGAAGTATTGTATTTAGCATGCAAATAGATTTAATTTGTGACTTCCATTGTCAACTATAATCTTTCATCAGGTCATGTGTTATTATGTATCACCTCATACATATCTGGTTTCCAATACTCTTTTTGTTATTATCTGACATCTTCACAACAAAACTTGAGGTCGTGAGGGCTTTTACAAGCCTGTGAAGTTTACAGGAAAAACACTTATCAGTAAAAACTAAGGCTGGAAGCCTGGAACTCACTGAAAAGTGTTCCAGGGTGTGACCTCATGGTACACAACTAGGGACACTGTAGGCAAGGGCTGGAGTTGCTAGTGAGACCTGCAAAGAGGAAATCGTATTCAAAACTCCAAGCTACAGAGCGCACATGGGGAGATCACAGTAGTCACAAATCCAAGTCACCCTCATCCATGTAGCCTTGCTGTTTATCTTTTTTTTTTTTTTTCCTCTGATCCAGCCTTCTTTCTCCCATGGAAGTGAATTTATTTTTTAATATATTGTCCTCTTTCTGCTTACTATCTACATGTTCAAGTCTAGTTATTCTTTCCAGGACACAAGAAACTATAGCTAGCCAGAAAGTACCAACTAAAACCTAACATCTGCCTATTTCAACACTGCCCTGCAATCTAACCTTTCTAGACCTTGATACAGTCTAAAAATAACTTTATATAGTGTAATTATAACTAAAAAGAACAATTGAGGCAACTCATGAGTTGCTATACCATTCCAAACAAAGGTACATATTTGGCATTTCACAATTGGTTTAAAAAGGGAGAGTGAAGAAAAAACGAGTGAAGAAAAAAATAGATTGGAAACTATGACATATGAATGGCAAAGCATTTATGTGTCAAATAAATATCAAGGGTGTGTGTGTGTGTGTGTGTGTGTGTGTGTGTGTGTGTGAATTTCTAAGGGAAAAGCTTTCACCTCTGCATGTTCAGGAGTGGGTAGGATTTTGGTAGATGAGAGAGCATTAAGACTTTTATGTGTCCGTGAGAAAGAGTACAAAGCATATCTGAAGAAGGGAGAGACTGGATTAGTATAATTGTATGAACTGTGATTCACACATGATTCACATGAGTAGGTAGGGGAAGACGAGGAAAGTAACCTGTGGCGTCTCCCTAGGACCAGAATAGCAGGGAGAAAACTGGACAGGATTCTAAAGGCGGTAGGTAACCCACCAATATTTTCGGGCTCAGAAATTTATCACGGGGTGGGTCATTTCAGAAACCCATTAACTTCCATTAATGGCATGCATTTAAAGTTCATGGATATATAGACAAATACTGCATTAGCTCTCATTATTGGCATATATCTAAATTTTCTAGATGTGTGAACAAGCACAACATTAATTCTCACTAATGGCACTGATCTAAAGCACCTGGACATATGGACAACTACTGAATTTCTACTCAAATACTCACTCTTTGGTGCCTTTAAAAGTAATCTTTAGCTCTTATAAAAAATTTTTCAGAAAACATTTCTGGATCTGTTTTGATTTAGAAACTATGGATGCAGTTAACAGGTAAGAGAGGAAAAAATCACCACCATTGTTTAAATGCAGATTTTCTGTTCTGTCCTGATGGGTAATATGAGAGGTGTTAGTCAAGATGGTACTGGCATGCTCCCAGCCATGAGAAACAAAAGGTCGTGCACATTTTCTAAAGTGTACCAGTCAGTGTGCTCTGATATCAGAAAAACACAAAGCATTAACAGAAAATTTTAAGGTGAGTTCTCTGGATTTAGAACTAGAATTAGAATTAGATCACCATTTCAACAAATTCCACCTCCCTTAAGCCATTGCTTATATGTCAAGTAGAAATTATAATTCATAATACTGCTTTCTCAAACTAAGTAAAAGGGGCAGATCAAATATTTAAGATCCCATCTTAAATGGAAATACTCTGAAACATGTAAACACTTATTACAAATATCAGTCAACAGTTTTTAATACTAGTAAAAATATGCTAGGTTTTTCAAATGTAGGATCAAGGGAACTGAATAATTCAGATCAATGAATTTAATTTTATCAGAACAGTTTTAACTTTATTCCCTGTCAGCTTCTCATTTATATTATAACAAGATAACAGATAATGTGCCTATTACATTGCATGCGATTTATCTTCATATTTGTTTCTAAATAAAGTTGTCATATCATGAAATAACAAAAGACATAGCATGCAAGGGGAAGAAGTGAAATTAACAGAGTTGTTAGTCCTGAAAATGTGCCGCCGTTAAGCTTTGCCCAGTAGCCTGACTACATATTCCTCTATCAGCCCAGCTTCCATGCCTATCTTTCTTTGATGTCTCATGAACATTCTCTGGTGTAGTTCTCAAATGCGATAAGGAATTATATATGAAATACCGAGTTTGACCTGGGAAGAGGATTGAGGAGCCTTTTAAAAAGTGTACTTCTGAAGATACAGATTCCAAAGTGAGGCAGTTGTCTTCAGTTCCGGGAAGTTCAAATCCAGTGATTAACAGGGAAAGCCAGAACTAAGAAATAGATTTAGTTTGGGTGAAATTTTTGCAAATGAATAAATGATTAAAATGGCTCTATGAAAAATCACACACAAAGGGTAAAATATAATGACTATCAGATCTGCTAAAAGGAAAAAGCTTTTAAACTAATCGATCTTTTCCACAACAATTCATGTCACAGCCTTTTACGATGATCCCATCTTAAATGGGAAAGTGACAAAGAAATATATATCTAATATGCTTGCTCAATGGATACATTTTTCAGTGCTCAAGGAAAACACATTTGAGAGCTTCCATTTTTAAAGGAGAACACACATTAGACTCCTATGAATGATCATATGTTTAGTATAATATTACCCTTGATATTGTTACAGTTTAGAAGGTAGGAAATTGAGACAAAACTTTGTTTTTCAGACCTGATAGGCAATTGGATAGCAATCATCAAACCTCCTGTGCTGCAGTGATGACATTCCTCAGAGGACCCCTAATGTGTACCACTAATGCTCCTCATCTGTCTATTTTATGCACTTATCACAGGGTTAGCTAACCAGACTGACTTACTTTGCAAATGCCAAGTGCGGAGCAGAAGTCAGATGCAAACTGACGAAAACAAAGGGGCTGTCCTGAATTTTCAGTGAGCTGTACATTTCAGTAACTTTGCTTTGTCTTTTATACTGAATGAAACTTATGTTTCTACACTTCAAAATATATTTTCAGAGACATGAGGAATAGATATCATATGGATAATAAATTAATGATATTATATAAATATTATTAAAATGTTTATAATTGATTCTCAAGATAGCCTATAATTGTACATCATGTTTTTACAGGAATCAGAAATCTTTTTTTTTTTTTTTTACTCTTCCTTTGTGCTGTAGTAAGTAATGCCACATGTGGTATAGATTACCATGATGACAGAAGAAAAATATTCTTCCAGTGGCCGTGAAACCAAGATGTTTAATTACAATACATGTTTCTACTGACTTCTGAAGCAAAGAATCCTAGCTATGGTAAGAAAGATAAGGTCCAAGGGAGAGAGTAATTTATTCCATCTTGGTTTAATATTCAGCGGTAGTCAGGCCTACTTCACTTGTCAGGAAGACTAATTAGAGCCAATGGTGACGGGAGGTTTTTGTGCTGCCAAGTTTTGTCCTTTAAGAACTGAATTAATTCAAAATCATTCCCCATATTCTGCAAAATGGAATGTTTTCATGATGTCTAAGCAAAGTGTCAGCTAGAATCACTTCTTTCACAGTGACATTATAGTTAAAATGTGAGGTAGACAGTCAAGTGCCGAACGGAGAACTTATCTGGGATAATGCAGGGAAATCAAACTGCTATGGGCATTCATCAGTTCGGGCTGACATAATGGCAGAGAACTGATAGCTTACAGAGTTTTAGAGTCTAAGGGTCTGTGATAAATGTTCTAGGAGATGTGATTTCTGGGGATGATTTTCTTTCTTCCCCGAAAATTGCCACTTTCTCAGTTCAACCTCGCACAGCCTCCCCATCATGTTTGCAGAGATAGTCATCTCGGAAGTTTCTTAGCCTTCCTGGGAGGAGATGTGTTCTATTTGATTAGATCCCCACTGTAATAATCTCTAACAGTAACTACCCTTGTAAAAAGCCTCTTAATGGAGTCACACAGAGAAGGGACAACAGCAGTCTCTTTAGCCTAACAATTTGAGGGAGCACAGCTCACTTTACCTTAGTGAGATTCAAACACTCAATTTCTATTCTGCAGCGTATGCAGGGTCATGATATATCTTTCTACTTTATATGTGGAAAGATAAATGTAAATTCTTCCTCTTATAGTTCTTTCCGTATACAACAACATCACCACTATGTGAAGATTAAGAACTAGATTAAACTCAAAATCATTCCACGTATTTTGAGAAATGGAATGCTTTCACTCTGGCTTAGCGAAGTGTCAGATGGAATCACTTCCTTTACACCGACAAAATAGTTACAAACTGAAATAGACACTCCAGTGTTCCATGGAATTAAGACACCATGTTCTCTCTAATTAAAAAGGAGATCTGGGGAGGCGCAAACATGTATATGCATGTGTACATATATATCTTCCCATGTATTTGTATATGTGGACATGTACAGATACATGTAATATAAAATGGGTTTATTAGGTTGACTTCCATGGTTTGGGTAGTCCAGCAATGTCTTCTCACACAGAAAGAATGAGATGCTAGTAGTAGGTCCGTCCATGAGACTGGATGCGAGTATCTTAGCAGGACCAATATGGAGTTCACACTATAGTCTTAATGGGGGATTCCTAGAGAACTCAGGTTGTAATATCAGCAAAGCAGCCTAACAGTGGCAGGAACTGCAAATGATCTAAGCAGCAGGAGAGAAACCAACCTGGTAAAAACCAAGACCTTCCTTCTTCCACTTTCTTTTTCCCGGGCTGCCGCCAGAAGATGCTGCTCACATTTGTGCTGTCTTCCAGCCTTAAATAATCCAATCAAGAGTGCTCGGGGGAGTGTCTGTTATTTGGTTCCAAATTTGGTCGAGTTGACCACCAGATTAAACATCACGGTGTTCATTGTTGTACTGTTTTCTTTGTTATTGTAATACTCAACAGCTCTTTATTGGTTCTAGTAAAGAGCAGAGAATATTGTTTGCATGAAAAGAATATCAAATGCCCTCTTCTCAGGTAGCCATTTGGGTAGAGAAAATGTTGGGATGAAATTCTTTTTCATGCGTCTTAAAGGGACATGAACTCTAAGAAACAGCATTTAATAAGCAGGAGCCTCATTAGTCTCTCCAGTGGGGCTTAGTTTCAGAAAATAATCATATGTCACATTCAATTAATTTCAAATTTTTAATCATTCTGTTTAGCACTTTTGTAATTATTAAAATTACAAAGACATTCTGTTTGTGCAGTTAAATAAAACAAAAGGAGCAATTTTATATGTGGTTTTTATTTGTACATTTAGCGGGCTATAGCAGTTCAATGTATACAAAATATAAGAATGTGTTAAATATCACCAGTTTTAGCTTACTTTGACTTTTTTATTATGTGAAAGGAATTATTCATCCATAGACTGATTTAAAACTTCACTGCCCTCCTCTCAAGAGAGGGAAACTAAACAAATTGATTTTATGAGGCTCAAGGCCTCTATAGCTCAAAGGGTCTAGGTTTCAATTGCTTATCATTTGAACTCTAAATTTAATGCTCCACTGAGACTTCTCTGCAAAAGACTATTTTTAAGGGAAGAGTTCAGAGATTTGGGAAGGTGAGCTGAAATTGGAGACAGAAGCTGCAGAGGAAGGGGGAACAGGAACTTCGAATATTTAGCTCAAAAATCCCATCTCTGTACTGTTTTGAATTGCTCATCTCAAAATAGAGATGGGACTCTAACCTGTTTTCTAGAAAATAAAATATTTATAAGCATAATTCAGTCAAATATCTGGAATTTAGACATATTGAATAATTTTCCACCATTAATCCAATGGTAAGTACCTGTATAGAAGAGTAATAGGCAAAGAAAAGAAGATCATGGTGAGACTTGAGACAAGGAATAGAGGGACTTACAACAAGGTAGGAAGTATGAGGACACCAGAGATTGAAAGGGACAGGAAAGAGTCTCTAGATAAACTCCAGAGACTATAGCACTCATGATGGTGATTTCTACCCCAGAATTGTGAGATAATAACATTTATTCCATTTTGTGCCCACTGTTTGTCATACATCATTGCAATAGTCCTGGGTTCCATCACAGCCAAGGGACATGGTGGAAAGACTCTTTGAGACACCTGATGGTCCAGCACCATGGCTTCAGGTTGACCTAGTGTTTCCATTGGTCCGCTGACTGCACAGCTATCAGCCTCATAAAAACACACCTTCATCCAGTGACTGTCATGAGGAACCACCAGAGGGAACACGTACATGTCCTAAATTGTGACTTCCTTCTTGTTGATAATTATCTTAGTGGATATTCCAGTGCCTGTAGGAAGCCCTAAGTCCCTGTCTTCGGTGAAAGCATAGTGCATCAGCTTCACTGAGCTGATCCAGTATCACTAGAGCAAAACACATGTACAATCTAAGGAATCTGATTAAGAAAAAACTGTATGGGAAGGTAACATTTGATAAAGAGAGCTATCTATATATTCCACTTGGCAGGGGAGGTTTTGTATAAACTAAAATCTATTGATCCTTTAAGGTATCACTACAAAATGGATTGACTTGAACTTACGTGAACTCGCAAGGCAAGGGGATGGCATGCCTTTATTCATATGAATCATCTTCAGGTCAGTAGCAGAGTATATTATGAAAAAAGCAATTACCAGCTCAGTTATTCCTGAATTTTGGTAATTCACCCCCAGGTCATTTTGCCCTGCATTTAGAGTGCAGGGTTAAGACAAGGGTAAGGCAATAATCTATTAGATCTTCTATTCAAGGTCTTTTGTATAAGATGCATGAGGAAATTTTGTTCCCTAACTTAAAATCAGATCATTTCTGCCAAGATTTTCACTACGTCCTGGAGATGCATTGATAAGCAGCATGTGCGGACAGTTTCTATATAAATGTTTGAGCAGCTGCATATTCAAACATCAAGCTTGCTTCTAATTTAGCTAAAAGTTGTGGTAGTGGCCTTATTATACCTCCCCATCTACCTACCTACCCAAGGTCATGATCTTTGCCTCTTATTCTCTCAAAAACAATGAAAAGGAAACCCAGAAAATCAAAACTAACAAACAAACAAAAAAAAAGCCTCCTTTTTGTGGTCTAGCTTTCTTCCTGTTATGAGAAAGTACTATGCAAGTTGCCAACGGAAGAAAGCAATTCAACCATCCTACCCCACTGCAACAGCTATGAATTACAATAAGTACCAACATGGTGAGACATCATGTAAGTGGCACTCACCTTGAATGTAAGGCTCACTCAACAGGAGAGCGATCATGTCTGGCACTGAAAACCTAGCCAGCTTCTTGGAGCTAGTTTTCTCATTACATTAGAAGAGAATGTATTAACACGATTTTGCTAGAGCTGCATCATTCGTTAATTCCTTTCTGTGTTCTAAACCTTATCCTTATGCCCAGAGGTCTATAACATCTCTCATCAAAGAAGCTTCTATAGGAAATGGAGAAAACAAACTTGACACAATAGTGAAAACCAGTGGATCATGGGAATCCCAGTCTGAATGGATACATTAAATTTTCTGCATTTATTGTTCAGGTAACATCACAGAGTAGGGGCAGAAGGCTGGTAATAGCCAGAGTACCAGGGAATCTGCTGTGAAAGTCTCTCCTTAAAATGACTGCATAAACAAAACTGGAAAAATGGTACTTTCAATGGGTATTTGTCAGATAAGGTGCATGAATGAAGCTGTGTGAAGAGAATCTTGACACATGAGATAACTCTGAGAAAACAAGCTGAAAGCCTTGTGACCTCTGTACTTGCAGAGATTCGGTTGTTCTTGGAATGTGATCCAATGCCCCTCTCAGCTGTAATAACTATAAGTTGGGTTGACCCCAGTTTAAGTGTTATCTACTATTATTACTCAGATGACGTTTCCAAGCACAGGTTGGCCTTGTGTCTATACATAGTCAAAACTTGTGAGATCTCTGTGCATTTGACCTTAAGCCTAAGAATATAACTTGTCTGACTCTCTGAATAAAATAGGCATAAGCCTTTAGTGTGCCTGAATTTGTAGGCTCCATTCTCCCAGGTTCATTCTGCTAACTAGAGTAGTAAGAGACATTTTAAGATGAAAAGGGAGGACAATTTTCAGGATCCCATCTTACACAAAGAACTATGGACGATTAATGACTGTTGCAAGAAGGAGAACTAGACTTTCTCAGAGAGGACCCCGCCCCCCATTATTGGTTGTGTAATACAGCGTGGTCAGTCCTGAAATCATGTACACATCAGCATCAAACATAGATGAAACAGATTTTACTTACATATCCGTGCATATGCATACATGTAACAATAAGAATCAAAGAAAAAGAGGTTATCAGCATGAGAGTTAGACTACGGGAGGGGCTGGACAAAGGAAAGGGGATGGAAAAAGTTGTACCTTTCTATTTTAACTAAAAACAGAAAAGCCTCCTGGTGCTGTATCCCTGCCCACGTTGGTGGTAACATCACTCATTCTCAGATTTCACAGAATTCTGATTAAATTCACATTTAGGCAGAAACATAAGTTTTAATCATTGAATAAGTTTTAATTTGGACTTAGAAATATTAGAAAAAATAGACAATTAGAAAAATTGTCTGCTTAGGATGAAAAAGGAAATACCAAATAGTGTTCTTCAATGCTTTTTGTTTTTCCCCTTAGTCAGTTTTTTTGGAAGGAAAGTGAAGTCCTGCCTTCTCCCCTCTCAATATGACTAAAGACTGGCACCATGGATTGCATATTCAGAAAACAGATCACCTCAATGCTGTGGAACAAGGTTGATGTATCTCAGAAGAACAAACAGAAGGTCAGAAATGGGAAATTGTTTTTCAGGACACTTTGAGTGAATGTCTTAAGGTTGGGAAAGTATAATGCTACCAATTTTTATTGTATATTTCAATCTTTAGAAGTGCAGCTGTTGTGGAAATGAAAGTAAAGGCGACAGTTAGGTATGATTTACTCTTTGCCTGGGCATATCTTAAGGATGCCCCTGAAATTTTTAGAGCTGACAAAAGGACTATTCTGTTTCCAAAGAAACTGGAGATTTTTAATATTTTATTTCTGGAGAAAAAAAATTGATATATGTAAATACAAAATTTCATATTCTTCCCCCAAAATTATTTTCCTACCATAATCAAAGCACTTTGTCTGTGCTAGATAACTATGTTTTATAATAAATAATACAATTAAAGATTGTGACATGAAACAGATAGAAGATTATTTAGAAGTTTCAAAACATAAATTATAGAGAAATAATTCCAAAAACTGAAATCCACTATGAACTACTTCTGTAAAATCTGAAAATATGAACATAATAATTTCATTCATATCAAATGTACATGTTTCCTCATGGCATAACTGTCACATAAACTCTCTAAAATAGAATTACTTTTAGGATAAAAAAAAATAGAGTAGCTAGATTTGAATGGACAGGGAGGTAGGGAGGACCTCAGAAGTGTTGAGGGAGAGAGAACTATAGCCAGAATATGTTTTAAAAAAATATAATTTCAGTATAAGAAGAATATAAAATAAAATCAGCTACATACATGATCAATTTCTCAACCATCAGATGTAATAACCTGATAATGTATGTTTGTCCAAATATTAACATCTAAAATACTCACAGTTGTTTTGCCCAAATTACACTCACCTAATATTAATGAAACTTTAACACTTGGAGGAGGGAAGTAGGATATTATAGAATAAAAATCATGTACAAGTCCTTAAATGAAGTTCATAAAAAGTTTGTTTGTTGGCCTTTGGGGAGATAGCTAATTGTTTTCAACCCCCATAGTGGCTCAGACAGAAATTCGCCAAAAGCAGATGCTTGGAGTCCATGACATGAATGATTAGGTGATCTATTTCTTCTTCTTTTCTTCTAATGCCTTATTAATAAATTATATAATAACTATTATAAAATATTAAAGTATGAGAAAACAGGTTTTCTTCTAATTTTAGCAACAGTGTAAATGATAATTTTGTTAGATATTATCAATAAGTATTGGGATTTTTTTTAATTTTTTATTAATTACACTTTATTCATTTTGTATACCCCATAAGCCCCTCCCTCCTCCTCTCCTGATCCCACCCTCCCTCCCCTTCCTGCATGCATGCCACTCCCCAAATCAACTGATAGGGGAGGTTCTCCTCTCCTTTCTGATCTTAGTCTATCAGTTCTCATCAAAAGTGGCTGCATTGTCCTCTACCATGGCCTGGTAAGGCTGCTCCCCCCTCAGGGAGAGGTGATCAATGAGCAGGCCAATCAGATTATGTCAGAGGCAGTCCCTCTTCCCATTACTATGTAACCCACTTGGACACTGAACTGCCATGGGCTACATCTGTGCAGGGGTTCTAGGTTATCTCCACGAATAGTCCTTGGTTGGAGTATGAGTCTCTGCGAAGTTCCCTGTGTTCAAATTATCTTGTTCTGTTGCTCTCCTTGTGGAGTTCCCGTCCCCTCCAGCTCTTACTATTTCCCACATCTAACATAAAATTCCATTCACTCTGCCCATCAGTTGTCCATCAGGCTCAGCATCTGCTTTGACAGTCTATATTGCAGAGGCTTTCAGAGGCCCTCTGTGGCAGGTTCCAAGGTTGTTTCCTGTTTTCTTCTGGCTTTCAGAGGCCCTCTGTAGCAGGTTCCCAGGTTGTTTCCTATTTTCTTTTTCTTTTGATGTCCATCCTCTTTGCCTTTCAGGATGGGGATTGAATATTTTAGTTAGGGTCCTCTCTT
>NW_026585895.1:39597496-39634606 GCF_907164565.1 Psammomys obesus | reverse complement strand
ATGTTTATATGAGTGAGTATATACCATGCGTGTCTTTTTGCTTCTGGGACAACTCACTCAGGATGATCCTTTCCAGATCCCACCATTTACCTGAAAATGTCATGATTTGCTTATTTTTCATTGCTGAGTAATACTCCATTGTATAGATGTACCACAGTTTCTGTATCCATTCCTCAACTGAGGGGCATCTGGGTTGTTTCCAGCTTCTGGCTATTATGAATAAAGCTGCTACAAACAAGGTTGAGCAAATGTCCTTTTTGTGTACTTGAGCCTCTTTTGGGTATATGCCTAGGAGTGGTATGGCTGGATCTTGAGGACGCATAATTCCTAGTTGTCTGAGAAAGCGCCAGATTGATTTCCAGAGTGGTTGTACAATTTTACATTCCTACCAGCAATGGAGAAGGGTTCCCCTTTCTCCACAACCTATCCAGCATGTGTTGTCCCTTGAGTTTTTCATCTTGGCCATTCTGATGGGTGTAAGGTGAAATCTCAGGGTTATTTGATTTGCATTTCCCTAATGGCTAATGAGGTAGAGCATTTTTAAGTGCTTCTCTGCCATTCGATATTCCTCTGTTGAGAATTCTCTCTTTAGCTCTGTTCCCCATTTTTTAAGTAGATTACTTGGTTTGCGCTTTTCAGCTTGTTTAGTTCTTTATATATATTGGATATGAGTCCTCTGTCAGATAAAGGGTTGGTGATGATTCTTTCCCAATCTGTAGGCAGTCACTTTGTTTTGATGACAGTGTCCTTTGCTTTACAGAAGCTTTTCAATTTCATGAGGTCCCATTTATTGATTGTTGCTCTTAGAGCCTGTGCTGTTGGTGTTCTGTTCAGGAAGTTTTCTCCTGTACCAATGAGTTCTAGGGTATTCCCGACTTTTTTTTCTAGCCGATTTAATGTGTCTGGTTTTATGTTGAGGTCTTTTATCCACTTGGACTTCAGTTTTGTGCAGGGTGATAGGTATGGATCTATTTTCATTTTTCTACATGTAGACATCCAGTTGGACCAGTACCATTTGTTGAAGATGCTAACTTTTTTCCATTGTATGTTTTTGGCATCTTTGTCAAAAATCAGGTGTCTGTAAGTGTGTGGGTTTATTTCTGGGTCTTCTGTTCGATTCCATTGATCCACCATTCTGTTTCTATGCCAGTACCATGCAGTTTTTATAACTGTTGCTCTATAGTACAGCTTGAGATCAGGGATGGAGATACCTCCAGAAGATCTTTTACTGTAGAGGATTGTTTTAGCAATTCTGGGTTTCTTGTTATTCCATATGAAGTTGAGAATTTTTCTTTCCAGGTCTGTAAAGAATTGTTTTGGCAATTTGATGGGAATTGCATTAAATCTGTAGATTGCTTTTGGTAAGATGGCCATTTTTACTATGTTAATCCTGCCAAGCCATGAGCATGGGAGATCTTTCCATCTTCTCATATCTTCCTCTAATTCTTTCTTCAGAGACTTGAAATTTTTTTCATACAAGTCTTTGACTTGCTTGGTTAGGGTTACACCAAGGTACTTTATGTCCTTTGTGGCTATTGTGAAGGGTGTTGTTTCTCTAATTTCTTTCTCAGCCCTTTCGTCTTTTGTATACAGGAGTGCTACTGATTTTTTTGAGTTAATTTTGTATTCGGCCACTTTGCTGAAGGTGTTTATCAGCTGTAGGAGTTCCCTGGTAGAGTTTTTGGGGTCACTCATGTATACTATCATATCATCTGCAAATAGTGATAATTTGAGTTCTTCCTTTCCCATCTGTATCCCCTTGATCTCCTTCAGCTGTCTTCTTGCTCTAGCAAGGACTTCCAGCACTATGTTGAAGAGATATGGAGAGAGTGGGCAGCCTTTTCTTGTCCCTGGTTTCAGTGGGATTGCTTTAAGTTTCTCTCCATTTAGTTTGATGTTGGCTATAGGCTTGCTGTATATCGCATTTACTATGTTTAGATATGTGCCTTGTATCCCTGATCTCTCCAGTACTTTAAACATGAATGGATGTTGGAAATTGTCAAATGCTTTTTCAGCATCTATGGAGATTATCATGTGGTTTTTTTCTCTCAGTTTGTTAATATGGTGGATCACATTGATGGATTTCCGTATATTGAATCACCCCTGCATACCTGGGATAAAGCCTACTTGGTCATAGTGGATAATATCTGTGATGTGTTCTTGGATTCGGTTTGCAAGTATTCTGTTAAGTATTTTTGCATCAATGTTCATAAGGGAGATTGGCCTGAAATTCTCTTTCTTTGTTGAGTCTTTGTGAGGTTTAGGTACCAAGGTGACTGTGGCTTCATAAAATGAATTTGGTAATGTTCCTTCTGTTTCTATTTGGTGGAATAATTTGAAGAGAATTGGTGTTAGCTCTTCTTTGAAGTTCTGGTAGAATTCTGTGCTGAAGTCATCTGGTCCTGGGCTTTTTTTGGATGGGAGACTTTTGATGACTGCTTCTATTTCTTTGGGGGATATAGGACTATTTAATTGATTTACCTGGTCCTGATTCAGCTTTGGTAAGTCAAATCGATCAAGAAAATTGTCCATTTCATTTAGATTTTTAAATTTTTTGGCACATAGACTTTTGAAGTAAGTCCTAATGATTGTTTGGATTTCCTCAGTGTCTGTAGTTATGTCCCCCTTTTCATTTCTGATTTTGTTGATTTGGGTGGTGTCTCTCTGCCTTTTAGTTAGCTTGGCTAAGGGTTTGTCGATCTTGTTGATTTTCTCAAAGAACCAGCTCTTGGTTTCATTGATTCTTTGAATTGTTTTATTTGTTTCTAATTGATTGATTTCAGCCCTGAGTTTGATTATTTCTAGCCGTCTACTCCTTTTTGGTGTGTCTGCTTCTTCTTTTTCTAGGGTTTTTAAGTGGGCCATTAAGTTGCTTGAATGAGCTGTCTCGAATTTCTTCTTGAAGGCACTTAGTGCTATGAACTTTCCTCTTAGCACTGCTTTCATGGTGTCCCACAAGTTTGGGTATGTTGTGTCTTCATTTTCATTGAGTTCTAGGAAGACTTTAATTTCTATCTTTATTTCTTCCCTGACCCAGCTGTCATTTAGCAACAAGTTGTTCAGTTTCCATGTGTGTGTAGGCTTTTTGTTATTTCTGTTGTTGTTGAAGTCCAGCTTTATTCCATGGTCATCAGACAAGATACAAGGGATTATTTCAGTCTTCTTGTATCTGTTGAGGCTTGCTTTGTGACCAACTATATGGTCTATTTTGGAGAAGGTTCCATGAGGTGCTGAGAAGAAGGTAAATTCTTTTGTGTTTGGGTGTAAAGTTCTGTAAATGTCTGTGAGGTCCATTTGATTCATGACCTCTGTCAGAGATATTGTTTCTTTGTTTAATTTCTGTTTTGTTGACCTGTCCTTTGTTGAGAGTGGAGTGTTGAAGTCTCCCACTATTAATGTGTGGGGATCTATATGTGGTTTAAATTTTATCAATGTTTCTTTTACAAATGTGGGTGCTCTTGTATTTGGGGCATAGATGTTCAGGATTGTGATGTCTTCCTGGTGGAATTTTCCCTTGATGAGTATGAAGTGTCCTTCCCCATCTCTTTTTATTAATTTTGGTTGAAAGTCTATTTTATCAGATATTAGAATGGCTACTCCTGCTTGTTTCTTGGGTCCATTTGCTTGGAAAGTCATCTTCCAATCCTTTACCCTCAAGTAATGTCTATCTTTGTGCCTTGGGTGTGTTTCTTGTATGCAACAGATTGCTGGGGTTTGTTTATGTATCCATTCTGTTAATCTGTGTCTTTTTACTGGAGAGTTGAGTCCATTGATGTTGAGAGAGATTAATGACCAGTGGCTGTTAGATCCTTTGATTTTGATGTTGGCTGTGTTCATAAGGTTGTGTGCTTGGTTGCTTTTTGTTTTGCTGTAGTAAGGTTAATTATTTCCTGTGTTTTCTTGACAGAAGCTAATTTTCTTGGGTTGTATTTTCCCTTCCAGTGTCTTCTGTAATGCTGGATTTGTGTTTAGGTATTGTTGAAATTTGGTTTTGTCATTGAATATCTTGTTTTCTCCATCTATGAAGACTGAGAGTTTTGCAGGGTATAGTAGCCTGGGCTGACATCTGTGTTCTCTTAGGGTCTGCATGATATCTGTGCAGGCCCTTCTAGCTTTCATAGTCTATGCTGAAAAGTCAGGTGTGATTGTAATGGGTTTGCTATTGTATGTTACTTGGCCTTTTTCCCTTGCAGCTTTTAGTATTTTTTCTTTGTTCTGTATACTTACTGTTTTGATTATTATGTGGCAGGAGGATTTTCTTTTCTGGTCAAATTTGTTGGGTGTTCTGTAGGCCTCATGTATCCTTATTGGCTTCTCCTTTAACTTGGGGAACTTTTCTTCAATGATTTTGTTGAAAATATTTTCTGGGCCTTGGAGAAGGGAGTCTTCTTTTTCCTCTATTCCTATTATTCTTAGGTTTTGTCTTTTCATATTGTCTTGGATTTCTTGGATGGTCTGTGTCAGGAATTTTTGGATTTAACATTTTCTTTGACAGATACATCGATTTCTTCCATTGTATCTTCTACACCTGAGATTCTTTCTTCCATTTCTTGTAGTCTGTTGGTTATGCTTACCTCTGTAGTTCCTGTTTTCTTCCCTAAATTCTTCCTCTCCATTATTTCCTCCATTTGTGTTTTCTTCAATTTTTCTAGTTCTATCTTCAGGTCTTGAGTTGTTTTGTTTACTTCCTTCACCTGTCTGCTTGTATTTTCCTCTTTTTCTTTTAGTTCCTTCAACTCTGTTCCTTTTATTTCTTTCAGTGATTTAATTATTTCTTCTCTGAAGGCCACAAGCTGTTTGGCTGCATCTTCCTGTATTTCTTCACGGATGGCCATAATCTGCTTGTCTTTAACTTCCTCCATTTCTTTAGGGATAGCCATGATCTGTTTGGTTTTATCTTCCTCTAATGCTTTACGTATTTTATTTGTTTCCTCTATTATCCTCTTCATCAGCATAGATGTAAGGTCATCTTCTTGATTTTCTATTATGCTGTGTTGTCCAGGGCTGTTCGCCCCTGGATTGCTGGGTTCTGGAGATGCCATATTGCTCTGTCTTTTGTTGGTTGAGCTTTTACGCTGACCTCTACCCATTGGACTGATTTAGGTGTTAGCTGTTAGTTTCTATGCTTCCTGGAGTCCTGAGGTAGGGAGAATCCCCTTGGCCGGAAGATGATTTTTCCTGAAGGAGTCCTCCTCTGCTTTTTGGTTATGGTCACTGTATGGCCAGTGTTTCTCAGGAGTTGCCACTGCTCACCTCAGGTTTATAGCCCTGTGTAGTAGCTGTGGTCTTTGTTAGGCAGGGGGAATCTCCTCTTACCCATAGAAGTTCTCAAGACAGCTGGCCCACTGCTGGGTTTCTTGTTATAAATTTAGTGTGCTGCTGCTCACTAAATTTCCAGGTACAGTCCTCTTAAAGAACTTGCTGATTTCCTAGTTGTTGTTTTTTTTCCCAACAGGGGAACTCAGTCTGTTATCCTGGGGCACACAGTTCTGTCCGGGAAAGTGAGAGGTGCACTCAGCAAGTCTCTGGGCCAGAGACTGAGTGCTCCTCTCTGGGCCTGGAGAATGTGCACCTAGGTTGGGTTGGTGCCTGGTGGCGCTGCTCTGGTCTGGAGGCTGGGTGCCTCACTCTGGACCAGAAGCTGTGTGTCCCTGTCTGGGATGGCAGCTGCAGGCACTTCTCTGGTCCAGACGCTGTGGGTGCAGCCCTCTTGAAGGACCAGGGATTCCCACAGTTTTGACAGTCTAGCTAGGGATAACTGGTTGATCCTTGGCACAGTATCTGAGGGCTGCTGTAATGGCTCTCTGGTTTTTGTAGGTCTGAGGATGCAGCTGTGTGTCCCAGTGCCCTAGGGGAACTCAATAATGGTGGCTGAGCACAGCGCGCCTGCCTGCATTAGAGCCTAGAGTCTGCCTGAATCCATGAAGACTTTTGATGCTGGGTGTCCTAAGTGTTAGAGCTGATGATCCCCTCCGCTGGGGGTTTCCTCCTGCCAGAGACACCCAGTCTTTGCTTTGGGGACCACTGTTCTGTCTGGGGTGGTGAGTAGAACCCACAGGCACAGATGCCCGCTTGTGGCTCCGCCTTTCTGGCCGTTCGGAGCCTTTGCGGCTGCCTAAGCTCGGTAATTTTCCCTAGACCGTTTCGGGGTGAGGGAGTCGGCTGAGTGCTCTGAGATCAGAGCCGTTTCCCTCCCTGTGGGTTTGCACCTGCCAGTGAAACGCAGTCTCTGGTGCCTGGTGCCCTGGTGCCCACAGTTCTATCTGAGGCAGAGAATCAGGTGTGCAGGCAGGGCTGCGTGCAGGCGCCTGGTTCCTGGCTCTGGCTCCGGGCTGGCTCCTGGGGCGCCCACAGAACCCGAGTCTTTTCCAGGGGATGTCTGGGTGACCTAAGGTTGGTCCCAAGTGTTTCCTGCTCCGTGGGGTTATCTCTCGACTGGGAAATCCAGTCTATGGTGTTGTGGGCCCACAGTTCAGTCTGGGACTGTGACCAGACCACACTGGCTTGTAGCTCTGGGCTGGCGACCAAGCGCCTGGCGGAACCGGGATCTCTTCCACGGTTTAGCTTGGTGAGTTAAAGCTGATTGAATCCCCCACCGTGGGGTATCCTCTCACCTGTGAAACACAATCACTTGTGTTTTATGGCCGCGAGTTCTGATTGCTGGTCACTGTGCCAATCCTGCTATGCTGCTCCTCAGAATGAGAGTCCTCCTGGCGCAGCCATCTTGGCCGGCCGGCAGTGAATCGAGATTTTTTTTTTTTATAATATCCATATAATAACAATTAGGAACTGGAAGCCTTCTTTTTTTTTCCTCTCTCTCTCTTTCTCTCTCTGTGTATGTGTGTGTGTCTATACATGTATAGAGGTTATGTGTGCTTATGTGTATTTGGGTGCAGTGCTTGTGTGTACATAAACTTGTCAAAGACAGAGGTTCATACTTCATGTCTTCCTGAAATGCTCGCTACTGTATTGAGTATGTTCTTTCCCTGAAGCTCCTGTTGCTTTTAAGCTAGGTTAGTTGGACTGTGAACCTACTATGTCCTTCTGTTTCTGCTTTCCAAGCTCTGGAATTAGTATGTGTAGCAACTGGCTTTTATGTGAGTCCTGGGAATCTAAACTCAGGTCTTCACATTTGCACAGCAGGTTCTTCATCAATGGAGCTGTCTATCCATCTCCAGGAACTGAAAGGCTGATAAGTAGCAATCCACATAAAATCATTTAGCCCTTATAACATATGACATATGTTTATATATAATAAAATATTAAATAATGTGAAGAGTGTTCTAAGATTTCAAATAACACAATAAATGGCCTAGACATAAAATCTGTAGAAATTTTAAATTGCATGGACCCTGAGACCTCAAGAAACAAAATTTTAGCAATCTATGCCTGTGATGATAGAACTGTTGGCTTTCCAACCTATCAGAAATATTTTTTTTTCAGTTTTACTAAGGACTTATATATAATATGGTTTTAGTAATCTTCATAGAGCAATAGGTTTCTATGCAAAAAAAAAAAAGCCATAGAGAGTTGACTTTAGAAGAAATGGGGTTGGCTATTTTAACATCAGAGAAGTCAACAATACCCTGCAATGCTGCCTTAAGCCCAGAGGACATCATAGGAGCTGCACTTCCCTAAGAGAGTCTTTGGAACTGCTAACTGTGCCTAGCTGCAATCTCTAATTCCATCTTTCATCTCTTTTCAAGAAGAGCAAATATAGCAAAATTTGTGGTCTTGATTACCATTTATAAAAGGATTTCATTTTTGATGATTGTTTTGGTGGTGTGTACTCACTTATATAGTCCTATAAGATAGGATAAACATAATGAAATCTATAAACCTAAAGAAGATAAACAAGAAAGAAGACCTGGGGTGAGATGATCAATCCTCACTTAGAAAGACAAATGGGATGGGCATTGGACATAGGAGAAAACAAGTAAGAGGACAGGAGCCCACCGCTAAGGGCCTCTGAAAGACTCTATCTAGTAGTGTATTAAAACAGATACTAAGACTCATAACCAAAACTTTGGCAGAGTGCAGGGAATCATATGAAAGAAGGGGGAGTTAGTATGACATGGAGAGGATAGGAGCTCCACAAGGACCAAATACATCTGAGCACAGGGGGCTTTTCTGAGACTGATACTCCACCAAGGACCATGTATGGATATAACCTAGAACCTCTGCTTGGATGTAGCCCATGGTAGCTCAGTAACCAATTGGTTTCCCATAATAAGGGGAACGGACTATTTCTGACATGAACTCAGTGGCAAGTTCTTTGACCTCCCCATCCCCCAAGGGAGGAGCAGTCCTGCTAGGCCACAAAGGACTTTGCAGCCAGTCCTGAAGATACCTGATAAAACAGGGTCAGATGAAAGGGGAGGAGGTCCTTCCCAATCAGTGGACTTGGAAAGGGGCAGGGAGGAGATGAGGGAGGGAGGGTGGGATTGGGAGGGAATGAGGGAGGGGGATACAACTGGGATACAGACTTAATAAAATGTAACTAATAATAAAAATTAAAAAAACAATTTAGTGAAAGGAGTGAAGAAAAAAAGATTGTTTTGGTGATGATATTCCGGACCTCTATACACAACATAAAATGCATTGGGTTTATAGTTGTGCATTTCTAATAATTTGCATAAAATTCTTCTGGATTTGGACATGAAGTTCTCAGATAATACTTCAGTCTAATATTTTTCATAAATTACTCATAAATAAAACCTTCATTTATTTAAATTAAGATTTATCTTGCCACTGAAGGCAGAACATATCAGGATAGAAGAAGCACTTGATGAATAGAAGAGGGAAAAGCTGGCATCTACAGTGGATCCAGCTGGTGCGCATCTGGTCCGTGGGGATGGCGGGATGCCACAATGTTAGTTTTCACCTATTTTATGTTCCTTAGTGTTTTTATATTTTTATATATGCTTATTAAAATATAATTAGAACACTTTCCCGTTTCCCATGTTTCTTCTAGCTCTTCCAAATACATTCTCCTTGTAGCTCATTCTGTGTCTCCCTGTCCCTCTCAAATATATTTCTTGGACTAATTCCTGCCAGAGGCTAATTTTTTCTCTTTCTGCAGTCATTAGCTGCCTGTGTGTTTTCTCTAGGTGTGGAAACAGTATAGATTTCTTCTCTCACATGTTAGCATATATATTGATAGCACTCTTGTTTGGGTGTTGCCTATGCAATAAACATACTTAACAAATATAGGAAATCAAGTCCTTTGGACTTATGTCAACTAATTATATATCTGAGTCATAGGGTGTACTTATTTTTAGTTTATAAGGATTCTCCTATCGATTTCCAGAGTGGCTGAACCTATTCACATTCAACAGTGAATAAGAATTTCTTTTTCCCATAACCAGAACATCTGTTCTGTTCTCAGTTGTTTTGTTGATCTCGGCCATTCTGGATGGAGTGAGATGAATTCACAAAATTGTCCTAAGTTCCCTAAGCTAAGGACTATGAGCACTTCCTTAGGCAATTTAGCCTTGTTTATAAACTTGGTCGTTGGTTTCCTGGACTCTGTTTTCTGAGATCTTTGTATATTTCAGATATTAGTCCTCTATCAAATGAATGGCTGGCAAATATTTTCTCCCATCCTGTGGATTTCTTCTTTATTCAATTGTTTGTTTTCCTAGCTGTGCAGAAGCTTTTTAGTCCCTGCTGTTAATTGTTGACTTTTATTCCTAGGCAAATAGAATTCTGTTCAGGAAGTTCTTCCCTACACTTGCATTTTGTAAGATGCTGCCTGTGTTTTCTTCTGGCATTGTTGTTCTTCCAGGTTTAAATTTGAGTCTTTCATCCTCTTGGAGCTAATTTGTGCAAGACATAGATACAGATCTAATCATTCTTCTGCATATGGACACCCACTCTCTTCCAACATAATTTCTTGTAGATACTGTGTCATCTTCACTGTACCTTTTTGTTTTGCCTGTTTATCAAATATTGGATGACTGTGGTTACTAATATTCATGTTTTAGTCTCCTATTTTATTCCATTAGTCTATGTCTTGTGTTTTGCCAATGGCAATACTTCCAGTATTATTTTTGCTGAGTACTCTTCTGGCTATACAGACTCTTTTGTGGTTCATACAAATTTTAGAATTATTTTCTATTCTTGTGAAGAATATTTTCCATATTTTGATAGGAATTGCATTGAACTTGCAAATTGCTTTTGGTAGGGTGGTTATTTTCACAATATTAATTCTACTGATCCATGAATCAGGATGTTTTTTCCATTTTCCAGTGTCTCTTTCAATCTGTTTCTTCAGAGATTTTTAAGTTTCATTGTAGACATATTTCATCTTCTTGCTTTGGTTTCTGCCAAGATCTTTTATTGTCCTTGATGGTATTTTAAATGGGAATGTGTCCATAATCACTTTCACAGTGTGTTTGCTGTTGGTGTATAGAAAGACTGTTGATTTTTGAATGTTGATTTTTATATGCTGCCAATTTCTTGAAATTGTTAATTCATTTCTAGAAGTTTTCTGATAAAATTTTGGGGATCCCGTATATATAATATTATATATTGTCTTCAAGTACAGGTATTTTAATTTCTTATACTGTTACTTTGACTTTTCTTTGCCTTACTGCTCCAGCTAGTCCTTCCAGCATTACATGGTAAAGGCTTTGGTATTAGAGTAATACTGGCTTCATAAAATGAGTTTGGTAATGATTTTTCTGTTTGTATTTGTTTTTTTTGTTTTTGTTTTTGTTTTTTGTTTGTTTTTTTTTTTTTTTTGTTTTTTTTTTTGGTTTCTTGTAGAGTTCCAGTAATATTCACTGAGGTACTTTGAAACTCTGGTAGAATTTTGCTATGAGTCCATCACAGCCTGGATGTTTTTAGTCAAGAACATGTTTTTTATTGCTTTCATTCATTCTTCTTCATTTGTTTTGTAGAGAGATGGCAGTAGGTGGAGAGAATGGTAAGAAGTTAAACTGGTAGTGACACACCAGCCAAAATAGGTCTTGAACAAAGCGGGTTCTAAGGTCACAGATCTGGAAGTAATGTGGAGATTGCCACAGGATGAAGAGATTCACTGAACAAAGGCAAATGACAAAGAGGGTTCATGGTTCACTGGCTTCAGATTAGGCATGTAGATTTGCAGGTGGCTACAGATTATGAAAAGGGGAAGAA
The DNA here is from genome assembly GCF_907164565.1 of Psammomys obesus. Taxonomy (NCBI): domain Eukaryota; kingdom Metazoa; phylum Chordata; class Mammalia; order Rodentia; family Muridae; genus Psammomys; species Psammomys obesus. The sequence continues at coordinate 39,623,464 of NW_026585895.1, read as the reverse complement.
AGAGAGAAGTGATTTACCAGGCAAAGGAGGCAAGATACAGAGAGGGCTCGGTGGTTGTGGCCTGGAACTGTGCTTTTCTATTTCTTTCTTTTTTTTTTTTTTTAAACTTTTTACTTATTCATATTTTTATTATTATCATGTATTACAATTTATTCAGTGTGTATTCTGGCTGTGGCCCCCTCCCTCATCTCCTCCCAATCCTTTATTTCTTATTGTTTGAAAGTAGGTGTTGAACTCAGGGCCTTTCACAGGTGAGTGAAAGCTCTAGTACTGAGCTTTATCTGCCCACAGGAACTTTTGCATCTAAATGGCTTCAATACTTTTCACCCTGAGGTATTCTTTTCAAAGCTGTTTACCCCACTGTAATGGAGAAGAGATGAAACAAAGTATGGACATAACTTGTAAATCCAATTGAAGAGATGGGAGAGAGTTTACAAGAGAAAGGAAAGAAGCCTAAAATCTGTGGTCTTTGATAATGGAAGATTTAGTCTGCCCTGAACTATCCAGATAATAGCTAGGAGGTTGGGTGAGTTCACCCCATATTCCTCTCTTCCTTCAAAGAATATGCCTAAAGGAAAGATAATCTCTAACATAGAACCTAAAAGGGCAGAAGAAGATGGGCAAAGGAAGCACACTAGTATGAAAATGGAAATTGCTCAGTGCACAGCTGGTTTTGATGGTGACAGCACTGAGCTAGCCTTAGTTAACACAGTACTGGTTACATCTACATGAACAACCCCGAGTTAACAGTTTAACCGAGGAAGGTAAAGTAATGAAAGACTTAGAGGAGAGGATAAAAAGCTAAGTATTAGCTGCCCTGTCGATGGATGACTTGTATTTCTATGTTGAGAAATGATAGAGCCAGGAACTGAGGAAACACTGTCTCACAGAGGCAGGCAGAGAGGCACAATGAGAATGTCTACAAGGTCCGGGTAGCAGAGTGTAAATGAAACGCTGAGTTAAATTGTCTTGGCATCTCTCCTTGGATGTAGGCTGTCAACTGAGGACTTTAATGATCAATGTACATCTGAGAATCTTCATAGCAACTACAATCACCAATGAGGCATCATCCAGTAGCTTCCACACGAGGAAGCAGAGCTGTAATAATTCAAATCAATGGAGTCAAAACATGAGGGAAATAGTGAGAAGGAAGAGCTTAAATAAAGGGAGGCTTTCCCTCCAAGAAATGGGATTATTATAAACTGCTCTGCCTTCACCAGCACACCTGCATAGCTTTGGTGAGAGCTGCAATGCCCATTCCCACCATTGAGAACTTATATGAGAAAGCCCATTTACAGTACCAGAAAGGGAGGTGGCTTTGCACAGTGGATAAGGTATTCTCTTAATGTGTTCTTCACCCAGATACTCTCTTTTGTCATAATTGTGCTTGCTGGCTTTTCTGTAGACTGTCTGACTAGCTGCTTAGGCCTTTGAGGCTCATACATACTGCTCTGTGGGGAGTCATACTGGTATGTTTGGTTCTAAAATCAGCCAATATCAATTCATTATCTCATCCTTTATTCATTTGCAATCAAATTGAGTTTGCTTTATTGTCAAGACTGGTGTGTTGAAACTTATAAACAGTTTTATTGGTATCCATTCTTTTCACTATGGTTTGAACATTAGCATTCAAAACTGGCCTACTGTGCTGTGTATCCTTAGAAATAAATTTCTAAAAATGATTTTTTAAAATAATTAATTGCATTTTTATTTGTTTATTTTATATATGTATGTGTGTGTATGTGTGTGTTTAAAGGCACAAAAGAATCAAGATATGTAAAGAATTCAGAGAATAACTTCTATGGCTTGGCTCCACTACGGAGAATCCAACTCAGGTCATCAGGCTTGTCAGCAAGAATATTTATCCACTCAGCCATCTCTCTGGCCCTGATTTCTACAGATCATTGTATACAATGGTGTGTTTTTACTTTATTTGGGTGCAATAATTCACAGTAGAAACTAGCACCCATGTTTGTTGGTAAAGAAGATAACGTTTAGTTCTACAGTTTTTCACATTTACTATTCATTGCAAAAGCATAAAATAGAGTTATAAATCCACTTTCAAGTACTGGAAAAATATGTACATTAGGTTTATCATAAAAATTTCTGATACATTATCTACTTATATTACCTCTTAGTCATATTTCTTATTTAGCTGAAAGTGAATGATAAGAGGAAAAATGACTCTCTGGAACTCACTTTTTTGAACTTCAATAAACATTGCATTTATCTTAGGAAAACTTGTCAAGAGCTCTTCTCAGGCTTTAGAAATGGAAGGAAGTTAACCTCCTGAATTCATTGGTGGTTGACAGAAAACAATTGAATTCTGTTGAGTATAAAATACATCTAAAAATGTGCTCTATAAATCCACAGAAATGCAGTGTTCTATTACATACACTTAAAAAGGAAATACTTGAAGTACTAGTATGAAATACTTTTAATATATTGTTTTAGAAATGTGTGCCTACATTCTCTAAGAATAGATACCAAGGAAAGCCTATATGTTCCCTATGAACAAAATATGTATTATTTCTTCTTTCTCTTCAGTTTCTACGAAGATTAACAGGCTCCTTGTTTACTAGAACATAACCTTTGATATATAGCTAGTGACTTGTAGCATATCAGATATGGCAGGGTAAGAGCAAGTGTGATCAAAATGCGTAGTTGGGGAACCTAGTCCCGATGATTACATCTACAAACCCTAAGGCTCAGGAAAGATTGAGGAAGAGTGTGCAGAAGGTTTTTAAAAGTTAGATGACCATAGAATTTGCTATGAAATTGTCTTCCTAGTAACACCTGAAACTACATCCATAAAGTCTCATCAGCATCACTGCCTAAACATGAGCTGAGCATGCATGACACCAACAGACACATTAGCATGGATGAGAAAAAGCTTGCAGAGCCTCAGTCCTACACAGGGAAGCAATGGCAACAAAGGGTTGCTGAGTGTGGGAGAAATACTCTTCCCCGGGGAAAAACACAACAATCGGTTATCCAATATCAAACCAGCCAAAAATGCATATATACAAGCAACAGTATACAACATACAATGCAGTCTAAGCAGTTTCTACTTACAAACATGCACACACACACAAATGCACACACATATGCATTCAATAACAATGAATGAAACCATGGATTTGAAGGAGAGTGGATAGGGATATAAAGGAGGGCTTAGATGGAAGGAAGGAAGGAAGGAAGGAAGGAAGGAAGGAAGGAAGGAAGGAAGGAAGGAAGGAAAGAAGGAAAGAATATTGTAGTTACATTATAGTCTCAAAATATAGCATAAAAAAGAATAGAGGTGACAATCAAAGTTTATGAAATGGATAAGAGTAAAAAAGTAAATTTATGTAAGTCATTTAATAGTCATTGATATAAAGTATTTGAGCTAAATTAAACATTTGAAAAGCAGTATACAGAAGTATAAAATAAAAGAAACAGAGTAAAGGACTTTAGTAAAGTTCTGTTAATGAAAACTGATTTCATACCCCTGGTTAATCAGGCTCTAGCAATCCAATGTCCTCCTCATTATTGAGATTTAACTCAAATGTGACACCATGCGTTTACACAGATGCTGGAGGTTCCAAATCAGGTCTCATGCTTTCATGGCAGGGCCTTTACAGGCTTATCTTTTTTCAGCCCCTAACTGGTCAAGTCCTAAGTGTAAGCATTTAAACGTCATGGTTCATGTGGAATATTAGAAATACTAGCTTCCTTGAGGTAATAATGGAAACACAATACAAATCAGCCAGGGTACTTATCTCCTCACAATAACACTAAGTACTCTGGAAATATATCTGTGCTTTCAAAAATTATTCTTATCCCTTTTTTCAAAGTAATGAATGTTAGTTTTTACATCAAGATTGTATTTATAACTAGTACACAAGAAGATGCTGCCAAAATATTACTGATATATTCATCCATTTCTAGTTCATGAGACCCTTTCTCCTTTCTAAATCTCCATATCTTATAGATGCTACCCTTTTTGTCCTATTTTGATGTGGGGTGTGTGTTTGTGTTTGTGTGTGTGTCACACTCAAGCCTGTACTCTTATGCTTTCTGGATTATACAGAAGATGTAAAGTAGTAAAACGGAACCATCATAAAGAATTTTTCTCCTATCTTCTATTTCTTATATGTTTAGAAAGAAAACCTTTAAATCCTGATAGTTTAGTGATGGTTGAGACAATCAAAATGTGAATGGTTAATACTAAGACTCAGCTATGGAACCAAGCAGCTGAGGCACCGTGGCCTCTGCAAATACACCACATGCCTCAGTCCTTCTCACTCTGGTCAAACAAATTGCTGAATCAGGAAGATTTGGATGATTGGTGAGACACTCCTTAAATACCTAAAACTTGAAAAATTTTGCTCACTAAACTAAGAATTTATTTTCATCTCAATATAGCTAAGACTATAAACATCTGATGACAAAATACATGGTCAGGTAATTTCATTACATTAAATCACTTAATGGAGGGATTTTTAAAAGTTTCACAATTTTAGTGGAATATTCACATCAAGTTTATATAAAGGCTGGCAGTTGGGAAAGCAATTTATAAAAGATTGTTTTAATAAAGTGGTTGCAGTGTCGTGAAATAGCTTCCATGTCTCCTAAGCTTAACAGGAGATAATACAAAGCACAATTAAGGAAACTTGATATTTGTCTCTCTGTGTTTGTAGTAACCAGAGTCCTGATTTCTACAATAATCTGAACAGTTAAACAGAAAATCCATGGGCTATTCTTATGTTTCTAACCATAAACAGTCTTGAAGACAAGGAGAAGTTTGATATCTATTGTCTCAAGAGTGTGACTACCAAAATTTATACTTCCAACATTTTATTTTTTTTAATTTTTTCTTTTATATATTTTGGCTTATAACTACATCATTTTCCACTTCTCTTTCTTCCCTTCCTCTATTCTCTCCCATATACTCCTTCTTGATTTTTTTTTCCAAGTCCATGGTCTCTTTCTTTATTAATTGTTACATTCATGCATATAGATCCATAAATACGTAATTGCATCCTGCTGAGTCTGTATAATGTTAGCTGTGCGTATGTTTTCAGGGCTAAGCATTTGGTGGTGGATAACCAATTGGTGTGTTCTTGCCTTGGGATGACTATTTCTCTGGCTGGCAACTTACTTAGTTGCCTAGGGTTCCTTGGGTAGGAATTGAGGCCTCACGGCCTTTCACTCTTCCATGTTGACATGACTATTGTTGTCCTTGATCAGCTCATGCTTAGGTAGACAGCTGCCCATAAAGGCTCACCAACATGAAAGCCTAATAATATGCTAAACTTCTAATGCTCAATTCTTCTGAATACAATTACAGTTGGAAAAAATTTCTTCAAAGAGGTAATTGAGGGCAACATGAGATTTAAGCTGGCGCTAATTCCATATCATAGAGGTCCTCATAAAGTTTACTTTAAAGCATTGAAAGAAAAAGAGTTTGTAAGCTAAGAAGAGATCTTAGGACAAAGTTTTAGCCTAACACCTTGACCCTGAGGAAAATGGTTTCCAAACAGTGAGGTGATAAACTGCTATTATAGATGACCGATCTGTGGCGCATTGTACTAGTAGCCCATAATCAATGCAACCAGGCTTTGCTAAGCTATGAATTAAAAAAAATGAGAGAAAGATATGTGGACATTTTTAAGTGGACAAATGCTGGTACCTTACAAGAAAGCAAACTTGGTGCCATTTTGAATTCTGACAATGAACAATGACTGAAGGTTCACTGAAACTCCCCAAAGAAGTTGGTCAAGAAATGCATAGTTGATGATAGATGGATTTAATCTTCATGGCAAGGCAACACAGGGAGATAGTGTCAATGATGAAATCCCAGAGAAGCAGAAACACCAGCATAGGAAAGCAAGCAGTTTAAAAAATGTGATGGAGATAAATTCCACATGACAACAGGACCCTACAGCAGTTATGTTCTGTGACAAGGACCACCTCACCCTTCCTATGCCCAGGACTGTTTCCTCTCTCCATCATTTTCTCAGACATGAAAGAAGTTAGAGGTGCAGCTGATCATCACAGAGCAAGAGAAGAGGGCTCCCTTTTCCCAACAATCCATGGTCTAAGCTGTGCAGAGAAGAGAAGAAAGACTCTTAAAAGGTGGGAGATAAGGTTATTAATTTGACTCATTAATTTCACTTATCAAATAAATTGTGAAAATAAAGATGACAAAGCATTTATTACTTTGGCAAACTGCATAAAAATGATGGTGTTAGAGGAATAATTTAACAAGAGGGCAAATTTGAATAAACATAGAGTACCTTTTGCTTCCTCTTCTGAGTCCAAATGTTATTGATATGTTGGGTGTCTGAATTGATGCACTTCCATGCAGACAGGACATAAAGGTCCTGATAGAATTTTGTGTATAGGGAGACATAATTTTTCAACCACTCTCATGTCTTTTTGGCCGACTCTGAGACATAGAAAGTGTTATACCCAAGTAAGTGTTTCTGTCTTATGTTGAAGAGAGAGGAGCAACTTCGGAAAGTAAGTAATTATATGCAGAGACTAAAGGAAGAGGAAATTTTCACCAAGTCTGTTGATACTGAAGTCTCTTGACAAGGACTTCTTATTGAAAATGTTGGTTTCTCTGGGTACAGAAAGGGCAGTTTTCATATGGGAGTTTTCTTGTACTGTTTTCAGAAAGAAAATTAAGGATTAGAGTCCCTTTCGTCTGCTACTTCTCCAGTTCCTTAAGTAAAATTAATCCATGTGCCAAGGTCTTATATTTGAGTGTGGCTATGACTCATTAGGAAATATTAGGTTCATCTTCTTAGAAGTCCACAAATATGAATTTGGGAGCAGTAGGTAGAGTCATTTCAATTATTCTACAGGAAAGAAACAGAGGATTCTAGCACCTGAAACCTGATAGAGCCAAGAACACTTTCCTGTGGCGGGCTTCTTACTTGGAAACTATTCACAGAGCACTTTTAACATAAAATATGCATTCTTTTCTAATGAAGGATATTCATCAAACAAAGCTTTAACAACGACCATTAATTTGCTTACTTCAATTAATTCAGAAACTTTTATAATACACCTATTTGCCAGAATCCAGCCCCGGTAGATTGGGGGGAGGGGTTCAAAGCTCAAAGGAGGATGTGTGGAATTGGCAAAAGAAGACTTGTACCAAGAGGCGCGGTTCACACATTCTGGCGCGGAGACAACCCAGGCCTTTATTTATACATCTGTTCTTTCACAGCCGAAAGGTTTAACATTTCTTTTCCCATCTACAATCTCTTTTAAGAACTTTCTACATTTAACAATAACGTGCTGTACTTTTCCCTTCCTTCTCTCCAGTCCCTGTGGTTTCCCGCTAACTGATGAGGTGTATCGTGAAGAAGGGAACATAGCTTCAGCAAGCAGTCAATATCTACCCAGCACACTGGTACAGAACCAAGTGGCTGTGTTTGGCAGGAATTGCCTTTATTGTAAAGAGAGCTGATAGACAACATACCCAGGAAATTTTAGTTTCGGCAATTCTTTCACCTGTGTTATCATCTACACATTTTCAATCCAATATAAACATAAGCACATTATGCTGAGGTGTAAAGGAAGATTCATCTTTTATGGCACCAATTATTACAACAGCCTGAGTTGAAGTTTTTGTGAGAGAGCATTTATGTTCTTTGGGATGTAGTTACATGGATTATCCCCTGATGACACTTAGCAGGTACAGGCTAGCAATGCAAAGAGAAGAAAACCTTGATTAAAATGTCCAGACGGTTACCATGGCTTCCCTCAGGAACCTGTACTTTGTGTGCTTATTTGAACATCAAATCAGATGCAGAGACTAATTTACCTTGGACTTCTTTTTTTCTTTGACTTAATGGTATAAGTTACATCCAGAAAGAGGTAAATGTCATCACGTGGAAGAGAAAAGCAGTCAGAAAGTGATCAGGCACCTGTGATATCAGTGCTGCCTTAAAGAGGGGCCTGCTGTTCTGGTGATCCTGTTAATAAAGATGACATTAGGTCTCTACTTTAGTGCAGCAATTTCCTTACTGATTACACCTTATGCAGATGAGCTGTTATATTACTAATTTAGGTTGTAAACTTCCGGAATCAGAATCAGAAGTTTATATAATGCTGAACCATGTTGGTACAAGCCTTTAATGATAGCACTTGGGAGGCAGAGGCAAGCGAGTTCAAAGCCAGCCCAGTCTACAGAGTAAGTGCCAAGACAGCCATGATCACAAAGAAAAACCTGTCTCAAAAAAAAAAATGTAGGTAATAAAAGAACACTTACTATGAGAAGAACTTCATACTCTGACTTGTTCATAAAGCACAGACACAAAATGTAAGAATACTGGACCCAGCTGTACTCTGGGTAAATATATTTATACCAGTCATATACTTGCGTATTCAGGTGGCAAGTTAGCCAGGACCTCCAGTTCCTGAAAGAGATGCACTATATGGAATATTGTAACATTCTGAAACAATGTAAAGCAAAGAGGTGGGGGAAAGAAACAGCTCGAAGATTTAACACAATAGTAAGTCTTAATATTATCAATGGATATCTCTTTACAGTGAGAACAGATTAAGCAAACCTTGCTTCAATATATGTCATTTTTTCTAGACAGTTAGAAATTAGGTATAGTGATGTTGAAAGGACATATTCTTATAAAGTTGACTATTTTCAGGGTTGTAAACTATTCCTTTTTATTGAATTTATATTTTTATATTAATTACAGTTTATTCACTTTGTATTCCAACTGTAGCCTTCTCCCTCATTTCCTCCCAATCCTACCCCTTCCCTCATTTCCTCTCATGCCCCTCCCCTAGTCCACTGATAGGGGAGGTCCTCCTTCCCTTCCATCTGGCCCTAGGTTATCAGGTGTCATCAGGACTGGATGCATTGTCCTCCTCTGTTGCCTGGCATGGCTGCTCCCCCCTAGTGGGGGTTCAAAGAGCCTGCCACTGAGTTCATGTCAGAAACAGTCCCTATTCCCCATACTAGGGTACCCACTTGGATAATGAACTGCCAAGAACTACATCTGAGCAGGGGTTCTAGGTTATATCCATGAATGGTCCTTGATTGTTATTATTTGATAACTCAATCTTGAGCTAATCAATGATACTCCCCAATATGTGATGAATACCTACATTGCCTTATTTTTTACCACACTATTTTTCTTCCTAAGAAAATATTAAAAAAAATATAAAAGTGCTATTTATATAATGATAAATATGTTTCTGCCCTCTGAAAAACAAATTATTATTTCCATAATATTGCAGAGCAACAATTGCCAGGTATGCTGTAGTTGGACGTGCTGCTAAGCTTAATAACATCAGAAAGCAAATATTTATGTCCAGGTACTTCAGGTCAAAGTACAAAACCAAACCAAGAGGCTACCTTTTCAGAAACACAAAAAGCCATGTTTCCCATCTGTGTTCTCATTTCAAACGACCACCACAAATGCTTCAGAAACAGCTATCTTTGCACATATTTTCCTTTCAGTTGTGAAAGAAAATATACGATATGAAGTAATATTCATTGAGGTAGAGCATCTATGTAAGGAAACCACAAAATCAAAATCCAACATTGGAGGCGTATTTGTAAATAAGGAGCATCAAGAATGGGTAAGATTATGTTTCAAGTTTAAAGGAGTCATGTTACAGTAAACCCTTGTCAGATTTTTAGTCCTATCAATACCTCCTGCTCACGTTCTGCTAAATAGGTTTTCTTCTCTCCTTCTATCTGTGATGTCGATTTTCTTTTCCTTCTTTTCCTCTATTGGGTCTTAATGTGCCAGCAAATTCAATGTTCTGTTTGCACAAGATAAAACACAGCTCCTCCTTCCTCAACAAACCCCATCAATGTTTTAAATTTAATCTCGTGTTCTTCAGAAAACATGTGACATAGTTCCTTAGAAACAAGATGTCTACCGGCTGGAGGCTGGATTTATTAACTTTATTCTGCAGCTTCACTGCTCACAGCAAACACTTGTTCTTTCTTCACGATAAAGTTCTTGGTGTTTTAAATGATAAACAGAAATGGTATTCATTTGTAGTCATTAGGAACTAATCCGTAACAGTAACAGAAAGAAATCTTATGACTGGATATTTCATATTCGGGGAGTACACTTTTTGTCTTTATCAGTTTCTGTGTCAAAATTTGTCCTGTGTATTTAACTATGTCTTCCTCAAAAATATTAAATACTTTAGGCAGAAGGTACAAAAAAAAAGATGCTTTTTCTGCAGCCCCATCAGAACTGAATACCACAATAAATGGTACATGTGAGAAAAGCTGAATGGAAAGTCTAAAAGAGTCTGAGCAGGGTGGAGAAGGTCAGGTGTTCCCTGTGGCAGAAAGCATTTGAAGCCCCCTGACTGTACAGAGGAGGGGATGAAATTGAGACTGGCAAGACTGTCCAGTCTACAAAGTACGGGAGCATGGGAGTCTCATCCTACATCACATAAACAAGCCGAGGTGTAAGGCAGGTTCTTATTCCAGAAGTAAAAAAGCAGACTACGGAGCCTCTGGGTCTTGCCAGCCTACCATCATGGCCTAAAGTTTAAGCCTCAGGTCTGAGTGAGCGACCTCTTCCCCCAAAATAAGATAGAAGGCCATCCTGGGGAACAACATCCTGACCTCTTGCTTATGCTCCCACACCCATGCATTCATCTGCACAGAAACGTAAGTACACACATACTCATGCAAATATGCACACCCATAAAAGACAAGGAAAGCGTGCACTGGAAAAAGTTCATATCTGCTATCTCCACCCCGCAACATACAAAAATGCCTGTGTACATATACACAATGATATGGGCTTTGGAAGATGGTTCAGTCAGCAAACTGCTTTCTACTCAAGAATGAGGACCTGAGTTTAGATTCTCAGAATCAATGTGGAAAGCATGGTGTGGTTGTATATACCCGGAATCCTAGTGCTGAGGAGACAGAGACAGGACCCTGGGATGTGCTGCCAGTCTAGACCCCTACAAGCAACCTCTGGTCATTCTACACACACACACAAAATTGCATATACACAGAGAAACTCATATGCATAAACACAATAAATAAAAGAAAACAGAATGAATCTTGGGAACACAACCATATGGACGACACCAGAAAAATAAAGGCCTCCTCTATCATGAATTTAAAACCAGATGTTGCTAAAGTTTGCTGCTTCTAGAGAGTTATTGCTGTTCTACCAACTTCTGTATGCCAAATTCTGAAAAACATTCTCCCAGGAAATTACTTTGAAGAGCAGGAAACCCTCTGAGACATTCTCAGTTCAGGTTCTCCTGCTCTCAAGAAAGCTTGTGTTTCCCAGATGAGTGGTTTAACAATTAAAGATGTTTCCTCAACAACATCTGGATTTTTATTCTCTCTTGAGACTTCCTTGTCTGTACTAATTAGTCTACTATCTTCAAACTCAATTCCACGTCAGTTCACTTAATATGACAAATCTGACCATGTGGTTCTTTGGCTTTTGGAATTGTTTTGTTGCTGGCATGTAGGAGAATTTGGTATTTAGGACTAGAAAATCTTTGGCATGCTGCAAGCGGAGACTAATATGCCTTTTGGTGGGAGCTTGAAAGACAATGTTGAGAGACACAGATTATGAAGGCTAGCTTCATTTTCAGAGGGGAATAAAAGCTTTACTAGGAACTGAGCTAGGGGCTACTTGGATGATATTTTGATCAAGATTCTAACTTCATCCTGATAATGTAGTGGAATTGCAGGTGCACATGACAATGTCCAGCTTTCATGTAGGTTCTGTGAATTTGGAGTCAAGATCTCATGATTGCATAGCAATTGCTTTACCTACTGAACCATTTTTTGTACCCCAATCCTTCTACTCTTTCTATGAGACAGACATGCAAGAATAGAAAATGCAGACTTTTTCTATGTAGTTTTTTCACAGACATCATAATATCCCATTAAAAAATAAGGTATACTGGAGTATAAGGAGAAGCATATGGAAGTATAAGGTAAGGTGAAAATAATTTACCTTAGTATAGAGAATAAGCCAAATCTCTAATGGCATATTTTATTTCTAAACTATATAGCTTATGGTAATAATTTCCAATTATTGGATTATTTTAAAATAGGAAAACAAACACAAAGTTCTGTGCTGAGGCTCAAGCTAACAAAATCCTCACAGTGACAGTACAGGGGTGCTTATTTTCTTGGTATGAAATATGATATAGAATATCCAAAATATTGTATTCACATTAAAAAAAGAACACAATTTTTCATTCCAAATTTTTTGAAATTAAGAGAATATTAAATTGACAGCTGTCAGAATATAGAAACAATATGGCTTTCATGCCTTGACAAAGCCTAAGAGTAAACACAGTTGTCGATATTATCCTCTCATTAACTGAGTTATGTAAATTATTAGTGCCTTGTATGTTACACTTAGTTGATCTTTTAAATCCTTTAACAAAAAGGACGTTGTGATTCAATATGCACATAAATGAATGTGAGAATAAGGCTATGAAACAGATATGATTGATATATGATTTAAAGGAATGTATGGCAAGATGGAAGAAAAGTTCTTTGAAATAAGTGTAAAACAAAAGTATCAAATGGCAATAAAACATCATGAGTAAGCAAGTAATTTACCCAATTTTATGATTTTAGAGTGCTGATTGCATGTCTCCAATTAACAGAATAAAAATAGAATTAGAATCTGAAAGTTAAGGTTTGAATCATGTTTTTTTCCTTTCTTCTTAAAACCTATTGTCAATATAAAGGCCCATTTTCTAAGTTTGAAATAGCCATAGGACACTGTGAAGTTGGCAGTATTTCTTTCATTTGTATGAAGAAACTGTATTTTGCAATTAAATTATATTTTGACATGTGATTCAATTGTTGGTGCTTTGATAGAATAATTGCTTGTACATTTATTTCTAGGACTCTGCTCTCAGTCTCTATTGTTAAGTCATGCCCACACAAGTAGAAAAATGACTGGATTTTTCACTATTTTTATTTTTTCCAGCTGAAGATCTTAAAATAAATTATGAAAAAAGAGTTGTGCTTTCAATATGAGAGAGTTGAGTATCAGTTCCTCCATGTTTTTAACTATGGACTCCAGACCAATTCTCATATGAATGACCATTAATTCTGAGGAAAACCTGTTAAACAACTAAAACAACTACCTGCTCTGGAAATATATATATACATGCAAATGGACAAATATTCAATTTCTGTAACAACATTAAATAAACAAAATTATATGAAACAGGTTGGCCATGGTTGTGATTGCCTCCCTGTAGAGGAGGAGAGTGTAGATCTCGTCTGTGGGAACAGCTAGGGTCTGTGAAATGAGACTGTCTTCTGCTTTACATGAGAACCCGTGGCTACCAGCATGAACAACCCACAGGAGTTTGTGAACACCAGATAAGAAAGCACATGAGAGAGCAGAAATAGAAAGAGCATCTGTCCTGAGATTTCTTCCATAAGAACTGAAGCAGCTTTCAGTTAAGGCTCAAAATACTGAATTGATATTCATCTCTTATATATCACTGTATGCTTTATTTTAAACAATCAATTAAAATAAAAACTTGTATAAAATATATATACTCTTTGAGGCAGTACTAAGATAAGCTAACTGCGAAACAAGAAAAATATCAAAAATGCTCTTGGCATCTTTAACATATGAAAAGAAAAGACAGTAGAAAGCAAACACAGGAGATTTTAAATAATCTGGATTGGAATTTATCAAAAAATGTCTCTGGTGAATGGCTAGATAAAAGAATATTTACTCAAAATAAGAGCAAACTCAGGTGTGGTGGCTCACACCTCTCATCTTGGCAGGCTGGAAGTATACAGGGGATTTTCTGTAAGTTTCAGTTTAGTCAGTGTTACACAGGGAGACCTTGTCTCAAAATCAGACAAATAAACAAACAATAATAGAGAAAAGACCAAGGATAAAAAGTAACAATAACAGAATATAAGAAAAAGGACCAAAAGTAAAGTAAAATTTAGGAATAAAACCCAGCCACTCCCTAAAATGGCTATCAGCAAAGAAATAAAACAAATAATAAAGTTGAAGGCAGACATATAGAAGTCATTCAATTAAATAATACAAATTGAAGATGGAAAACTGCAGATTTTGCTGGCAATATTAGAGTTCTCTGAGTTGTTACATTAATAAATGAATTTTAAAATGGGATTGTAATGACCATGTCATTAAAGTTAGAGAGAAAGATCAACAGAGAAGGCAACCTGTAAATCTTGGCAACTGTCTGAAAGAAGGGAATGGAGAAAAGAAGCAGAAAAATTCATCCTCTTTAGGTTAAACTCAGCAATGGAAGCTGGAAAATATATGCAAACAAGAATGGAGGCTTTAGAAAAGAGTGAGAAAAGGCAGAATGTCAAAGAATGCATGTTTGGGCTTTTGGCCAGTCTCCCAGAGAAAAAGAGAAAGAAGGAAAATATGAGTAACTCAGACAAATGGGCAAATCCCTTGACGCTCTGTAAGCAGATAAATGGGGGAAGGATTTCTGAGAAAATGAGTCCATTATCTTAATATAGGGAGAGTTTTTCCTCTTCTGCTAGGTATGATTTCCCATAGGTTGGACTACTGACCAGATGAGTAACAGGCTATTCTAGGTCTATTTCTGTCGTGGTGACAAAACACCTTGACCAGAAACAACTTAAGGAGACAGACAGGTGTATTTCATCACTGAGATAAAAATCAACACAGGGACTCAAGACAGAAATTTGAAGGCAGATCGGCTTGCTATTCCACACAACACTGACTGTTTCAGGAACTTATTTCATAGCCAAGGAAGTCTAACCAGCTAGCTGGCTCACAGGCAAGCTTATATTTATCTACCTTTCTTATAGATTTAGAACTGCTTGTCTACGGGTGATATTGCTCACTGTGGGCTCTGCTTTCTTATATTAATTAATAATCAAGACACTTCTCAATAGATACGCTCACAGACTGATCAGATCTGTGTTACTCCTTAACTAAGACTGCTCTTAAATGACTCTTGACCAGTGGTTCTCAACCTTCCTGATGCTTTGACCCTTAGTTCCTCATATTCTGGTGACCACCAACCATAAAATTATTTTTGTTGCTACTTCATAATTTTCATTTTGCCACATTTATGGATGGTAATGTACATATCTGATATACAGGGTATTTGATATGTGACCCTTGTGTCATTTGACCTCCAAAGGGGTCAAAACCCTCAGGAAGAGAACGACTGCTGTAGGCTGTGTTAAGTTGATCCTTAACATTAAGGATCCAGGACACAAGCTCAACTGGACTAACTCTGAGGGAGGAGACAATGATATGCAATGTTCTACTCTTTGAGGCTGATCAAAATGGCATGTTTTCACCTAAGGCCCATGAAATTTCACTCTTTTAACGAGGAAGCCTAAGGAGGAGCAAAGCAACTGGTTACATGTACAGTGTTGATCCAAAGCAAACCATAAGGGAAAGGTCCATCTGCAACAGCATCGACTCCCACTCATCCACTGCAGCCTCAGCACCTTGGCATTCAAGGACCTGTGGGTAAATTTCAAACCAGTTCTGTCTCAACAAGAAACAAAATCCAGCTAAGAAACATTTGGAGAAACAGTGTCAAGCAACTTTCCCAACATGATATACGTGAAGTTATAAATCTAACTTAAAAACAATAAGAAACAATAAACCAACAAAAAGAAAATTTGAAGATTACAGTTGAAAGCTAATATATAGAGAAAAGACTGTAAAAATGTTGTAGTTAGCCAGAGAAAAATATTATAGATTTTTTATAGGTATAAAACAAACTATTATAGACTAATAAATCATAATCATGAAGATTAGAAAACAATAGAAGAGAAAAAGAAAAGGAAAGGAAAATAGCAACAATAAAAGACGAGGAACAACTATTTCTTTAGTAGAATGTAGTGTCTTCTGAGTACGTATTCAAGGGTGGTATAGCTGGAACTTGCAGCAGATTGATTTTTAGCTTTTGAAGAACCTCCACACTGACTTCCATCATGTGGAAGAGCTTGCAATACCACCAGCAATGAATAAGTGTTCCCCCTTTCCTGTAGTCTCAACAGCATGTGCTGTCATTCATTTTATTGATCTTGGCTATTGTTTATGATACTGTTTAGGGGGTCTTGGTTGGGTTTGTTTCCTCTGCCAGTTAAATATTAAAAAGCAGGAAAAATCTCACCCTTAATAGATAGCAGCGGACATAATCAGCAGTTGAAGAAAGACATTTACTGGGGGTGATGAAAGGCGTACATACAGCAAAGAGAAAAAGACCATCTACAAAGTATAGGGGGCACAGAAGGAAGCTGAAAAACTCAGGCTTTTGAGGGGTAGGCTTTTCAAAGTCTCAGAAGAGTCTTTTTTCCCTCATTAAGCATTGGTCAGTTTGAAGAAAAATATGATCATTGATTAGCTCACAGCTGTTGTGTAAACATGTCTTGATCCAGCTGATCTTGTGTGGGATCGGTCCATCATTTTTAAATTATTCCCTGACAATTTGTGTTTCATATTTTGACAACACTGTTTAGTTTTCCAGTGTCTAGATGTACAGATTGGACAGAGGTGATATTATCACAGGGAGAAATGCTTTTAAGTAAATCTACAGAGAAAACAGCCAAAGGAAATGTAAAATCTTGAGCTTGTGTGTATGATAAAGATGGTCAGTGCTTACCAGAACTAGATTAATAGATTATCCGAACTACATTTGTTAATTCTAAAATTCCAATTTTTTAAGTCTTAATATGACAATAGCATAGAGGGGAAAAGACATCTGAAATATTTAAAATTTTTACATATTTTAATTTTTAAATCACTTTCTTATACCTTTACAAATTGTATTTACACACCTTAAAACAATTTCATAGACCTTTACAAGGTACATTGACATATCTTAAAGTACCTGTGTTCTAACCATTAGTTTCTTGTCTTTCTGGTCTCCATTCTGCTATGGCATCAAGATGCCTATATGTCTCTCTGACTCCTGCAGCTTGCTATGTCTCTGGCCTACTACACATGAAGATTCAGACTCTAGACTTTGGAGTCAGATTTTGTGGGTTGTAGAGGACAGCAGAAACAAACACATACATTCGGAGAGTCATATCAGTAGCTTGACTCAGAGCAGACCCTTCAGGGGGAAGCAGAGAGATGCGCCGGCTAGTGAGGGGTGTGTGCCGAATGTGTGGATGGAACAGCTGGCTTACCCAATTACTTTTTCACCTTCCTCCTCTAATGCAGCTGCTGACTCCCACTTTGCAGCAAACTTACCAACCCATCAACTGTAACTTAAAGACAATACTTGTGGGAGACTAGAGAAAAACAAACAGGCTTTGGAGCTGAAAAAAGAGAAATTGGAAATGGGAATCCCCTCTATAACCTGCCCCCTCTCAGGGCCAATCATTTGCAGTATTTATAAAGGTCCCGAGTATTATTAGGCTCTACAATACCTGTAGGTAGACACATTTGGATTGAGTATTGAAGGGATATTGAGGCCAGATTTGATTGTAAAAGCAAATGAATTGGGGGCTTTTCAGGCTGTGTGCCAGGTGAAGAGACTGGAGGTTTTCGAAGAGGCATTCCAAGGGGAAACCAGAAGTTACAAATTACACCATTCCCAGAGATGAGGAAGAGAGGAAAGTCCTAAATCTGAAGTTTAAGACTCAGGGAGGACCAAACAAGGGATACACAAGCAGTTCAGTGGGTCATTGCTGTACCCAACAGAGGTCAGGGCTAACAGCCCAAGAAGACTCCATGCCTGGAATCAGGCCTTTCCAGTGAAACCACAATGCAAAATTCAATCTTTAAAAAAATAATTATTATTTATTACAATTTATTCTCTTTGTATCCCAGCTGTGGCCCCCTCCCTTGTCTCCTCTCAATCCCACCCTCCCTCCCTCTTCTCTCCCTATGTCCCTACACTATTCCATTGAGAGGGGAGGTCCTCCTTTGCCTCTATCTGACCCTAGCCTTTCAGGTTTCTTCAGGACTGGCTGCATTGTCTTCCTCTGGCCTGGCAAGGCTGCAGCTGTCAGGGGGAGGTGATCAGAGATCCTGCCATTGAGTTCATGCACAAGACAGCCCTTGCTGCCCTGACTAGGGAACCCACTTGGAGACTGAGTCTATGGGATATATATGAGCAGGGTTTTTAGGTCCTCTCCAGGCATGGTTTTTGGGTTGGGGTATCAGTATCGGCAGGGCCACCAGGGTTCAGTCACGTGTTTTGTAAGTTTGTTTGTTTTTGGCTCTGTTGGTCTCCTTTTGGAGCTCCTGTCCCCTCCAGGTCTTTCTATCTCCCCCTTCTTTCATAAAAAACAAGGTACTCATGAAATTTGCAGATAAATGGTGAGAACTAGAAAAGATCACCTTGAGTGAAGTATCCCAGAAGCAGAAAGACACACATGGTATATAATCACTCATAAGTGGTTATTAGACATATAATATAGGATAAATATATTAAAATCTATGCTACTAAAGAAGCTAAACAACAAGGAAGACCCTGGGGAAGACGTCCAATCCTCAATCAGAAGGGCAAATGCGATAGACATCGGAAGTAAGAGAATAGGGAACAGGAAAGGAGCCTACCACAGAGGGCTTCTGAAAGACCCTACTGATGGAGGTATCAAAGCAGAGGCTGAGACTCATAGCCAAACTTAGGGTGGAGTGCAGAACTCAGATCTCAAAAATGAAACCTCACCAAAGGGAAAGGGTTTTAGGATGGGATGGTTAACTCTTCCCTCCAAGAGTACCGGAGTCTCAGGGAAGCATTTACACCAAACTACAGGGAACTTATCGATTGTCTGTCATAGATAAAGGACCAAGCAAGAGGTGGGACAGAAAGTGGGTCTGTTGAGGGTGGAGTCGAGAGAAAGGATAGGGTCCCAGTGCAGATCAAACTTCAAGAGGGCACACAGACACCAGGATGTCTTATCCAGGTCATGGCACTGATGTAAGTGTCTTGGGGAAATTAGATGGCCAAGGAATGCTGCAAAGATCACACCACACAGCAGATCTCATGACAAGAGATTAATTTGGGAGGGTTGTGCAAAAAGCTCTCTTTGAATGGGGATGAGAGAGATGGGGAGAGAGAGAGAGAAGAGAGAGCAGGCTGTGACAGGTGTAGTCTTTGTAAAGGTAGGGGGTATGGAGCATGTGAAAACAAGTTGCTTGTGTAAACATGTTGCATTGGCCTTTAATAATGATGTATCACTTTAGGTGCACATATTTTAGTATATTTATCCTATCTTATAGGTCTAGTGAGTATATACCATGTGTGTCTTTCTGCTCCTGGGATACCTCACTCAGGATGATTTTTTTTAGTTCCCACCATTTGCCTGCATACTAAACTATGTGCATATACTAAAATATGTGCGCCTAAAGAAGATAAACAAGAAAGAGGACCCAGAGTAAGATGATCAATCCTCACTTAAAAAGACAAATGGGATGGACATGGGAAGTAGGAGAAAACAAATAACAGGACAAGAGCCTACCACAGAGGGCCTCTGAAAGACTTTACCCAGCAGTGTATGAGATGCTGAGACTCATAACCAAACCTTCGGCAGAGTGCAGGGAAGAATCATATGATAAAAGGGGGAGTTACTATGACTGGGAGAGGACAGGAGCTCTACAAGGACAAAATATATCAGGGCATGGAGGTCTTCTATGGGACTGTTTCTCCAACCAAAGACCGTGTATGGATACAACCTAGAACCCCTGCTTGGATGGTAGCTCAGTATCCAAGTGGGTTTTCCTTGTAAGGGGAACAGGAACTATTTCTGATGTGAACTCAATGACTAGCTCCTTTACCTCTGCCTCCCTCCCCCCCCCCTCACCCCATGAGGGAGGAACAGCCTTGCTAGGCCACAGAGGAGGACATGGCAGCCAGTACTGATGAGACCTAATAAGCTAGGGTCAGATGGAAGGGGAGGAGGACCTCCCTTAGCAGTGGACTTGGAAAGGGGCAGGAAGGAGATGAGGGAGGGAGGGAATGAGGGAGAGGGCTATGGCTGGGATACAAAGTAAATAACCTGTGATTAATATAAAAAATGAGAATTAATTAAAAATAAATAAAATGTTGGAAATATAAAAAATCAAAAAAATAACAGCATAAAAATAATGATGTATCACAATGTCCTGGAGTGATAAAGGGTCACACTGAAATTCAGTAATGTTTCATTGGCTCTAAGTCATTGAAGGCTGGAAGAACTTGGTTTCATGAGTCTCCTAACAATTTTGTACCTCATTGTTTTCCTGATGTTTAGGATTTCTTGTTGTTGTTGTTGTTCTTGTTTTGTTTTTATTAATTCCTCATATATTTTATATACTAACCCTCTATCAGATGTATAATTGGGAATTTTTTTTTCTCATTCTGTAGGCTGCCACTTGATATACAGATAAGCTCACAAGGACTGAAAAACATGCACAGGGCTTGCACAGGTTCAAAACTGACAAAGGGGGGTGGGGTTAATAGGACCTTGAGAGGACAGGAATTCCACAAGGACCAAATCTATCTGGGCACAGAGGTCTGTTATGAGACCGTTTCTCCAAACAAGGGCCATGTAAGATGCAACCTAGAGTCCCTGCTCAGATGTAGCCCTTGGTAGCTCAGTATCCAAGTGGGTACCCTAATAAGGGGAACAGAGACTGTTTCTGACATGAACTCAATGGTGGGCTCTTTGACCTCTCCCTCCCCTCCAGGGAGGAGCAGCCCTGCTAGGCCACAGAGGAGGACTTTGCAGCCAGTCCTGAAGACACCTGATAAACCAGTATCAGATGTAACGGGAGGAGGTTTTCCCTTATCAATGGACTTGGAAAGGGGCAGGGAGGAGATGAGGGTGGGAGGGTGGGATTGGGAGAGAAAGAGGGAGGGGGCTACAGCAGGGATACAAAGTTAACAAACTGTAACTAATATTAAAAAATAAAAATTAAAAAAAAAAGAAGGAAAGAACACAAACCACCCCCAGACAAGAACTTATTTGCATTTGATGCCTTCAAGGGCAGGAAAAATCAATTTTCTCCAAGGAAGGGTCACCGGGTATGTGAACCACATTCCAAATGAGACTATATGACCAGGAGTAGCTAGCCAAACAAAAGGAGCGCTATGATTTTGGGGATCTATGATTTTTGTTTGCTTGTTTTGGTATTTTTTGTCCTATTTATTATTTGTTTGTTATGATTTTTACTTTTTGTTATGTTTTGAAAGATAGGGAGAGAAAAGGAACATGAAGTTGAGTGAGGATCGAGCAGTGAAGAACCTAGAAAAGGTGGGAGGAAATATTAGAAAATGATCAAAATATATTATTTGAGAAAACAATTTAATTAAAAAAGAAGAGAAATGAAATGAAAGACAAAAATTGAAAAGCCGAAGACCCAAGAATTATATATCCTAACAAAAATCCTTCCAGAGTGAAGATTAATATTTTTTTCAATATAAAGGAATATTTTAAATGCGCCTATTAGCTCTATAATGAAACAAATGCTAAAATACATTCTTTAGGCTAAAGTAAAATGATTGCAAAGAAATGTCATTATGTATTATACAAGCCAGGCCTTTTTTTTTTTTTTTTTTTTTTTTCCTGTGACAAAATACACAAAGCGAACAACTTGAAGGAGGAAGAATTTTTTAGTTCACTACTTCAGATATTCCAGTTCATACTTAGCTGGTTCAATTGCTTTTGGGCCTGAAGTGATGCAGAGCTTCATGGCAAGAAACTCATGGAAGAAGATACTGTTTCTCTTTGTTTTGGTTTATGAAAATGACCTTGGGTATGATACAGTCATCAAAACCTTACTCTCAGCCACCTTTTCCTGCAAAAGGGCCTCATTTCCTAAGAAGGCATTCAGCTATCAGCTCATTAGTGTTTTAACCCATCGCTATTCTAATAAGTATCATGTGATCACCTCTCAGAAGAACTATTAGTTTAGAACTTTGGGGGATACAAAACACATAAACTCTAACATGCATGAATTAAGAAAGACTACTAAAAACAGGAAGTACACTCATGAATTGTATATTGCCACTACTTTCTTTAGAGTGTGTAAGGCTGTTAAAATAAAATAGTATAACTATTTTCAGAATTAATATTAATGTAGATAAAAACAGTAATCACTGTGGCATTACTATTTATCTGGTGGTAGGTTAAAATATCTCCACATTCATGTAAAGTAATAACTGTAACTCCAAGATAGATTATGAAAAATATTTAGAATGTTTATTTAATGCATATGACAACTAATAACACCAAATGGAAAAAAAAATAAAGAAACACATAAAATTAATATTGAGTTTTAACTAATTCAAAAATACACAAGAAAGGAAAATCAGAAAAAAATAGAGGCAATGAGAGATGCAAACATAATGTTTTTTTTTTTTAATAAACGTGTTTGGGCTTATAAATAATAACACAGAGACCTAATTAGATTTATTAATAAACTTCAAAGAACTACAGCTGGGCAGATATTGATCAGCTCTAACCTGTTTAGAGCAGCCTGGCTACTTGACAGCCATGTGCCCATGTTACTTGCCATCTTAGTCTCACTTTGGCTGTTTCTGCTCCATCTGTCTGTCCTTATGGCAAATTCCTCATGGCAAACTCCTTATGGTGACCTCTTTCTTTCCCTCTTTCTTCTTTCTCTTCTCTTGTTCCTCCTTAGATCTCCTGAGTGGGATCAGAAGTCTGCCTCACCTCCTTTCTTGCCCAGCTATAGGCTACGCAGCTCTTTAAAATAACTTATCAGAGATGATGGAGAACAATTTCTACTCAACACTGAGAAGGGTGATTCTTCATAGACATGACAATGCCCACATCTGAACTGCAAGCAGATCTCCAGGCACAAAAATTAGCATCTGAATACACAGTGTACAAGACCATCTCCCAACAAGCAAGTGGAACATTTTAGGCTTAAACTCAATCCTGATATTAATTATTCAGATGTTTGATGGATAATCTTATCAGGAATGATGAGAACAAAATGTACCTGTATATTGTCTGCAAGAAACACTCTTCATTTGAGGTGTGCAATAGTATTATGTGGACAAGGTACACAGTCCCAATGTTGAATTTATCTTCAAGGAGCAATACTACTTTGCAGAGGTTAGGAGGATTTAAAATAACAATTCTAGTGGCAGAGACATGCTCAAGAAAGAATGCCAGCTCTTTCTTTCTTTCCATGTCACACAACTATCAAGTGGCTATGCTAATGTGAGATAATAATGTTTCTGGACAAAAGACACTATCAAGAGAAATATTATGGAGTAAAATAAGTGGTCAGTTCAATAGGAAGACATAACAAAAATAAATGTTTATGTTTTTAATAATTCCCTCCATATACATGATTTTGAATAGAAAGAAGACAGAGATAACAATGTCTAAATCATAGAGATTTCAACATTTCTTCAATATTAATTAATAGAAAAATTAGACATCAAATTAATTAATATAAAACATGGTCCTGGATTTGATGTTTAGGACCACAGAAAAATATATGAAAAGTATAGCTGAATCTTTTTTTCCATTTCTTTAGTTTTATTTTTATTAATTACAGTTTATTCACTTTTTATCCCCCCTGCCTGTACCTTTCTCTCTCTTCTCCTCCCAACCCTACCTTCCCTCTTCCCCACCCGTTTCCCTCTCCCAGTCCACTGAAAAGGGAGGTCCTCCTCCCCTTCCCTCTGATCCTAGTCTATCATCATCAGGAGTGGCTGCATTGTCTTCTTCTGTGGCCTGGCAAGGCTGCTCCCCACTCAGGGGAAGTGATCAAACAGCAGGCCAATCTGTTCATGTCAGAGACAGTCCCTATCCCCATTACTAGAAAACCACTTGGATACTGAACTGCCATAGGCTACATCGGTACAGGGGTTTCAGGACATCTCCATAAGTGGTCCTTGCCTGGAGCATCAGTTTCAGAAAAGACCCTTGTGCCCAGACTTTTTGGATCTGTTGTTGCCCTTGAGGAGCTCCTGTCCTCTCCAGGTCTTACTATCTCCCACTTCTTTCATAAGATTCCCTGCACTCTGCCCAAAGTTTGGCTATGAGTCTCAGCATCTGCCTTGCTGAATCTTAAAAAAAAAAAAAAAAAAAAAAAAAAAAAAATGTCAGCAACACTGATGAGCAACTAACTGGCTGAAGATGTTAGTGTAAAACACATATATCACAAATAAGATGCTGCCTATATCTATGAGACCCTAATGACCAAAGCCTGAACCTTGACCAGCTTCATGCCAACACATTTATACTTGAGATGAAGTTCATGTGTGGCTTGGAAGTGGAGAACTAGATGCCCTGACTTGTTCCATGTATATAATGAAATTAAATCAAAGAATAAAGTATCACAGAAAAAACAAATATTTTAAAACATTTTTTGCTAATTTTACATGAACATTTTTTTCCAAAAGTACAAGGGCAGAGAATATTTTCCAATAAATTTAACAAGGGAAACATTCTCAAATGTAGAAAAAGACTTTTGAGAATAATAAATCTGAAAATAACCCGGAGAAAAACAACTGGAAAAACACCTGATAAGCATAGATCCAAATAGAGGCATAATGTTTTAACAAATGAATCATTTTATATCAATTTCTTCCTTTACAAAGAAAATACATTATAAAACCACTGGGTTTTAGCTTTGAAATGCAATTGTTAATAAACCCATTTGAAAATTGATCAGCTCAACTTCTTATAACAGAATAAAAGACTACAGCCTATAATCAATTAAACAGTTGCAGTGAAACTACTCAAATACTAATTAAATATCTCTCAGAAAAAAAATTAATAGGAACATCCTCTGCTAAAAGTAATCTTCCAAAACTTGCACAAGCAGAGAAACACATAGTTGCTATGGTAACACCATTTTGAATTCACATGCTAATGACAGAAGTAATCCTTGAAATCCACTCCACTGTGGCATCTAATGTTGTTGTATGTAGTTTACCTTGGTAGATTTCTCTTAAAGTAACAACTCAAATAACACATCTCTCTGTATTCTGTGTCTGAAAAGGATTTGTTTTGTTTTTTTTAATTTTTGAAAATTATGGATTTTTTTCTATATGTTTATGTGTGTTCGTCATGTCTCTGCTTGGTGTCTGTTGCCTCTGAAGGCTAAAGGAGACTTTGTGATCACCTGGAATTAAAGACAGAGATAGTCGTGAGCTAATAGGTGGGTGTTGAAAACCAAAACAGAGACCTCCACAGAAAGAGAATCTGATTTTAACTGACAGGTCACTTCCTCAGCCTCTATATACTCAACTTCAAGTTCCTACCCAGGGCTGTCTTGGCATTGCACTAATGGGAATGTCACTGTTCCTCACAGTGTTCATCTCCTGAGTTAATTCATGTGGTGTGTTTAAGATGGGACCGTCACATTATTGTTGGTGTGTTGTTTATTATTAAAACTCTATCATAGGAAACTGCTACTTTTCATATCATAACGTTTGAGAGTTCCACACATCATCGCTTAGTCAGATCACTGACATTTTACTGTCTCTCAACTGTGGTTATTTGTGGGACTTTTTCTCCACATATGCTGATTTCATTTAAAATGAGTACTTCGATTTATTCTAATATGACTATCTTCTAGATAAAATGTTAGCTTCATTTCTTCATATATTCATAATATTTACATTTAGTTGATTCTAATCTGCCTGAGCTGTAAGAAAACATTTCCCTGGAACCTAACATAACGGTACTTATATTTCAAAAACAAATGATCAAGATTTCATAATTTCACACTAGCTTTTCATACAGAAAAATAAATAACAGCTGATGCATCAAAATACAAACTTTACCTTGGTCTTAGGCAGAGGCCAAAGCAAGAGGATCGTCATGAGCTTAAGAGCTGTTCCAGACCAGCCTGGATCACACACACACATACACACACACACACACAGAGAGAGAGAGAGAGAGAGAGAGAGAGAGAGAGAGAGAGATGATTAAGAAGAAGAAGAAGAAGAAGAAGAAGAAGAAGAAGAAGAAGAAGAAGAAGAAGAAGAAGAAGAAGAAGAAGA
>NW_026585895.1:39406872-39597486 GCF_907164565.1 Psammomys obesus | reverse complement strand
GAAGAAGAAGAAGAAGAAGAAGAAGAAGAAGAAGAAGAAGAAGAAGACAAAACAGGAAATACAAGAACGGAATTGGAAAACAGCATTGCAGCATGACCACAAGTATATCGGTGTCCTCTTCTCATCATATACTAAGTACATGATGGAATGATAGTTAGTCCTATTTTGTTGAAAATAAACAAAACCAAGAGAGCTGTGTCTAGAGTTTTCAGTGTGAGGAGGATAGTTTCAATTTCAAATCAGCCTGATTCCAGTTCTATTCTTATTTGTCTTATCTCGGCATATTTTTCACAGATTTCTTTTTATATTTCAACCAAAACAGGCTGCTGTGTCAAACCACCTCACTGACATTTTATACCACTCATCCCTGCATAATTCATCTGGGTTGAACTGTCCAACATATTCAACAATTGCCCAGAGCACCCGAAGCCTGCTGGCTTGCTAGAACCTCAGGATAGTAGTCATTAGAAAACTGTCTGCTTCTGAAACTTGTAGAGAGTTGGACTAGATTATTTCTGAGCAGGCACAATCACTGTTCTGTTTCTCCACAGTAGGTTTCAAAGAATATATTATCATGCCCACTTAATCACATCTTGTTCCTGAAAGTTAATTGCAGCAGTAGCAGGTTCATTCCTCACTGTTTATCCTTCTAACTCTCTATGATTGCCTTTAAACAAGATTTCAAATTATTTTAATTCTATCATCAAGAGAGACCCCAACAATCAGAGATGCAGGCATGCTTCCATGTCTGACAGCAAGAAGGGGGTGCTTAAGGAAGAGATATTTGTTGTTTTCAATTTGGGATACATTATTTTACTTCCATAATACTTAAAATAACCTTCACAAGACAATTTAAGAAAGAAAACATAAGGCTGTCTCTTATGCTAACCTCTGAAGTGGATATAGGTTTAACCAAGTATACATGATGAAGTGTCCATGTAAAGAGTTTATTGCCATCATGCTAATACACACAGCAACAGGAATACTTGTTTCTTTTATTTGTCCATATTCAAATGAGAAAAAAAGAAAGTTTCAAATGTAAAATTCAAAATCTGTAGAAAACAGATTTCAGAAGTCAAGACTGGAAGGGTGAAACAACAGGAAATGTCTGCCATGCTCTGCAGTGGATGTCAAGCCCAGTGAAATAGAACAATGACCTTGGCCTTAGAAAAAGGAGCTTCAATGTGTCTGACATGGTTAGTCGTTTCTAGCACAGAACTGTAATAGCAAATAAACTCAGGAGTCTTGGTCTCAATATGAAGATTAACTGCTTTGTAGAAAGTACTGGACAATTGTCAGGCCTAGAAATGAGGAGTTACTAACCTCAGACACAGAAACTCAACACACACTTGAAAGCAAATTTCACAACAGTCTATACAGTGGTTTCTTATAGAACATAAACTAGCATCCAGGCTATGAATGTCAGGGAATGGTATTGGAATTCCCACTTAATACTTAACAATCACATGACCTAACAGTCATTATCAGCACATTGAGAATAAAAGAACCTACATGCAAATGTCTGAAGCATAAGAAACCCTTGATGGTATTTTGTGACAGTGCTCACCTTACTGTTCTTACAATTAGTAAACCTCGAGTCTTTCACCCTTAGAAGAAGGAAGACTTTCCTGTGTTTTTCTACTTAGTATCCCTGAGTCCTATTCTCACTATTCCAAAGGGTTTAACATGTTCTCTAACACCAATGTTGACTAACAAATTAAAGCTAGACTCCCATTCTGGTTAAAGACTGGGTTTTCAAATGTGATTGTTCTTCAATAGGATATCCCACTACAAAATTCAGTCACTTAGATCCTAATTCATGTTTTCTATAGAATATTTAAAGAGCTTGAGTATCTGGATAAAGCAACTCGTTTTCTTTTCTTGCCTTCTAAACTTTATTATTAAGTCTCTCTTTCCAGCTCAGCTTTCAATTTTATGAGATAATGCAAAATTTACTAATTTTAAAATATCCTCCTATCATCCATTTAAGATAGAAGCTAACGAGAAGGCATTACTCCCTCTAGAGAAACTGTGACATTGCACAGGAGATCATATCAACAAAATACATTTTCTGGTCTAATGATTTTCCTATGCTACTAAGCTTTGACTGTCAACTTGACACCTCAAAAAAATGAGTCTTTAAGAATTGTCTAAGTGAGGCAGGCTTATAGCATTCTTGTGAAGGATAATCTCAACTTTTCATTAGTTATAAAAATCTGGGACCATTGTGGGAATCATCATCCCTTAGGCAAGGATTCCTGAACAATTAAGAAAGGAAAAAAGTAGCTGAAACCAAGCAAGCATCAACTCATGTGCTTATTCTTTTTTTCTCTGTTGTGTATATGAGACTTTGAGGCCCTATCTTGACTTCTTCTACCAAAAAATAGACTGTAAAAGCATTTCTGGCCAAATAAACCCTTTTATCCTATGTGGATTTACTTATTTATTTATCTATTCATTGATCCATTGGTCAGGCTGTTTATCACAGCAAGAGAAATGAAACTAGAATGCCTCTGGACATATTGCCAAGTATTAGCATCAACTTTCTAAACAAATCCCTGAGCTTTGAGGATTATATTTTCAGATTCACTATAATGTATTCTCTATGAAAGATCCCTTTCCTAGATATTCAGTCAATATGCAAGATGGTTACTTTTACTGTCTTTGCAAAGGGAGGGGAGGCATGATCATAAGCAACTCAACTGTAGAAAGTGTAATCACCAGCAAATTCTTCTCAGCCTAAGAAGCACTATTATCCAGTTTTTTTGCTGATGATAAAAGGCTAGAATTGAATAGTACTCTCTGTGCAGGCATACCTAAAAAGTACTATTAAAGATGGCAAAATATCCATGAATTGTATGCATTAAATGAGTTTGGAAAGCTCTGTATGCTTCCTAAACTTTGGTGTCAACTTTTTTAGCTTACAATGGATTCTTTTTTTTTTTTTTTAATGAGATCTCAAATTCCACACCTCAGCAACGTTGCAGGCTAATTTTATTTTGTTTCAGTAAAACATTGAGAGTCTATGCAACATCAAGAGCACAGAAATGTTTCATTTACATTTAAGAAGTAATATTTGCACATTCAAAGACATTGAGACAGAAAAAAAAAGCCATTCAACTGGGTTCATGCTACTAATGCTCATATATTTTTGGTGGAACAAAATCTCCTTCAAGGAGAATGCAAATGTGTGAAAAACATTGCAGAGTTCAGTATAAAGTGTAAAAACACTGGTTACTCTTATGACTGATAGGGAATAAGAAACCTGAGGTGAGGATAAAGGCTTAGCCTTTTAAAAATCCAACGTTCTTTGTGGACGTTCTTTGCTGACACTAACATGGAGGTTCTTGTTTGGGCCAAGTGTCCAGACATGGCAGACCTACAGTTTCACTGATGAGCTTCTTCTCTACAGTCTAATTAATCACTGTTCGGGCCATTTACATTTGCATGATGGTTTCTATAGCAGAGTCCCACATAGTCGATGACCCTGTTGTCATGAGTTCTAAAAGCTGGGTAAATTTTTCAGGTCAACGACATGATTATCTGTCCTCTCACCACTTTCCCCTCTATCAAAAGACAAGGGAGACTCCCTTTTGCCTTTATCCTGCAGATTTAGTCTTGGTATGGTCACTTAGAACATAGGAGCCAATATGCCCTTCCTATATGTATTTAAACTTAAGGAAGGTTTGTGAGCAAGACTAAGGGTAATCAATAGGCGCACATGGTGAATTCATTCCTACATGTCAACATTGTAGAAATTTGGACGCAGAGATACAAAAACATGTAATGTTAAATCATATAGGAGCTGACGAATTTCTTGAGAGTTTTGTTTCTAAATTTTTAAGGTAACATACTTGTCCTTATTCTTTTATATTACTTTTATCATTTACAGGATACAAACAATATTGAATAGTCGTATTTTAGCCTGTACAAAAGAGAGGTAAAGAGTACATGTGTCAACTCTCTCCTTCTACATTTATTTCCACCCATATCCTTCTATTTTCGAAAATGAACCTCTTCAACATCTTTGCATATCCCCAGACAGTCCTGTGACTGAATTTCCATATCTAATGTAGGTGCCATATGGGGATGAGATGGCATAATGGAATTTGGTTTCCAGATCTCAATATTTTAAATGAAGACTCAATCACATTTGTCTCCAAGGTAATCCAATGGGGTGCCAATTAGCAGCGCCTTCAAAGTTTAAAATGTTAGGCCATTAGCAAAGGAAGTGGCTGCAAACAATTAAATGAATGAGTTGTTCTGAGATAGGCAGCAGGCTGCCTAAGCTTCCCTTCCTGCAGTAAAGAATGAAGGAGAAACAGCTCAGCAAATCTTCCTATAAAGGAATGCTTATCCCTCAGTGCCGTGGAAACTTGAACGTTTCTTTATGAATCCTCATATGCACACAGCTCTCCATATTTACAGGTTCCAGGTGCTAGCTCAAATATCTGAAAATGTCTGAAAAATAAGCATTTTCACTAATTCACTAATAGGTAAAGTTTTGCTTTGTTTGATCCGGTCATGTGCACTACAGTACTTTCACAACTTTTACACTGCATTAGGAATTACAAAGTAGGAGAAATTTAAAATATACAGAAGTCCACGTCTATATGTCAACCAGCATAAAGAAAATGTGTGGTGTATTTCACAATGGAATATTATTTAGCTGCGAAAAAAATGAAATCATGAAATTTCCAGGCAAATGGATGGAAATAGAAAAGGAATCATTTTAAACGAGGTATCGCCAATCCAGAAAGACAGACATGCTATGTGTAGATTTTGCTGTTAAGTCAATGATAAACTACACTTCACAGAACCACAGAGGGTAGGTATAAAGAAAGAGACTAGAGGGAACAGGTAGAAATCATTAGGAAAGGGAAGTAGAATAGATAGACATGGAAGGATGAAAGGCTAGAACAGGAGGATCGAGTAAGGATGAGAATGGGAGAGGAAGTTGTGTGGTGTGAATATGGGGAGAGACAACTAAAATTAAGCATCTGAAGGTTAGTATGGAAACCTACCACAATAGAAATCTCCTAAAATACATACATATTTGAAGAATAACTAAATGAAATTGCCAAATAATAGAGGAGACAGAGTCCCAACTGGCTCTCTCTTATCACCAGAGATACCAGGGTATCTTTGTACCATGGTTGTGTTTCATCTGATTGAGTTGCTGGCAAAATGGATTCTATGGTGATCTTCATACAAATCAAGCTATTGCTAAGACCATAGTTTGCTCTCCACAAACTTTCAATAAGGCCCCATTGTTTAAAACAACACCCACACAACCTCAGTGAACATGGAGATGTTGAGCTAGTAGCAACACAGAGCTTCCACCCCTATATTCTCACATCGTTTATGTAGGAAGTTACATTCTTCAGGCTATCAAAAGAGCAATGTAAACTCCAACACAGCCATGATCACTTTGATCTACAATGGTCTGCAAAATATGCTAGGAAAATAGTAGTACAAAACTTGTGAGAGTAACCAACCAATAACTGATTTGACTTAAGGTCCACTCCATGAGATGGAGCTCATACCTGGCACTGTTTAAGTGATCATGAAACAGAGACTAGGTATCCTAAGAACCTAGGGTAAAGCCAAATAATATTGGTTTACAATAAAATAAAATAAAATAAAATAGAACTCAAAATGATAATAAAATCATTCTTAATAAGATTCTGCTTTATTCAAAGATCAGTATGTCATTTCAGCCATCATCAGAGAAGCTCCTCCTGCACCAGATTGGGGAAAAAAATAGAGTCCCAGAGCCAGACAGTATACAGAAAGTGAGATATCTTTGGACATTCAACCCTAAGTCATATATCTCTATCAAATTCCTCCCGTCAGGGCCAAGAGCACCCCTTAGAAGATGAGACAGAAAGAGTGTAAGGGCCAGAAGGAATGAACACCACCAAAAAAACAAGGCTCTCCAAGTTAGCAGTTGTCAACCTGTGGCTCACAATCCCTTTAGGGGTCACATATTAAATATCCTGCATATCAGATATTTATGGTGATTCATACCAGTAACTACATTGCAGTTATGAAACAGCAACAAAATATTTTAAGGTTTGTGTTACCACAACATGAGGAACTGTACTAAAATGTCATAGCATTATGAAGGTCGAGAACCATTGCTCTACGTCAAACTATCAAAGTCCATATGAACTCACAGAGACTGAAGCCACAGGCACAGGGCCTGCATTGGTCAACATAAGGTCTCAGCATATGTATTATGACTTCCATTTTAGTGCTTATATTGGATTCCTTAGTGTGTAAACAAGCAAGTTTCTGATTCTTGAGCCTTCTCTTGGTCCCTTTTTCTTGTTTTGGTTTGTCTTTTCAACTTTGGTATGACACATTTTGCTTTGCCTTGTATTTTATTTTGTTATATTTAAAAGTGAAAGAATGAATAAATTAGTGATTGAAAACATAGCCATCACGGTAAGGGTTAGCCACTTCACTGTCATTAATGTCTGCTGAAACAAGAAAAATCAGTCTCTCCAATGGAGTGTTAATGGGTGTATATAAAACACTCCAAGGCAGACTTCATGTTCAGGACCATTATGTAATGGAATCCCCAGGTTTTTGTGTGCTTTTATTTGGACAGTTTGGTGGGATGTTTTGTTTAGTTTTTGTTTTTGTTTTTGTTGAGGCATTGTTTTATTGGTCTTGAGGGGGTTTATTGTTTTGGGGGACATTTCATTTTTTAAATAGAACTTAGAGTTGGGAAGGTAGAGAGAAGGAGAAAATCTGGAAGGACTTGGAGGGAAAATATGATTGAAATATATTTTAATTAAAATGTTAAATGACGTAAAGATAAAAATAAAATAATATAAAAACCTAATTTAAAACAGAGAAGACCAGATGTATGTAATGAACAAAACTATCGTACTTTACACAAATGACTGAACTGCCATTACATACTGTTATCTGAAGGAGGTTCTAAAACGAGCTTCCCAAGGACACCAAGTGCTGATATTTATGTAAAGAAGAGGTGGCCTACCAAGAGAACTTGAGTGAGGATGCCTTGTCTGTCTTCTGGCATTAGAAATATTGACATATGCATGGAATTTTCAAATATGCATCCTGTTTACTTGAGGATAAGGACCAGAGTGTCAAATCAGGCAGACAAAGGCTTATTACACATAAAAGAATGTAAAACTAACATGTATAATATCGAATGACTCTGTTGATGCCAATATATGTATAATCTTGGACAGATTCCTTTAAGTGTTCCTCATAAAGGGTCATATGACACCTTTAGAAGTGAAGGGACGCTGGAATTTAGTATCTGAGGAAATAGGTGATGAATAAAGCCTTGATTTATAGACAAAATCTTGTAGGATACATGGATATATAAATGTCTAGAGACTGTGAGTTACCATATACTTACAGGAAGCACAATCTACCCCAGGGTTAGCAAGCACAGTTTTCCCAAATTAAAACTTTTTCTGTCCCTTCATATTTTCCCTTCTTCCAAATTTATAAGGAGCCTCAAGCAAAAGAAGAATTGGGGAAGTAGAAGAGCCAGATGACAAAAGAGGACAGAATACATATTACCTTGTCTTTGAAAGCGTGTGTACTTAAGGCAAGTCCGCATTAGAAAAAGGAGAAAAAGTTTGGATTTAGGGAAAGTTAGAGGTTTTGCCATTAATTAGACTAGGTGTCCTGGTAAAGTAGACAAGAGTTGTTTATGACTCCTTGGGGTTGCTAAGAAATCCCTAGGTTCTGCCAAATACTATATCCAAAGTAAGAGAGGTGACTGAGTGGGATTGAAGGGTTGCTTGAGGTAGAGTACACTCTGTGTTTCCTTTACACTGTGTAAGATATTCACATATTTAGCATGAAGATTGGGACATTTATGTCTAAACGAATGCTATTTACATGGAGACTAATATTGAATGTGGGAGGGAATTAATCACTATTGTGTCTTATTAATGATTATTCTTGGAATGTTTACATCTCAAGATAATCTATCATATTCCATTTTTAGCTGTATTCAATGTTAAGTAATATTCATAATAGTTGACATGCCTGCATACTAAACTAAGGAACAAAACCTTTCTGAAATGAGTTTAATAATAAGGGTACATAAAGAAATGGAATCTAGGTCTATAAACTTGACAAGGAAGCATTCACCTCCTTAAGAGCCTGGGTTCTTTTACATGTGTATTGTGTCACTATGTCATGATGATGAGATTCACAGGGCAGTGGCACCCCTTCGAAAGGCCCTGAGTTCAATTTTGAGTAACCATGTGGTAGCTTATAATGATCATATAATAAGATCTGGTGCTTTCTTTTGGCCTGCAGGCATACACGCAGGCAGAATAGTATATAAATGAAAAATAAATTTTTGGGCCTGGAGAGATGGCTCAGAGGGAAAGTCTCATAATGTACAAGTCAAAATTGCCAGACATCACATCCAGACTTTACCATAATCACTCTAGAAATAACACTTATGTCTTAGTTTGCTTTTTATTACTGCCATTATGGTCATGACAAAAGTCATTCAGGGTGGAAAGGGTTTATTCCCTCTTACTGGTTGCAGCCATCAAGATGGACTTTGGGTCTGAAACTCATGGAAAGAAGCTGGAGTCAGGGCTTGAAGGAGAGATCACAGTCTTGCTCATCCTTTTTTTTTTTTTATATCTACCTACGACAATCTGTATAGAACAGGCACTGCCCATAGTAAACTGGGTCCTCTCACACAAATTATTAGTTTAAGAAAATGCTTCACAGACTTGCCTATAGAAAATGCTATGAAAGAATTCTCTCAATTTTGATTCCCACCTCCCAGGTAACTCTAGGTTTTGTCAAGCTGACAAAAAATTCTAGCCAGAAACCTTATGTTTTTCTTTCTTTCAGCTGATGAAAGCTATTTCTGAATCCCTTCGTTGGATTTCTACCCAAATTTTACTAGCCAATCTCAAACCTGTTGTTCTCACAGTATGTAAGAACTTCCTGATTCAGCCAAAAACCTTGGGCCCAGGGGGTCCTGCAGAGACTGATACTTCAGCCAAGGACCATGCCTGGAGAGGACCTAGACCCCCTGCTCAGATGTAGCCCAGAGGCAGTTAAGTTTCCAAGCATGTTCCCTAGTTAGAGGAGCCGGGTCTGTCTCTGATATGAACTCAGTGGCCGGCTCTTTGATCACCTTCCCCTGGGGGATGGTGCAGCTTTGCCAGGCCACAGAAGAAGATGATGCAGCCAGCCTTGATGAGACCTGATAGGCTAGTGTCTGATAGAAGGGGAGGAGGGCCTCC
Source organism: Psammomys obesus (assembly GCF_907164565.1). Classification (NCBI taxonomy): domain Eukaryota; kingdom Metazoa; phylum Chordata; class Mammalia; order Rodentia; family Muridae; genus Psammomys; species Psammomys obesus. The sequence goes on along the minus strand of NW_026585895.1, from coordinate 39,588,214 downwards.
TCTATCAGTGGACTAGGGAAGGGGTATAGGGAAAAAAGAGGGATGGTGTGAGGGACTGGGTAGAGATGACAGAGGGGGCTACAACAGGATACAAAGTAAATAACTTATTATAAAAATAAATAGTAAATATTAATTAAAAACATTCTGTTTATAAGAATAATCAAAATTGATCAGTATCTTTGGGATATGAGAAGACAGTCACAATTTTTATCAGTTAATTACTTTGGTATCTTTTCTTTTACTATATAGATTGCACTTATTGAACACTTTTAATGAGAAAAATAGTCCCATCCATTTCTAGACTATTGATGTTTGCAAAACAATCTGTCATGAAGGAATAATTAAATCAGCTTCATCAAACGATACATGTATAAGTTTTAACTAAGGTGAGTGACTTTGGTGTTATAAGCCATTTATATGTAGTAAAATATTATCTATTAAAACTGCAACATGAGACAAGGACTACCCCACATCCTCCACCTGCCATTTTCCAGGCCCTACCTCTAACTGGCAATCCCAGAAATGGCTGTCATCAGGGACTGCCAGTAACACTGGGGCCTGCCCCTTGCTTTCCATGAGTCAGTTCCTGGGCCCCAGGTCTACCTTCAGTCTCAGAGGCAGCAGCCTTCAGGGACTACCTGAAATGGCAGCCAGTGTCTGTGGCCATCAGGACATATCAGGGGCCACCAAACATGCCAACACCAGGGACAACCAAATGGCTAAAGGCCAGTGGAAAAACACACTCAACAAAACCCAGGGAAATATGGCAACGTGAGAACCCAGCTGTCCTATTACAGCAAATCTTGGATTTCCTAACAAAACTGAAGTGCGTGCGCGCGCGTGCGTGCTGCATACACACACACACACACACACACACACACACACAGACACAAATTACCTTAAATCTGATCTTATGAGGATAATATAGGACTTTTAAGAGGAAATGAATAAGTCCCTCAAAGAGATACAGGAAAATAGAGTCAAACAGAGAAGGAAATGAATAAACTGTTTAAGACCTGAAAAGGGAAATAGAAGCAATAAAGAAAACACAATTTAAGGCAATCCTAGAGACAGAAGGAGAACAGGAACTATAGACACAAGATCAGCAATGGACTAAAAGAGATGGAAGAGAGAATCTCAGGCACAACAGATATGATAGAAGAAATGAATACAGTGGTCAAAGAAAATCTGAAATCTAAAAAGGTTCTAACACAAAACATCCAGAAAATTTGGAACACCATAAAAGATCAAACTCAAGAATAATAGGACCATGCATGTAGATAACTTAGAACCCCTGCACAGAAGTAGTCCAAAGCAGCTCAATATCCAAGAAGGTTCCCCAATAATAGGACCAGGGACCATCTCTGACATGAACTCATGGGCTGGTTCTTTGACCACCTCCACCCGAGGAGGGAGCAGCCTTACCAGTCCACAGAGGAAGACAAAGAAGCCAGTTCTAATGAAACCTTACAGTCTAGGGTCAGATGGAAGGGGAGGAGGACCTCCCTTATCATTGGATTGGGGGAGGGGCATAGGTGAAGAAGAGGGAGGGAGGGTAGGATTGGGAGGGGATGAAGAGGGCCTACAGCTGGGATACAAAGTGCTTAAACTGTAACTAAAAAAAAATTAAAGAAAAAAAAAGAATAATAGGAATATATGAAGGAGAAGATTCCCAGCTCATAGGTTCAGAAAATAACTTCAGCAAAATCATAGAAGAAAATTTCTCTAACCTGAAGAAAGAGATGTCTATAAACATACAAGAAGCCTGCAGGACATCAAATAAAAAGGACCAGAAAAGAAAAGAAAAATAAAGAAAATATTCTTCTGCCACATAATAATAAAAACATTAAATGTACAGAACAACAAAAAAAATATTAAAAGCTGCAAGGGATAAGAGCCAAGTAACATTTAAAGACAGACCTTTTAGAACTACACCAGACTTCTCAACAGATAATTTAAAAGCTAGAAGTGTTTAGACAGATGTCTCGCAGACCCTGAGACCACAAATGCCAGCCCAGACCACTCTATCCAGCAAAACATTCACTGGACACAAACTCATTTGCCAGCTTTTTGATCATTTTCCCCTGGTAGGTCTGCCTTGACAGGCTGCAGGGGAAGAGGACACACTCAGTCCTGATGCAACTTGATGAGTGGGGGTGCAAGGTAAAGGAAGATCCCTTTTTCTGATGGTGGGACTGGGAGGAGAGGAGAGATGCGTTTCAAAAAGGATATAAAGTGAAAAACAAAAGGAATATTAAAAAGCAAACAAATAAGAAAATCATGAGGTTTGCAGGCAAGTGGATGGAACTAGAAAATATCACCCTGAGTGAGGTAATCCAGACCCAAAAAATACATTAAGTATGTACTTATAAGTGGATATTAAACATGTAGTGCAGGATAGCTACCCTACAGTCCACAGACCCAAAGACCCTAAGTAGCAAGGAGGGTCCGAGGGAGGATGATTTAATCTCACTCAGAAGGGGGAATAAAATAAACATTGGAAGTAGATGGAGAGAGACTGGGTGGGGAGGGGAACGAGGGTGGTGATCACGTAAGGGGAGAGCAAGGCTTGGTGATGAGAGGGCTAGGAGAGATAGGTGAAACCGACGTCGGGGGAGGTATCTCTGGGACACCACCTTGAGGTAGGCTCCTGAGAGGACATGGGGGTAACTCTAGCTAAGATGTCTAACACCAGGGGATATGGAGACTTAAGGGACCACCTCCAATATCCAGTCATGACGTCAGTGGAGTGAGGGGGACACCAACTCATTCCCCAAACGCCCAACCCAAAATTTACTCTGACTACCTATGGTACATACAAAGATGGAGCAGAGACTGTGAGAATGGTCAGTCAGTGACTGGTCCAACTTGAGACACACCCCATGGAAGAGAGCCAACGCCTGACAGTATAAATGATACATTGCTGTGTTTGCAGACAGCCTAGCATAGCTGTCCTCTGAGACGCTCCTCCCAGTAGCACATCAAAACAGATGCCGAGTCCCACAGCCAAACATTAGGCAGAGTTCTGGGAGTCTTGTGGAAGAGTGGGGAGAATGAAAGAGGGACTTCAGGTTGGGGAGAAACCCACGAGAAGACCAACAGTCTTTGAACTGGGCCCATGAGGGCTCACAGAGAGTGAACCACCAACCAAAGAGCATGCATGGACTGGTCCTAGGCCCCTACACGTATGTAGCTAATGGGCAGGTTGGTATTCGTGAAGGTCCCCTAGCAATTTGAGAGAGGCCTGTCTGACATGGACTCTATTGCCTGATTTTGGATCACTTTCCCCTAGCTGGGCTGTTTTTTTCTGTCCTCAGTGGAAGGGGTTGTGCTTAGTCCTGATGTGGCCTGATGTGTTGGGACAGGTTAGTGCAGAGGGAAGGCTTCCCTTTTCTGAGGAGAAAGGGAGGAGGGAATGGGGAAAGAGGGTAGGAGTATGTGACTAGGAGGAGAGTAGTGAGGGGTCTGCAATAGAGATGTAAAGTGAATAAATAAATAATGGAAAAACACAGATTCTTTACTAGTACATTATGTATTTTAGCATAATGACTCCAGATGACCAGTCAAAAATATCAAAGAGAGAGAAAAACTGAACTACAGCTAATGTAAGGGAATATGAACTAGTTTTAGGTTTTAGTGTATTTTCCCCAGCAAAACAGTAACAAAATTACATTTAACTGAAAAACTGATTAATCACTTAGATTCCAGAAAAAAAAAAAATACAATAGGAAACTACAATAGGAAATAGCAGTCCCTAAAATTGTCAGTTTCACAGAGAAGATGAAACAAACAACAACAAAAAAGAGGAAATAGTATGAAAACCTATTACAGGTGGACAATGGTTACTAAGTTTCTGGTGTCAGCTTCCATATTTATGAACTGCCTTGCTTGGCTAACAGAAAGACGGAGCTTGATCAAATTGCCTCTTTGTTTTTTGCTTACCTCTTGTTTTTCTGGATACCAAGCTTTAATTGCCTGTTTGTTTGATCAACCCCCAGGAAAGCCTTCTTTTTTTTTTTTTTTAAGCCACAGCCTAAGCCTTGTCAAGCCTTCTTCTCTACCACCTGGGGAGGTTTTGTGACTTTCATTTTGGAAGAACTCTTTTAATCTAAAAATAAGGAAACATCTCCAGTTCTTTTAATTCTCATAATACCTACATAACTACTAGTCACAGAGATATATCCCATAAATCAACTCATGTAACTCATTTTAGTGGAGCATTGTTTGATACTTGCTTATGTGAATGAATGACCGCTATAATGTTGGAAATCTACTTTGTAATTAACCTACCTAACAAAAGCACAGGAGCCCTCTAAAACAATAGGGGAACAAGGAGTCACAGCTCACATAACGACATAATGACATACAGGCATTTCTCTACCCATGAAAGAAAATATTTCTCATGAGTTAAGTGCTGAGCTACCCTAGCGACTCCATCTTAGAGTACTGGTCATTTTAATCACATTTGAAACATATTTTAAACAGTAAAACAGATTTGCCAGAATAACTAGAGGATTATTACATTCAGCATTGAAAAATGGATACCCAATATCCTCACTGTACTTCCTAAAATGACGTATTATTGCAATCACAGTAAATATTGAACAATCAGGCAAAGGATACATTATGCCCTATCTGACGCGAATGTTTCATCAAGTATTAATACTTGCAGGGTGGCATAGTGCCTACAAGCCAAAGCCCCAGAACTTCAACACTTATTTGGAAGAGAGAATTGACGCCTGAAAGCTTTCCCTTGATATCCGTAGCTGCAGTTTTCCCATACACATTCATGCATAGACACACAAATTCTTAATTTTATCTACTCTGGCAAAAACAAACAACCAAACAGCAGCAAAAACCGACACATTACTCTCATTCACTGCCTCTTTTTTTCCAAGAGAAGCTGGCATAAAACTCCACACTGAGTTATCTAATTTGTTGGAACTGGTGCACATTTCCTGCAAAACAGGTCTCCTCATCCAACCTGAATAAAAGTCTAAGTATCTGAGCTGTGCGGGTGAAGAACCCAATAGAATTGCTGCAATGTCTGCTGCATCTTCAAACAAGATAACTCCGGTAAATAACCTCGGTTTTCAAATTTTATAAGTGAGGTATCTTCAGTAATTAAATGATAATTAAACTTGCAATTTACCATCTGGTCTTATAGTATCACTCTTAATGGCTGATACTGGGCAAAAAGTTAAATTGGGTTTAAATTTCCTCATAATAAAATTAGGATCATGGACTCTAATCTTGAGGGTTACAAGAACATGTACAGTACATTACAATAACTGTTCAGCATTTCAGTTGTATGACATGCTCATTCAATAGCTACCGTGAGAGAATATTTTTCCTTTTTAAATTTTTTTATATTATTATGTTTCATACTTTATTCAATTTGTATCCTGATTGTATCCCTCTTCCTCATCTCCTCCCCATCCCACCCTACCTCCCTCTTCTCACTCTATCCACCTTCCCTAGTCCACTGAAAAGGGGGAGTCTTCCTCCCCTATTATCTGATCTTAGCCTATCAGGTCTCATCAGGACTGCCTGAATCCTCTTCCTCCGTGGCATGACAAAGGCTTCATCACCCAGGGGAAGTGATCAAAGAGGCAACCAAGTTCATGACAGAGACAGTTCCTGCTCCCCTTACTTGGGAACTCTCGTGGAGACTGAGCTGCCAATCGGCTACATCTGAGCAGTGTGTGTAGATCTTCTCCATGAATGGTCCTTGGTTGATGCGTCAATCTCTGCAAGTCTCCCTGGGCCCAGATTTTTTGGCTTTGTTGGTCTCCTTGTGAAGCTCTTGTCCCTTCCAAGTCCTTCTATTCCCTCACTTTTTCTATAAGACCCCTTATGCTCTGCCCAAGGTTTGGCTGTGAGTCTCTGTTTTAAGTTAAATCCCCTGCAGGGTAGAGTCTTTCAGAAGACATCTGTGGTAGGTTCCAGTCCTGTTCCCTCTCTTCTGTTGCTTCTGCAGTCAATCCTGCTTGCCCTTCTGAATGAGATTTAAGCATCCTCTATAGAGTCCTCTTTGTTGTTTACCTTCTTTAGGTCTGTAGATTTTAGTATGTTTATCTTATATTGCATGAATAATATCTGCTTATAAGTAAGAACATTTTTAAGGGTATAATACTTATATTCAGTCTCTCGGTGAGTAAATACAGTTGGTCTCAGGGATTTTTGTTCTATTGTGCAACGTTTACAACTGTAATTTCATGAAATGCCTTTCTTCCAAACAATACAAAAATGTCACTGCAAAAAAAACAGAATGTGTGTTTTTAGCCTTGTTCCTATCAACTCTATGTCGGTTGCACAATATTTTTTTAATACAATGTAAGTATCTACCACTTACATCTGTTTAAACCTTGTAGCCAACACCAACTGCTGTCGCCAATGACTGTCACTGAAACTAGTAGAGTCTAGAAAACACATCAATCAAATATCACCTAATGCCCTATTAAGAGTAAATGAGGTCACCTTTCACACATGGGGAAGCAGAAGGCACCTTCCTCATCTCATTGAAACAATTTGGCACAGTAACATTTTATTGAAAAGCCATTATGTTATTGGACAGACTTTCTGGTTGGTCAGATGTTTGTAAAAAGTTAGTGTATGGATAGACGACCTACATTCTTTGCTAAATGGCCCCTATACAACATACACATCTTTATGTTTAGTTTATCAAATTTGTTTCATCCTCTGTTGAACAAGTATCTGTCTTTGATGGTTTTTATTTATCTTATCAAAGCAAAGCCAGAAGTAGGCTGCTGGAACCTGATGCACAAGCAGGTTATTTCTCATTATTTTAGCTATTCTTGGATATTGAGTGAGTTACACGCTGTAAGGGGTGAGGTTCTGTTGCATACCACTCACCTGTACTGCTTGAAACACCAGGTTTAACCTAGTACTTCAAAACAGCAATAACGAAGTACAACCACCACTTTGGAAATCAACCTTGTGCTTTCTCAGAAAATTGGGAATAGTTCTACCTCAAGACTCAGCTTACTGCTCCTGAGCATATACCCAAAAGATGCTCCATCATACCACAAAGACATTAGCTCAACTATTTTCATAGCAGCTTTATTTGTAATAGCCAGAAACTGTAAATAACCCAGATTTCCCTCAACTGAAGAATGGATAAAGAAAATATGATACTTTTATACAATGGAATTATTAAGAACAAGGAAATCATGAAATTTGCAGACAAATGGATTGAACTAGAAAAGATTAACCTGAGTGAAGTAACCCATATCCAGACTCACATGATATGTACTCCCTTACAAGTAGTTTTTAGCCATTTAGTACAGGATAACCATACTACAATCCACAGACTCAAAGAAGTTAAATAACAAGAAGGGTCCAAGGGAGGGTGCCTGAATCTCACTCAGAATGGGAAATAAAATTAGACTTTGGAAGGGGAAGGATTGGGAACTGGTTGGGAGAGGGAGTGGGGAAAGAAAGTGGGGATCAGGTGTGGGGAGAATGGGAAAGGAAGGTGAGAGGGCTAGGAGATAGAAGTGAAACTGATGCTGGTTGGAGGGGAAGGCATCTCTGGGACAGGCTGAAGATATGCATCAGGGTAAGCTGCTTGGAAGATATGGGGGTAACTCTAGCTGAGACTCCTAGCACCAGGGCAGATGGAGACTGAAGTGGCCACCTCCAATATCCATATCCAGGTAGGACGTCCTGTGGTGGGAGAAGGACACCACCAGTCTTCCCTCCTACACAAAACCTTTGACCCAAAGTTAGGATTTTAGATAAGATATAAATAGTGAATACTCCACTAAAGGTCATAGAAACACAGGTTCAAGTTTCTGGGCTTGAGTTGGTGATATTATTTTTTTAATATATTTAATTAATATATTTGTTTACTTTACATTCCAGTTGTTGATCACTCAGTCCTCTCCTCTAGGGCCCACCGTCTCTCTGTCTCTTCCCCCTACCTCATCTCCTTTACCCCTCAGAAAAGGAGAGGCCCTTTCACCTACCTATCCCAGCACATCAAGTTACATCAGGACTGAGAACATCCTCTTCCACTGTGGCCTGGCAAGGCAGCTCTGCCAGGGAGAAGTGTTTAAAAAACAGGCAGCAAAGTCCATGTCAGAGTTGGCCCCTTATCCCTTACTAGGGAACCCACACGAAAACAAAGCTGCCCATTGGGTACATATGTGTAGTGGGCCTAGGTGATGATTTTTAGTAATCCATTATACCAATAAATTTTTATGTTCTACACAATATTGTGACTCCAAACAGAGTATAAGGGTAAGCAATAAAATTATAAATACCATCTGTTTTAAATAACTAGCATTTAACTCAAATCTATTCTCTGTTTTGACAATTTTAAACAGTTATGTAAGTTATTACAACTTAACAATATTACATGTTTGCAAAAGTCACAAAGAATCACATTGTTTTATGTTTACCTAAAATTACAAATAATATTTTAATATACATAAGTGAATGTTTACATTATGTGTGTGTGTGTGTGTGTGTGTGTGTGTGTATTTGTGTGAGAGAGAGATTTAAATTAAGTAATGCCACAAGGGAATGATAATACCCTCCAAAGAACCGTATTCTATCTAACAAACCCCAGTATTAGATATGAGAATACTCCCAAAACAATACTGTGTTTTGCGATAGACAATTAATATGAAGATCCAAAATGATCAATTTGCAGATAATAAGATTATAGATTGCTCAGTTCTAAAAGACAGCTATATTACATTGCCTCTCCCAATGTTTAGGGATAATTTTGAAGAGAATGATAGAAGACTATAAGATGCAAAGGGTGTCAGACATGACATGACAGTTATATGTATTAATTCAAAATGGCTGAAAGACATACATGAATATAGAAGGAAAAAGTAGAATGGAGGATAGGAGAGGAATTGGAAAGAATAGAGTGGTAGGGCATGGACCTAAACAAGTTATATCCAAGCAGGAATGACAAGTAAAATATTGAATATATGTTGTATGCTTGTACAGAGTTCACAAGTTAGTAATAATGAATATGTGCACAATAAAATATAACTTTGTTAATAAACTATGCTGTGTTATTTTATTTACTAAATAGAAGAACACCTCAAAAAATTTATGCTATCTCAATAGTCAGTGGATGAAAACTCATTAACTTCATTAAAATTTAAATTTTTGTTAGATGCTCTGTCTACTGCAATAAAAAAGCAGATACATTGATTTAGCAATCTGAAAACGATAACTCTTTTAGAAATGAACATGCCTCTGTGATTTCTTCTCACTTTAAGTCTCTATCTTTTCCAGGCCAGAATATACTTTCTTATATATATATTCACATAATAACAGTATTCAACGTTCTATATTTCTAGTTGGCATGCATAATTTTCTCATGATAATTTAAAAATATAGTAGCATCCTTGAGAATATTTTCATATAAATTAAATTGTTCATTTTATAGGTGACTTAAAACACAAGGAGAAAAAATCTTCAAACATTTCATGATCTCCATTTTCATAACAAGATTGCATTATTAAAATTTTCTAAGTAAAAGAAAATTGAGTGGAAAATTTTAACCCTCTCTAATTTTTACAGTTTGTTAACCTTTATACAAGTTTTGTTCTTTTCATTATAAGTTCACTGTGACTGACCTTAAGGATCTAGTTTCTGTCTGAACTCAGAGTTATTTTTAAGATTGTTAAAGCCTGGATCGGATAAAAATGACTTAGGAGTAACATGTTAGGGAATAACATGGATTGATATAGAAATTTAAAACTAAAAGCTCATAGGTCTGGTATCAATGCATTCATATGCTATCCCCCCACCGAAAATCTAATATGGTTAGGAAACAAATTAGGAGACAGAAGAAGAACTGACTTGAGTAGGGACCCAGGATGCCTTTGTAAATCTGCAGTTATTGACCAAGGACTTAAGGATGTTGAATCATACATTTCTGTGAAATGAAATAATATACTAAAGTAAGCAAGGCAGAAATGAACTTATAAGATGCACAAAGGTTCTTTGAAACATCCATAGCATAATCAGGAGAAGGTGTGTAGACTAAAAAGAAACAATTTGATATAGATTCTACAGATCAATATCCTAGTGATTTCAACCAGCAACTGAATAAAGCTGTGTTACCTTAGTAACACGATACCTGCTTTATTAGTAAATACCTATATTTTCCATGGCTCATTTCCTGCCCATCAATTTTTGCTTTGAAAGAGTTGACTTGTAGGGAACACTTGAGAAAAGAGAAACAAAGACTTTAATTTAATTTTTGAACTTCAAATACTAGGGAAAATTTTATACAATTTTCTTCTGGCTACAATCAGTTCATTTCATATTTTATAAATGAGCCAGGATGTAGAGGAAATGCTATGCTTTGATTCAGAGGCTGAAAGACGAGCTATATAGTGTTAGAAAAGCCAAACCAAAATTTCTCACCAAAGAAATTCATGAGATTATGTGGACTGTAGTTCAATTTTTGCAGGCATAAAATATTTTTCTTCAGTTAGAAAATGTACCATTGGAGGGGAACAAAATTGTACTTTATGTCATAATAGGAATGTCAGAAATATTTTAATATTATTTAAGATACCTTATTAAGAAAGAATCCATGAGTTGTCATACTATTTTAATTGTATTGAAAACCATCCTTAATGCCCAGCTACAAAGAATGGCATTTCTTATTTTGTCACATTAATATTTGGTGTATCCAGCTAGCATGCGTTTTTATGTATTCACTTCTCATATATTCAGTTTGGCATCTCATTGCCTCATATCTCATATTTTGCTAACATTAAATTACAGTGACATTATTGGTATTTATTTGTTACTATCTCAACATTTAATTTAGTGTGGTTTATATAAATCTTATATTCATTGTTTAAAATTGGATTTCTGTTCTTCATGTGTCTTAGATAAACTTCTTTGTTACTTTGTCACTTTTTGTTATTGTGGCAATATTTGTACACTATTATTAAGAATAAATTTCATATTTTAAATTATTTCAAGCTCTGGTAAAGTGTAATTTACTATTTTATAAAAATAGTGGTTTGGGTATCATATATAAATGCTCATTGCAAAATGCAAAGCTATGCAGATTTTTTTAAGTTTCTTTTTAGAAGTTTTAACTTTTTTTCATTTTGCATTAAACTCACTGACTTTTTGAAAATTTTGTATAAGTTGTGTGTATATATGGCAACATTATTTAATAGTTTTCAGCACCATTTTTGTGTGTCCTAGTCATGAAACATCTTTGGCCACCAAGCCAGACATCAAGCTAGGTTGAACAAAGAACGACCATCTGCTCTTCCCCTGACTTATATGAAAACACTGCCAACAAGGTGCCTCTTTAACCATTGCCAGGGAGGGGAGGCAGCAGAATTTTTTAAAGAGTATTTTGTTGTTGTTGAATTTTGTTTTGTAAAACTATAGCAACAACAAAACCAAAAACAAGTCAATTGATTGTACTTCTGTTGATATGGTTTGGTCTGTACCTCGAATATACATCCATCACCACAAAAGTCTTGTTTAGTAGAGAGATACACAAAGTATATGTTCGTCTTTAAATTTGCCTTAGATTGAAACTAAAAGCTTGTCTTAGGACAAGTTCTAAACATTGCTCCCCTGTTGCATTTCCCTTCTTAATATCTTCATGTCTACATTAATTTTCAGAGCCTGCTCACCAAGACGTGCTGAGTGAAGCCTGACCAAAAGAAACCATTTTTTCACTTCAGAAGATGAGTAGGAATGTATTGAACAGATCTGCAATCAGGAGAGCCATATGGTGTGGGGCAGAAGGGGAGAGAAGGCAAGTTGTCAATGTGTGGGATGTGAAAAGAAGTAGGTGTCCTTCAGCATGTGCAATATGGACAAGCAGGGGGATGGTACTGTGGTGAAATGTTTTACTCCTGTTGTATCTTCTTTCCTCTAGGATTGATCTGTTGCTGTCTAAACAAGCAGTTTCATATTATGGATGAACATAAGACATATAGCACAGTGGTATCTTAGATAAAGGCACCAAATATCTATTTTCTCATTTTAAAATGATCTACAAAGTAGAAAAGCAATGTCAGTTTTTAAATGATGTTTTCCCCAGACGTGGCAAGCAGGATGCAGAGCTAAAATCCTTCTGTTCTGCTGGTGAGTGTCCCTTTGCAGAGATTTTGTTCCCATATGGCAATTTTATTTCTTCATCTACCCCTCTAAAGAAATAACATTAACTGCTGAATTTTTTATATTTATTTCCCTAGCACATTTTATTTAGCAGAATTTGATAGTTATTCACACTGGAAGAGTCACTCTGAGTCAAGCCACAGCAGTTCCACCCCACTGATGCCTCCAGTTGCTTTGATTCTTCTTAATAATCTCCAAACAATTTGAAAATCAGTTAGCAATAACTTCCTGCTTTGTTTAGAAAGATTGTGTGATAGATTTCAAAGAGATTCACAAATATACTATCTTTTTATTCATATATTTTTATTTATCTTCATGTTTAGTTTTCTTTTTTCTTTATTATTATTATTAATTACACTTTATTAATTTTGTATCCCCCCATAAGTCCCTCCCTCCTCCCCTCCCGATCCCACCCTACCTCCCCTTTTTTCATGCATGCTCCTCCCCACGTCTACTGATAGGGGAGGTCCTCCTCTCCTTCCTTCTGATCTTAGTCTATCAGATCACATCAGGAGTGGCTGCATTGTCTTCTTCTGTGGCCTGGTAAGGCTGCTCTCCCCTCAAGGGGAGGTGATCAAAGAGCAGGCCAATCAGTTTATGTCAGAGGCAGTCCCTCTTCCCATCATTATGTAAGCCACTTGGACACTAAACTGCCATGGGCTACATCTGTGCAGGGGTTCTAGGTTATCTCCATGAATAGTCCTTGGTTGGAGTATGAGTCTTTGGGAAGTTCCCTGTGTTCAAATTTTCTTGTTCTGTTGCTCTCCTTGTGGAGTTCCTGTCCTCTCCAGCTCTTGCTATTTCCCACTTCTTACATAAAATTCCATTCACTCTGCCCATCAGTTGGCCATCAGGCTCAGCATCTGCTTTGATAGTCTGCAGGGCAGAGGCTTTCAGATGCCTTCTGTGGCAGGTTCCTAGGTTGTTTCCTGTTTTCTTCTTCTGGCTTTCAGAGGCCCTCTGTAGCAGGTTCCTAGGTTGTTTCCTGTTTCCTTCTTCTTCTGATGTCTATCCTCTTTGCCTTTCAGGATGGGGATTGAGCGTTTTAGTTAGGGTCCTCACTTTTGCTTAGTTTGTTTAGATGTACAGATTTTAGTGGGTTTATCCTATGTTGTATGTTTATATGAGTGAGTATATACCGTGTGCGTCTTTTTGCTTCTGGGACAACTCACTCAGGATGATCCTTTTCAGGTCCCACTATTTACCTGCAAATTTCATGATTTCCTTATTTTTCATTGCTGAGTAATACTCCATTGTATAGATGTACCCCAATGTCTGCATCCATTCTTCAGTTGAGGGGCATCTGGGCTGTTTCCAGCTTCTGGCTATTACAAATAAAGCAGCTACAAACATGGTTGAGAAAATGTCCTTTTTGTGTACTTGAGCCTCTTTTGAATATATGCCTAGGAGTGGTATGGCTGGATCTTGGGGAAGCACAATTCCTAGTTGTCTGAGAAAGAGCCAGATTGATTTCCAGAGTGGTTGTACAAGTTTACATTCCCACCAGCAGTGGAGGAGGGTTCCCCTTTCTCCACAACCTCTCCAGCATGTGTTGTCCCTTGAGTTTTTCATCTTGGCCATTCTGATGGGTGTAAGGTGAAATCTCAGGGTTGTTTTGATTTGCATTTCCCTAATGGCTAATGAGGTTGAACATTTCTTTAAATGCTTCTCTGCCATTCGATATTCCTCTACAGAGAGTTCTCTGTTTAGCTCTGTTCCCCATTTTTTAAGTGGATTACTTGGTTTGCTGCTTTTCAGCTTCTTTAGTTTTTTATATATACTGGATATGAGTCCTCAATGTCTGCTCCAAAAAATCAAAGTTTTGCTTAGTTTATTTATTGCAGTACTCCCAGAACTCATTTTGGTATACAATAAACAAGTGTTTGATTCATAAACTGTAATGATAATATCTAGATATATTACTATTATACACTTTTATTATATAGTATTTTATTGAAAATATAACTATATACAAAACTTTTCAGCATATGAAAATTGGGTAGGTAAACAAAGTCAAAGTCCAAACTTTATTTTCAGGATGGATCACCATATTGATTGCATTGTGACCATAAATATTTTGGTGTTCCATGAATTCTTATAGTAAATCAGAATCCCATTGCACAATCTGAACCATTCATCAATTCTTGGTAATATAGAGTCTAACGTAGTATTAGGTCCAAAACGTGGTTCATAGATTACCCCACAAGGACTAAAATAATTTGTGTCCAAAGAGCTACAGATGTGTTGTTATCAGATAGCATCAACTTAAAGCCAATTCATTTAAAAAAATCAATGCAGATATTTCAAAAGATGCCATTTATATTCACAAAAAAATTCTACATACAGATACTCCAAATAATTAGATAGAATATTAAAGTATTTAGCACAACTAAATAAACAATATTAAGGGTTTAATGTAGAAAATTACATTTCTTTCTTGAAACTATGTTTAACTTAAGTCACCGTAAAGACAAATTATCCACACAGAATCTCAACAGCTCATATGTTATTCACATTTGAGCCATGTTCATGGAGCAGCTGATGTCATAAAGGCAAAGGACAGATTGTTGTTGTCATTTATCTTAAGACCTAAGAAGACACCTTTCACTCAGACTGTTGTCTAGAAGTAGTCCATGCATCTGCTAACCCAAAGGGTGGCATCTGGTTTATTTTATAACCTGTGCCATATTAATTTTCTTTTCTTATCATATGTGTTATACTTAAGAGGAAAAATTAACATCAATATAAAGGACTGGGAATGAGCTCAATGTAAGAGTGTGTGCCTTGCACTCATGAGGTCTAATATTTAATTCTCATTACTCCAAAAAATAAGAGAAAGAAGAAAAATAAAAACAAACAGAAACAGAAAGGAAAGAAGGGAGAAGGGAAGAAAGAAAGAGGTCACTACTAACTTATTACTAATGTGAAAGTGTTTTGAGATTTACCTGATTAACTTAGCTTAAACTTGACTGAAAAATAATACAAGACCATTATGTGTACTTAATCCATGGCATTCATATATTAAATACTGTTTCTGAATATTAATAGTGTGGGAACAAGCTGAATTCCAGATACTGAGTAGTGCTTCAGCAACCCGAGTGAGCTCAAATGGTTTTCTTGATGCTCATGAGGTTATAAATGTCTCCTTCCACAGTAACAAGATGCTGGTAGAGACCTCCACCACCCTAGATGACAATATGTCATAAAACAAACAAACAACAAAATAAAACCACACGACTCTCATTCTTCCTCAATGGTCAGGTTATCTCTCTGGATATTTTCACAGATTTGTAGAATGAATGTAACTAAAATCCTGTGTTAAATTTTTATAGTCGAAGCTGAAGAAACATTTCGCCATTACCAATGCTACAGTTGGTTTTTGTTTTTTGTGTTTTATATTTCAAGTGATCATAGTGAGACAATTTATCTCCTTTTTTATTTTTTAGTTGTAAAAAATCCAATACTTTTTTACAAAATAAAATTAATGACCTAGTCCAATACACAATTAAAAAGAACAATGGATATCCAAGCCTTTCCTTGGCAGAAGAGAGAAGAGATATAGAGAAGTATAAAATGAAATGGATACATAGTTATTTATTTTATATTATATATTTGTGTCCCATAATATACAATAGTGTATACCTAATCATTATTCAATATGCAATGAATATTTTTTAAATGTCATAGATATACATTGTATAAACACATATTAATTTATGTATAATCATAGCAATTTTATAATCTTATTTAGAAATAAAAAGGATGGTGTTTTTTTTTTATTATACTTTTTGATACCAATATTTAGCAAGATTTCTTTAAAATCCAAGATGTATTCAACAATAGTGGAGGATCTATGTAGTACAGGTTAGTATGTCCTAAAGAAAAGTTTTACAAGACCCCCTGTACTCTACCCAAAATTTGGCTGTGAGCCTCATCCTCTGCTTCAATCCCTTGCTGGGTGGAGTCTTTCAGAGGACATCTTTGGTAGGCTCCAGTACTGTTCCCTCTCTTCAAATGCTTTCAGTATCTATTCTATTCTATCTGAAGGAGAATTAAATATCTGCTCTAGGGTCCTCTTTGTTACTTAGCTTCGTTAGGTCTGGGGATTGTAGTATGGTTATCCTGTACTGAATGGCTAATATCCACTTATAAGTGGGTATATACCATGTGTGTCTTTCTGGGTCTGGTTTCTGTCACTCAGGATCAGAGCGGCAGACAGAGGAAGAGGATGCAGGCAGTCCTGATGAGACTTTATAGTATGGCCAGTTAGTAAGGGAGGAGGGCTTTCCCCTTTCTGAGGACTAGGGGAGGGGAATGAGGGGAAGAGGGAAAGAGGGACCAGGAAGAGAGTAGGAGAGGGTTACAATCAAGATGTAAAATGAACACATTAATGTATATATGTGTGTGTATATATATATCCTATTCTACTTTAAAAAAAGAAAAAAGAAAAATTTTGACTAAATAATTGCTTACAAACTCAGACATGCTATTTCTCTATAATACCTTGCTTTCTAGACATGAATGCTTTTCAGAGTCACTTTTAATGCTGTTAGAAACATATTGCTAAGCTTCTTAGCATTTCTGAGTCTGTTGATGCAGATTGTTATCATTTGTGTTGGCCTTTAAGTGACCAAGTGACTGACTGGATTGGTTAGGGGAACGTATTGGGAATACAGAATATGTATTGAGATAATTATTTGTCATTTTCTGTTGCTCAGGTCTTGAAGATGATATTATCTTAGGGAAGGGCTGGTTTTGTTTATTTACTCCAACTCAAAAGCTAACAGACCTGTTCAACTGAGATACATACTGAAAAATATTTTTTTTATTTTTTTTATTAATTACACTTTATTTACTTTGTATCCCCCCTGTAGTTCCCTTCCTCCTCCCCCCCAACCCCTCCCTTCCTCCTCCTTCTCCATGCATGCCCCTCCCCAAGTCCACTGGTAGGGGAGGTCATCTTTTTTTATTTTTAATTATACTTTATTTACTTTGTATCCCCCCTCTAGTTCCCTCCCTTCTCCCCTCCCAGTCCCTCCTTTCCTCCCCCTTCTCCATACACTCCCCTCCCTAAGTCCACTGGTAGGAGAAGGTTTCTTTTTCTTCCTTCTGATCCTAGTCTGTTAGGTCTCATCAGAAGTGGCTGCATTGTCTTCCTCTGTGGCCTGTGATCAAAGAGCAGGCCAATAAGTTTATGTCAGAATCAGTCCCTGTTCCCATTACTATGTAACCCACTTGGACACTGAACTGTCATGGGCTACATCTGTGCAGGGGTGCTAGGTTATCTCCATGCATGGTACCACTCCGAAAGGCAAAGAGGATGGACACCAGAAGAAGAATAAAACAGGAAACAAATTAGGAGCCTCCCACAGAGGGCATCTGAAAGGCTCTGCCCTGCAGACTATCAAAGCAAATGTTGAGACTTAGGGCTAAACTTTGGGCAGAATGCAGGGAATCTTATGAAAGAAGGGGGAAATAATAGTAAGATCTGGAGAGGACAGAGAATCTGGAGAGATTCACAAGGAGAGCAACAGAACCAAAAAAAAATTTTGAGCACAGGGGTCTTTCCTGAGACTCGTATACCAACCAAGGGGAGGTCTTCTTTACCTTCCTTCTGATCATAGTCTGTTAGGTCTCATTAGGAGTGGCTGCATTGTCTTCCTCTGTGGCCTGGCAAGGCTGCTCCCCACTCAGTGGGAGGTGATCAAAGAGCAGGCCAATCAGTTCTTGTCAGAGACAGTCCCTGTTCCCTTTACTATGGAACCCACTAGGAAGCTGAACTGTCATGGGCTACATCTGTGCAGGGGTTCTAGGATATCTCCATACATGCAAATTGGTTGGACTATCAGTCTCAGGGAAGACCCATGTGGCCAGATTTTTTGGATCTGTTGTTCTCCTTGTGGAGCTCCTGTACCATCTGGGTCTTACTAACTCCCACTTCTTTCATAAGATTCCCTGCAATCTCCTCAAAGTTGGCCATAAGTCTCAGCATCTGCTTTGATAGTCTGCAGGGCAGAGCCTTTCAGAGGCCCTCTGTGGCAAGCTCCTAACTTGTTCCCTGTTTTCTCCTTCTTCTGATGTCCATCCTCTTTGCCTTTCTGGACAGGGATTGAGATTTTAGCCAGAGTTCTCCCTCTTCATTAGTTTCTTTAGGTGTACAGATTTTAGTAGGTTTATCTTACAGTATATGTCTCATATCCACTTATGAGTGAGCATATACCCTGTGTGTCTTTCTGCTTCTGGGATAGCTCACTCAGGATGATCTCTTCTGGTTCCCACCATTTACCTGCAAATTTCATAATTTCCTTGTTTTTTTATTGCTGAGTAGTATTCCATTGCGTAGATGTGCCACACTTTCTGTATCCATTCCTTAGTTGAGGGGCATCTTGGTCGTTTCCACCTTCTGGCTATTACAAAATAAAGTTGCTACAAACATGGTTGATCAAATATCTTGTTGTGTACTTGAGCCTCTTTTGGATATATGGCTACAGGTGGTATGGCTGGATCTTGAGGAAGAGCTATTCTTAATTGTCTAAAAAAGCGCCAGATTGATTTCCAGAGTGGTTGTACAAGTTTACATTCTCACCAGCAGTGGAGAAGGGTTCCCCTTTCTCCACAACCTCTCCACCATATGATGTCACATGAGTTTTTTATCTTAGCCAATCTGATGGGTGTAAGGTGAAATCTCAGGGTCATTTTGATTGCATTTCCCAGATGACTAATGACCTTGAGCATTTCTTTAAGTGTTTCTCTGTCATTCAATATTCCTCTATCAAGAATTCTCTGTTTAGTTCTGTTTCCCATTTTTTAATTGGATTACTTGGTTTGTTGCTTTTCAGCTTCTTTAGTTCTTTTTATATACTGGCTATTAGCCCTCTGTCAGATATAGGGTTGGTGAAGATCCTTTCCCAATCTGTAGGTAGTCATTTTGTTCTGACGACAGTGTCCTTGGCTTTACAGAAGCTTTTCATTTTCATGAAGTGCTATTTATTGATTGTTGCTCTTAGAGCCTGTGCTGTTGGTGTTCTGATAAGGGAGTTATTTCCTATACCAATGAGTTCAAGACTTTTCCCCACTTTTTCTTCTACGCGGTTTAGTGTGTCTGGTTTTATATTGAGGTCTTTGATCCACTGGACTTTGGTTTTGTACAGGGTGATAAATATGGATCAATTTGCATTTTTCTACATGTAGACATTCAGTTAGACCAGCACCATTTATTGAAGATGCTTTTTTCCATTGTGTGGTTTTGGCATCTTTGTCAAAGATCAGGTGTCCATAAGTGTGTGAGTTTATTTCTGGGTCTTCTATTCAATTCCATTGATCCACCATTCTGTTTCTATGCCAGTACCATACAGTTTTTATTACTGTTGCTCTATAGTACAGCTTGAGATCAGGGATGGAGATACCTCCAGAAGGTCTTTTATTGTAGAGGATTGTTTTAGCAATTCTGGGTTTCTTATTATTCCATATGAAGTTGAGAATGAAAAATTTCCAGGTCTGTAAAGAATTTTGTTGGTAATTTGATGGGAACTGCATTGAATCTGTAGATTGCTTTTGGTAAGATAGCCATTTTTACTATGTTAATCCTGCCAAGCCATGAGCATGTGAGATCTTTCCATCTTGTCATATCTTCTTCTAATTCTTTCTTCAGAGACTTGAAATTTTTTTCATACAAGTCTTTGACTTGCTTGTTTAGGCTCACACCAAGGTACTTTATGTCCTTTGTGACTATTGTGAAGGGTGTTGTTTCCCTATTTTTTTTCTCAGCCCTTTTGTCTTTTGTATACAGGAAGGCTACTATTTTTTTTTTTTTTTAGTTAATTTTGTATCCAACAGCTTTGCTAAAGGTGTTTATCAACTGTAGGAGTTCCCTGGTAGAATTTTTGGGGTCACTTAAGTATACTATCTTATCGTCTGCAAATAGTGATACTTTGACTTCTTCCTTTCTGATTTGTATCCCTTTGATTGCCTTCAATTGTCTCATTGCTCTAGCAAGGACTTCAAGAACTATGTTGAAGAGATATGGAGAAAGTGTGCATCCTTGCCTTCCCCCTGATTTCATTGGGATCAATTTAATTTTCTGTCCATTTATTTTGATGTTGGCTGTAGGCTTGCTGTATATTGCCTTTACTATGATAACATCATTTAATATTAAAGTTATAAATCTTAAAATTATTTTTTTCTTTTTTCTACATTAATTTCAGTCCAGCCTCGTTTTTATAATCTCTTGGTATATTTGCAACACACAATTTAAAACTCACAGAAATTTTGCATCTATGAAAATACATATTGAAATGAGATTATTTCACATTTCACATTGCTCCTCCACTTAGAATGTGGATTAATCATTGGAAATGATGAAGGGTGTTTCTTTATTTAATTTTATGATTTTTATTAGAGTTCACTATAATAAGAGATCAACACACCGGAAGTTCAATGAGGTTCACTAAAAGATTGCTGCTTAATACCCATTGTAGAAAAGACAGACACACCGGTGGAAAAAGCTAGTAGAAATTCAAAATCCACAAAAGTCTCAGCCAGATCCCTTGAGGGTCATGGGTTTTTAGAGACTGTCTCAGTCAGTCTTTTGTTTTGTTGTTGTTGTGTCTGTGTGTATTTCTTTTTTGTTGTTTGTTTGTTTTTTGGTTTTTGTTTAATGTTACTTAGAGAGAATGGATCCAATTTAGTACTTAGAAGGAGGCTGCCTTCATACATAAACTGTTATACCAAGTAAGTACTTAATTCTTTGCTGTTGTTGTTTGTTTGTTTGTTTTGTTTTTTGAGACAAGGTGTCTCTGTGTAGCCCTGACTGTCCTGGAACTTGCTCTGTAGACCAGGCTGGCCTTGAACCCACAGAGATCTGCCTGTCTCTGCCTTCCAAGTGCTAGGATTAAAGATGTGCATCGCCACCACCTGGCCAGCACTTAATTCTTTTAGGCGTGAGATAAACTGTTGGACCCGTTGTAAAGGTCTGGCATTACCAGAAAGGCCCTGAGCTCTGTACTAAATGATGGACTCCCTTCCTCAGCTGGGTTCCCTCCTCTCCACCTGGTCTGGGAAAACTTCAGATCCTCTAAGGATTGTCGCATAGCCATCAGGCAGCTTGCAGGCCCAATCTTTTCCCAATGAGAAATCTGCTCAGTGTGCACCTGGGGATCCCTGGAAATACTTTTTCTATACTAAAGGGATGTCTTGGTACCTTAACTTTCAACCAACGACCTTTTCCCATACCTCTAACAGTACCTGGAGCTCTCCATCCTCCACCTCCCCACCCCTGATGCCCATAGGATAATTAAGTACTTTGTTCCCTTTCCTGTGATAGGACTGTGCTGTTGCATATAAATGAAGTATCTGTTGCACTCCTAGACCTAGCGAGTCAAACCACATTCACCCCTCCCAACCCATCCCACTGTCCAATGTCCATAACGTCCCTGATTCACAAAATAAGTTCTCTCTCACTGCATTCCTCCACCATGATTCTCTGTGACCTGTCATTTATTCTGGGGAGAGAAGGACTCCCTTTCTCCCAGAAGGATTCACATCTGGGTCCCCGGCTTGACTTCTCGTGGTCTGGCAGCCAGGAGCTGCTGGCTGCCACCAGCTTCCACCATTCACCAGGTGTGTCAGTGGGAATTGACTCAGCCAACTTTCTCACGCTGTTTTGCTCACCATGGTGCCCATCTGCAGAGGTAAGCAGCATCCTGCAGCAGCCATTCTGCCCGAACCAAAGCAGGTTCCCACCACTGCCTCTGGACTTTGGAGCTCCTTGCCTTTGTTATTGGCTATTCTTGAAGCAGCCACCAACTTGCCCAAGTCAGGCTGGCCGTTGTTAGTGACTGGCTCAGGTTTTGGAGTCCTGAACTCCTCACTGCCACCTGGACTGGTGCTGGCAGCCCACCTAAAGGAGCAGTAAAAGTTACTGTGGAGAAATCCTTTCTCCGGCACCTTTGGCTGAACTGGAGATCTTCTGGCATGGTTCTTGGTTCCCCAATTCACCCTTCCCAACCTGGAGACTGGAGTTCCCGGAAGAGGTGGAACCTTGAACCCTTCGATTCACCCTTTTCTACCTGGAAGACAATGTTGCTTGGACCTTCCCTTGGGAGAAATTTGCACTTTCAGCTGAGTGGAGTCCAGGCCTCCCGGGAAATATGGAAAGACAATAAACTGCTCAAATATGTGTACAAACTTACCTAGCACTGGAATGTTTTCAGCCTCTGAGACTTACTGCTGAATAAGCTCACTCTTTCCAGCTCTATCTGAACTCTGCCTGGGTGGCTCAACTCAGCTATTCTGGCTCAAACTCCTCTCCATGCTGACTGAATTGCTCTGCGTGGCCTCAAACTAATTCTAGCAATCTGTTCTAATTTTTATGTCTCCTCATTCTCTGCCGCCTTCTGTCTTCACCTGTGTCTAGTTTGTTCACTCTCCAGCCTGTCTCTGGAAAACTCTCCTGGTAAAACTCTCCATTTTCTCTGTCTCTGTACTGCTCTTTCAAGTAACTTCTCGTTCCTCTCTGTTCTTGTGAAAGTGGGCATGTCCAAGTCTGTCGAGTCTTTCTCTGATTCAGCTCTTTGTCTGCCTCTCAATTAGACATCATTTTCAAACATGGCTGCTTTCTCCTGGAAACTCACTCTTCCTTCATTTTTTTGTGATTAAAGGTTTGTGATAAGGGTGTGTCTATATTCTGTCACTATTTTTTTTTCTACTCCCTCTACCATAAGAATGGTTGGCTTGCTTCCAAGCATGTCTCCACTGTGCTGTTGCTGCTTTGACCTCTCTCTCTCTCTCTCTTGGCTGATGTGTCCACTTTCGCTGCAGCAATCTCACAATAAGCTTCCTTGTGCCGCTCTTGTACCACAGCTGTTCTTTTTTCCTCTAGTGTATCGAGCTCCCAGTAACTAACTACATTCCTCTATAGACCTCATGGCTTAGGTCTTAGAACCCCATCTAGAGCCGGCAATGGACTGAAGAAAGGACAGACACACAGACACTATCTGGAGTCAGGCAGGCTTCTCTGACTGCTACAGTCCTTAACCCCAGCATGTTTATGAGGTGTTGGCATGTGCAGTGTTGGGGTTGTTGGGTAAGCAGTCTCAGGCTATAAACATCCCAGAGGAGGAAGGTGTGGCTGCTGGTCTTTGCACCAACTGAATAATCTTTCATGAACCCTCATACTCTGACTTCAGAAGAAAACTTTTTCCTCTCTCTTCAGCCTGGTACATACAGGTAGTGGCCTTCCCAGTTTACCATGGGCTGATTTATCTCAGAGTCCTCAAAAAGCTGTCAAAATACACATTTATTAGGACTATGCTCACTCCAGGTTGGCTCAGCTCCCTACAACATCACTGTCATCTTTATTTTTGGATCACTGAGACATGCACATAGAATTTCCATGAAAGAACTGCACAGGTATCTATAAAACTAAAGCAACTGGGAATACTGTAACTTATATGTTTTATTAATTTATCCTATGCATCGTAATTATATTATATTAATGAGGATTATACTTACATGTTTAGTATTGGTCAAAATTAATTTCTGTGCTTATGCACAGGGTATGTATATTTCTGATAAATATGTACTAAGAGTAAACATAGAAGAAAACAAATGACTATTAAAACCCAGGCCACAATAACTCAACCATTATTTCATGTGGACCTTTTAGGTTCAAGACACTGAGCTCATTGCTATAGAATTTAGCTCCGTCCTTAATTTGCTTGTAAAGAGTTTGCAGAAATTAAAATGCATGCGTCTAAAGTACAAATCGCTGCCTGTAAAAGGACATTCAAAGGCTGTCAACTCAAAATATTATGAGACCCATTCAGAAAATAAGCGATCACTTAAATATTTTGTAATTTTTAACTTTGTTGTGGAATATATGCAGAGCTAAATGGTAAAAGAATCAGCAGTTGAGACAATTGCAGTTTTAAATATGATGACTATGGCATTAGGCATGAATGCATAGTGACAGTTTATGCTAAACTTAAAAGATTATTTTATATGAATTCCATTATCTCAAAACTGTAAGATGTCCCGGACAAATCATTAATGTCTTTAGCATTAATTATTTTGTTTTTAAGAATAATAAAGAAGGAACAGACAGGCAATTCTAGACATGGTGTATTCTTTTTTCTCTTCAATTCTTTTAGAAACTAGACTTTAATTATAAGGAGATAACTAGAAGTGTTATGACCTGAATTCAAATTAATATTTGATTAAATTTCACAACACAGCATGAGGCTATAGCTGGAATGAACAGTTTGATGAAATTACAATTACTTAGTAATAGATATTAAGCTAAGTAACTATTAAATTGCTAATTTTGCAGCATGTAATATCAAGTGCCAGAGGAATAATACATATTTTTTTATGAATTCAAACTTGGTAGACATTCAGAGATTTGGGAACAATTCTTAATCATAATTTATATTGACTACAGGCCTCATATCTGTGATGAAGTTTTATAAAACTCATTGAAATCAGTGATGAAACTGAAGGTACAAATACTTGCTGTTCCTAATCTACATTTTGAAACGCTAACAGAAAGGAGACAAGAGGTATTAGAATGTATTATGCCTTAAAGAAAACAAAGCACAACCTATGTCCTTTGCAAATGTAAAAGAAGTAAGCAAATGGGAACCATTTGGAAGAGATGAGGTCCAGGTCAGAGATAACTTATTTTTCAAGAATGTACAAGTAGACAATACCCTTGGAAAAATCAGGAAAAAGAAAAGAAAAATATGGTAGGTTTGAGTAGCAATTTAAACTATTAGGCTCAAGACAGCATGCTAGTTTCTAGAGCAATAAAGTTTCTTCTGTCAACCTGACTACAAAACTTGATAACATAAAAGCAGGCTGCTAAAGTATAACACAGATTGTGGTGAAAAACCCTATTAAAATTATCATTTAGAGTTGTCTCACTTTTCTTATTATTTAGACAAAAGCAGCCTGAAGAAGGAAGGGTTTTGTTTAGCTGGCATTTCAAGGTGTTGTCTACCATGAGATGATAACATTCTTCTAGGAAGTTGCTTCTGACGAGCCCGGAACTGCTTCAGCTTAGGTTTGCTTTCTTGAATCTTCACTCGATGAAGTCTTCACTGGGTGGAGTTTATCATCAAGTCATTGTTCCTGTTGTACCGGTGAAGCACGCGTTTGTCTCCAGAGGGTACTTATCTCTTAAACAAGTGTGGTAAATAATAATCAAACTACAAGTCTACACCCAAATAGGTTAGGTAAAGAGGGAATACATGGATCTCGCTGGGAAGGGAGATCCTTTTTGAATAGATTTTGCTTGTGGACTTGGTATGGGCAGGGATCTTTTTTAGTAGGGAGATGAGATGGAGGGAAAAAATACAGGGAGAGATGGCTGGAGTTGGGGGACATTAAAGGTGGGGTGGAAACCTACTTGTAATGAAAAGCCACCTGTAGCGGTCGGTCTTTTTTAAACTTCTCCTTTATTTGGGGTGTTTAGGTCTTTATCTCCCTTCCATCAACACCCCCAAAAGAAAGAAAAGGTTACTGGGTAGAGGGAGCCCAGACTCCTTTCCTTCTCCCACTTCCTTAGGGTCAAGGAGTTCCTTTAGGGTTCTTTACCAATCTCCACCAACCACAGCTGCAGCAGAGTCAGTTTGAGGCCGAGCAGAGCATTTATTCAGAAGCTAAGAGAAGCCAGTTTGAATCAGTCAGCTTGGAGAGCTGTTTGAGCCAGAGCAGCTGGGCTGAACGAGCTAGTAGTGATGTAGAATGCCCAGACCCCACAGGGCACCGCTATAATGCTGAGTGCCTCCAGTGGCCTCCTGATACTAAGCCGGAAGTTTGAGATTCTGTTCCAGAAGGTCCTGAAAAGGATGATGCACAGGTTCCTGAGTTTTGCTTCCCTCAGAAATCTCTGGTTGGGGAAGAGTGGAGTGTAGAATGAAATCTGTGCCAGAGGGTTTCCTGTTTTGCCGGAGATGCAAAAAAAAAAATGTCTCCATATTGACATGTTACTGCTCTTTTAGTTGAACTGCCAGCACCAGGTATCAATGGAATCTGAGAGCAGAGGAATCCCTGTCTGATTACAGCAAATAGAAAGGCTGCTTCAGTAGTATTCCATTGTGTATATGTAGCACAATTTCTGTATCCATTCCTCAGTTGAGGGGCATCTGGGTTGTTTCCAGCTTCTGGCTATTACAAATAAAGCTGCTATGAACATGGTTGAGCAAATGTCCTTGTTGTATACTTGAGCATCTTTTGGATATATGCCTATGAGTGTTATAGCTGGATCTTGAGGTAGTACTATTCCTAATTGTCTGAGAAAGAGCCAGAATGATTTCCAAAGTTGTTGTACAAGTTTATATTCCCACCAGTAATGGAGGAGGGTTCCCCTTTCTCCACAACCTCTCCAGCATGTGTTGTCACTTGAGTTTTTGATCTTAGACATTCTGATGGGTATGAGGTGAAATCTCAAGGTCGTTTTGATTTGTATTTCCCTGATGACTAAGGACGTTTGAACATTTTTTTAAGTATTTCTCTGCCATTCTATATTCCTCTACAGAGAATTCTTTGTTTAGCTCCGTACCCCATTTTTTAATTGGATTACTTGATTTGTTGCTGTTTAACTTCTTCAATTCTTTATATATTCTGAATATTAACCCCATGTCAGATATAGGGTTAGTGAAGATCCTTTCCCAATCTGTAGGCTGTCATTTTGTTCTGACAGCAGTGTCCTTTGCTTTACAGAAGCTTTTCAGTTTCATGTGGTCCCATTTATTGATTGTTGCTCTTAGATCCTGTGCTGTTGGTGTTCTGATCAGGAAGTTGTCTCCAGTGCCAATGAGTTAAAGACTCTTGCCCACTTTTTCTTCTATCAGGTTTAGTGTGTCTAGTTCTATAATGATGTCTTTGATCCACTGGACTTTGGTTTTGTACAGGGTGATGAGTCTGTATCTATTTGCATTTTTCTACATGTAGACATCCAGCACCATTTGTTGAGGATGCTAACTTTATTCCATTGTATGCTTTTGACATCTTTGTCAAAAATCAGGTGTCCATAAGTGTGTGGCTTTATTTCTGGGTCTTCTTTTCAATTCCATTGATCCACCATTCTGTTTCTATGCCAGTACTATGCAGTTTTTATTACTGTTGCTCTATAGTACAGCTTGAGATCAGGGATGGAGATACCTCCAGAAGATCTTTTATTATGGAGGATTGTTTTAGCAATTCTGGGTTTCTGGTTTTTCCATATGAAATTGAGCATTAAAAACAAGGAAATCATGAAATTTGCAGGCAAATGGTGGGATCTAGAAAAGATCATCCTGAGTGAGGTATCCCAGAAGCAGAAAGACGCACATGGTATATCCTCACTTATAAGTGGATATTAGACATATAATATAGGTTAATCATACTAAACTCTGTACATCTAAGGAAGCAAATAAAGAAGGAGGACCCTGGGTGAGGTGCTCAGTCTTCACTCAGAAAGGCAAATGGGATGGACATCAGAAGAGGGAGAAAACAGGGAACAGGACAGGAGCCTACCACAGAGGGCCTCTGAAAGACTCTACCCAGCAAGGTATGAAAACATATGCTGAGACTCATAGCCAAACTTTGGGCAGACTACAGGGAATCTTATGAATGAAGGGGGAGATAGAAAAACCTGGAGAGAATAGGAGCTCCACAAGAAGAGAAACAGAACCAAAAAAAATCTGGGCACAGGGGTCTTTCCTGAGACTGATATTTCAACCAAGTACCATGCATGGAGATAACCTAGAACTCCTGTACAGATGTAGCCTATGGTAACCCAGTGTCCAAGAGGGTTCCCCAGTAATAGGAACTGGGACTGTCTGTGACATGAACACAGTGGCTGGCTCTTTGATCACCTCCACCTGAGGGGAGAGCAGCCTTACCAGTCCACAGAGAAAGACAATGCAGTCAGTCCTGATGAGACCTGACAGACTAGGATCAGATGGAAAGGGAGGAGGACCTCCCCTGTCATTGGACTGGGGGAGTGGCGTAGGAGAAGAAGAGGGAGGGAGGGTAGGATTGGGAGGGAATGGAGGAGGAGCCTACAGCTGGAATACAAAGTGAATAAACTGTAATGAATAAAAGTAAAATTAAAATTAAAGAAAAGGTTGTTTCAGGATCAGCAGGGTTACATCTCTTTGGCCAAGCAACCACTTTAGCAGCAGATAATGAACCTGTGTATGATCAGGTAACAGCTTTAACTCAGGTTCCCTACCTGAGCCAAAAGGTGGCAGAAACTTCACTTTACTCAGGCAAATAGAATGGCTGCTTCATGAACAGCCAACAGCTCCCTACCGCAGATGGGTACTTCAGCAAATGCATGGTACAAAAGATGACCGTGGCAATCTACACTGAACTGCCCATGAACAGCAGATGGCCTTTGCAACCTAGAGATCTTCTATGGTGGCCACAACATTCCAGCGATGGTCATGGCACTGCCTGGCCAACAGTCAAGTCAGGGGTTCAATGATACATTCTTCTAGACAAGGTGGGGAGAGACTCTTTCCACAGTGTTACAGTCTAAAATAACCAGGCTCAGATGATCTTCGATGAAATAGATGGTGTGTTTATTTCATGTGAATGGGACTTTAGAAACATGGGCAGTGAGGAGGGGTTTGGGGGGTGGGTGAAAGCTTTTCATTGGAAAAAAAAAATTAACAGGTGATAAGCTTACATGACTGACCACCTGTCACCACCTTGGGGTTTTGTCACGAGCTCCTGAGGCAGGCACAGAAACAGGGAAAGCGCTGTGTCCAAAAACTTACATTTTCAGTATTAAGTGTTAAGTTTGGGATTTGAACATGTTCTATCTTGCAAATTCCATGCCAGTTCCTCTAGAAACATTTGTCTACCAGCCCCACAGATGATCAGGAACAAGAGAAGGGGGAGCCTAGAGACCTAGGGTAGAACCAAACATAATTGGTCTGGAAAAAAAGTTCAATGAAATGATATCTAATGATATTCTGCTATATTCTTAGATTGGTGCCTTGTCCAGTCGTCATCAGAGAAGCTTCCTCTAGCAGTAGATGGGATCTGATATACAGACCCATGGTTAGACATTATGCAGAAAAAGAGTCTAATTGGAGACCTCCATCAGGCCCCTTCTTTTGCACTTCACAGGCTCCCATGAAAGACTGCAAGAAAAGATTGTGGGAGTCAGGGGAGACAGAGGGCACAAGAAGATGGCCCTGTGAATCAAAAAAGCTGGGCTCGTGTGGGTTCACATGGACTGAAGCCTCAAGCAGAGGAACTGTGAATCTGCACCAGGTCCTCTGTGTATATGTTGTGGTTGTTAGATTGTTGTGTTGTGGGACTCCAATTGTGGGTGTGGGTGTGTCTGTGAGTCCTTTGCCTGCTCGTAGGACTCTTTTCCTCCTGTTGGGTTGTGGTACCCAGATTCAGGGTGAGGGCTTTTGCTTTGTTTTATTGTATTTTGTTTGGTCATGTTTGGTTATTTTCTCTTGGATGCCTCCTATTTTCGATGGGACACTGAGGAGGAATGGATTGGGCAAGAAAGGATGGGGAGGGCTGTCAAGAGTGGAGGGAGGAGAAACTGGTTGGAGTGTATGGTATGAGAGAAGGATCTATCTTCATAAAAAAGAAAAATATCTTTTCCCCAAACAAGATGAATATAGTTTCATTCTTAGCACCATACTGATGTTCTGTCTTAAAATTTCTTCAGACAAAAAAAAAAAAAATACTACATTATCTTTAAATTAAACTTAAATCAAGCTGTCTGGGCATAGGGAGAGAGAAACAAGTGAGATTCTTGCCTAGAAAATTACACAAATGGCCCCTAGCACAGTTTCTGATGGAGTTCCTATTTCTGTCTAAACTTAAGAAGAACACTGTTTCACTTACTCAGGTTTATCACTACAATGTTCCAGTTCTGGGGAGCAATGTCTATCTTAGGCACTTGCCCTGTTCTTCTGTAAAATGGCCTGAAAAATACAACTTAAAGAAGTAAAACTTTATTTTAGCCAACAGTTTAAACTTTACTCAATAATAGTGGTAAAGACAAGGCAACGGAGGCTGAAGGCAGCCATAGTCAGAAGCAAAGAGAAATAAATGCATACTACTTCTCAGCCCACTTCTTCCTTTTACTATAATTTACTATAACATTGCTATAGTAATTACATTCCAAGATTCCACCCCATTGGAGCGGTCAACCCACAATTAATGGAAATCTTCCAGTCTCAATAGGCATTAAAAAGTAATATCCTCTAGGCATATTCAGAGGTTCACTCCCAGGTAATTCTAGAGGTGCCAAATTAACAGCTAACACTGACTATCCAGATATATACTTCAAAATTGTAGTGATGTCTAATATTCCAAGAAAAGGCAAGAAAGGAATAAAACTTGAAAGGACAGAGTTACCTCCGAGATGTTCTCATCAGCCCCAGTTCGGGTTTGCTGGTAAGAGATGACAGAGGTTTGAAACTAGCTTTGACTAGAAGTACTAAGAGTGATGAGTGTGGACTTGGTCCTGGGAGCTTATGCAGAGTTAGGTTTGTATCTTTGAATTGCCAACCGCCTATGTATTATGAATGAGTCAGCGTTTGGGACTCAACTTTCTCAGATCATACATACAGGTGTTGCACTAATCAGTAGAAAAACTATGACAACACTAGAATTCTCTAAT
Source organism: Psammomys obesus (assembly GCF_907164565.1). Lineage (NCBI taxonomy): Eukaryota > Metazoa > Chordata > Mammalia > Rodentia > Muridae > Psammomys > Psammomys obesus. The sequence continues at coordinate 39,557,415 of NW_026585895.1, read as the reverse complement.
CGCAAACAGCAGCTTTTCCATTTCCCACAGCAGAGAATGCTAACGAGTTTATATTTATTTATTTTAAGCACGATAGTGTAGTGAAGGTAGTGGAATGATTAAAGTCCATACATTTGGAGGATTAATCTAATGAGACATGCAGGTTAACTCTTGTGGAAAGGTCAGTTGGCTAGTCCCAATGTCAAAGGAAGATGAAATGTGAAACTGGCAGACAGAATATATTATAGAAGCGTATGTACTAATCAATAGCGCTGGGAGAGGAAAAAAATAAACAGAAAATGTAAGTGATACAAAGCTCTTAGCCTTGTTGTCTGTAAGTTGTACCAGAACAATTCTGGAAAGTTTTCATCTATGAAGATAAATGCAGGATGTGTAGAATGAAGCCATCTAACTGCCATGTAGAAACTCAGATTTGAATTTTCTGCTATCCAGGTAGAGAGAGAGCTAGCAACCTCAGATGCTTAGGAATATTAAAGGAATAAGATGCACTGCAAGCAATGAAGTGCCTTGAATACTGCACACTGAGCAAAGACATGTGACTAAATGAAATGGTTGTCATAAGCTTCAGCAGATAGGTATATTGCTGTTTCAGGCCTTGCTTCTCACTGACAAGTCAGGCATTTTGATCACTTCTTGTTTTTAATGTTTGATAAAGAAACTAACTCAACAAAAACTTATTCACAATGAGAAATAGGCAAATAAGAGCCCAAGCTTCATTCTATGTGTTACCTGCTGGATGGAATTCTATTCACATTTGAAAATAGCAAACATTTGGAGTAAAATTAGAAATTATGAAATCTACCAAGGAAAAATGTTAAATGAAGAAGAAAAGTCAAGGAAGAAAAAATACTCAATGAATTTTATACTTTAAAATATATATAAAAACAGTTAAGTTCTCAGAATGGGGGAAATATGAGTGTTAGTCAATAAGAACAGAATAAAAAAGAAAGAGTGCAGGCAAAGATCTCACTAACAACAACTTGATTTCCAGATTTTGAGAAAAATGGAAAAAAATAAAAGAAAGAAGAAGAATGTCACTTACATTTCATTGTCTTGATGAGCGGTATATAAGCATAACTATGTATGTATGTATCCTCTGTTATGCTTTCAAGTAGTTATTAATTCTATTCGTACATCTTGGCTAACGTATTTTGCTAGCTATCTCTATTTTTGTGTGTGTGCTGACATGTAGCAATACTAGAGTAATTACAGAGCTACCAACCATATAAGAAAAGTTGTGATCAAAGAATTGGAAGGGATAATTGTTCATTTCTGTAATTATATGTCCACAGTTATAGCTTCAATAAAACACAGGAAGTGTTCTTGATTCAATACTTAAAGGATATTTTAAGAATTTATCAACTGTACTTTACTGAACAACCTTGACAATCCACTGAGAGAACAAGAGACATTGTCTGGACACTGACCATCTTGTCTGGTAAGAAACTGAGAGTTTTAGTAGTGGGAAAACTGTAGGTTTTCTATGGAAAGAAGCAACTCTTTGAACAGATGGCTGCCTGCAAGATTTTGCCACATTTTTAAAATATTCTCTGAAAGCCACCAACAGTCTTGGTTAGCTCTCCATGAAGAAGGAGCAAAGCAAAGACCTGATAAATCTGGAGTTGTTAACTATGACTAAAAACAGCAAAAGCAGCAGTGTCTTCAATAACAATTTAAAATATTAGAAATGCTTTCTTTGCTAAAAATGTTCCTAGACGTGCACAGGAACATTAAGAAGTCCTAGAGGAAAAAGCAGCAGAGAATCTTATGTTGAGGAAAAGACCTTGAGCTGTGTGCTTGTAGTGTGGGGGCACAGAGCCTAGGGCAGACGTTTGCTGCTGGGCCACCCTGTCCTTTCCCAGGTTTGCCCTTCCTCTCTTCTGCCAGCCACCTGGAGAGCTGCAGAGGTCAGAGTGCAGACTTCCCGGTCACTTTTCAGTTTTCCTCCTTACTTGATGAACTCTATAACCAAATTACATGATTTTTTTTTCTTCCCAGCTCAAGGTCTTTCTTTCAACTCTTTTTTTTCTGTTGTTGTTGTCTGTTTTTATTCCTTTCACCTACAAAGCTCAAATTTTACGTACAGATTTCATGCACCTTTTCTTTTTGTAATCTCTCTCTGTGTTTATGTGTGTGTGTGTGTGTGTGTGTGTGTGTGAGAGAGAGAGAGAGAGAGAGAGAGTTCCTTTTTTTAGTAGAACAATCTCCAAATAACAGAGTGAAAAAAAAAGTTTTGTGTTTCTTTAAATTTTATTTTACTGGTGGACATTTAATTTTTTCATGTTTTTATTTCCTCTGAGAATTTCATACGATATATCTTTATCATATTATTTGCACTCCACCAACTCCTACCAAATCTCCTACTCCTCCCTACCCACCCAACTTCATGTTCTTTCTCAGTTCACACGTACATATACACACAACATGGATCTGAGTTGGTCAACCACTCCTGAGCATGAAGCCTGACTGGAATGTGGTTGACATAGTGCATTCTCTCTCTTGGCGGTTATCAGTTGCACATAGTTTCTTACTTAGAAGTGGGGCTTGAGGCTTTAGAGCTGAGATTTTTGAGGGACTTAAGGCAGTAAGCATTTCTGTGAGTGATTATGTCTGTCAATCTGTGTTTAGAGAATGCTGTTTTCCTATTGTCACCAGATACCTTTGGATCTTACACAATAAAGGTATTTCTAATAGAAAATTTAGTAGGACTAAGAGCCTACATAAATAAATAAATTAATTAATAGATAGATAGATAGATAGATAGATAGATAGATAGATAGATAGATAGATAGAATTTAAGTGGTAGGTTCTCGACTCAAATTCTGACAAGCCTGGCAGCTGTGTGTTATTTCTGCTCACATGTCTGAGACCTCGGATTAAAAAATCTTGCTGGAAGTCTAGAGATTGTAGGCTTCAGTGAGCTTTGCTTTTACCCTCATAACTGGCACTGAGGTATCCCCCAACTTGGCTTACCTTAAATTTATGACTTTAGTGTTCACAGAGAGTGGATAAAGCTAATAACCACGGAGACCCAGCCACAGGCTTTTTCTAATCTAGCCCTTAGAAATAACTAGCTTTTACATCCATTCTCTTCTTTGATTGACAGCAGACACAGCTCAAATAAAAAAAAAAATGTGGTCTTATATTTAATAAGATGTCTTTTAAAAGTTGTATTAATCAGGCTGATATAGAAGAACAGACCAATGGATGAATGAATATACATACATCCAGTTTTAATACATTAATGCATACAGGCACATTTAGTAAGCCATTTTTAAAGTAGTAGCATCAGAAGATTTACACATGAAAACTGAAAACTCAGTAGTTATTCAGTCTTTGAGGCTGAGTGCCTCCACAGTCAGAGCTGTCCCATAATGGCTGCCTTTTACTGATGTGTGTGTGTGTGTGTGTGTGTGTGTGTGTGTGTGTGTGTGTTTGAGACAGACAACAAGTAGTACCTTGGTCCACAAAGTGGAGTGTCTCATCAGTCACAATCTGGACAAAGAAGCCCAAAATTTCCCCAGAGAGTTGCTGATATGTAGTCTACAGTGAAAACTTGGAAATGCTGCTACTGATATCAGCAAAGGAATCAGCAGCAGCAACATGGTGAGTTGACTAGCAGCCAGAGAGATGATCTTCATTCTGCCTTTTTTAAAATCTGGGCTACTACATGAAGATTCCACTCACAATTGTGTTAGGTCTTTCCACTTCAATCAAGGCAATCAGGACACTTCCTCAGTGAGGCTCCCTGCTCAAGTAATTGTAATTTCTGGAAACTTAACATTAAAACCAACCATAACATAAATATTTAAACTAGTTTCACTGTAATTTAACTATATATTGTTCCTTAAACAGTCAGGCTGAGAAAGTGGTTTACAGGTGCTGTATAAACAGTCTTCCATAGGCTTCTAGCACCAGCATCTTCTCAATGTCCTTGTACTCAAAAGTAGTCTGAAAAGTAGTCTGGTGCTTTCTGATTGTCAGCTGAAACTCCTCAGTCAATCATCACAGTGCTAATCCAAAATGTATTAACCATCTATTTACTACCTACTGTGTACTGATTCTATGGACAATGTGGGTGTGTCCAAACTGTATCCTGCAGGATGCATGTATCTTGAAGTACCTATGCACTTGGTCCCAACTCATTTGTATAAAGCAACACCTTATAACAACCTCAGAAAGTTACACATAAATTATTTATTTTGTAAGAATGTGGATGAAACTGGATATCACAATGTCAAGTAGACTGGGCTGGATTCAGTAAGACTGTGCTGCATGTTTTTATCTTACACATGGGAAATAGAAGTAACGAAAAAAGTGAGCAAACATTAGAAGGCTAATGAAGGAACAATGCAAGAGAACCCCAAGAACAGTGTTTTAAGATAAGCCGGTTACAAAGAGACAAACACAGTATGAATTCACTTGCATAGGTTACTTAGGAAAGTCAGGATCACAGAGACAGATAAAATGATTGTTTCCAGGGAGTAAAAGAGTGAATGAGGGATTCATGGTTGAATGGTTATGAATTCTCAGTTTTACAAAAATGAAATGACTGCTAGAGAGATGGCTGCTGGCCATGATTGCACAACAAAATGAATTTACTCAATACCACTGAACTGTGCACTTTAATATGGCTAGAAAATAATAGAATTTTACAAACTTTCTCAGCATGCACAGTAACTAAAGAGGCTCAGGGCAGACAAAATTTCTTCACGGAGAGTAGAAGTGGGTGTGGAATCTTACCACTAGATAAGGAGCTATTGGTAACTGATAGCCTTCAGGAAAGGGAAAGTTAGTAATCCTGAGAGAGTGGCCCCTGGATGGTTGACCACACATAAACGGGAAGTACAAACTGTCCTTGATGTGTTTAAAAAATTAAGGAAGACATAAAGTTGGGTGGGTAGGGAAGAGGGAAATGGAGATGAGAAGAGCTGGGGAAAGGGGTGAATATTATTAAAATTCATAGTATGAAATTCTCAAAGAAAAAATAAAATAAATAATCTACGGTTATATGTATTTCAGCATAATTAAGAATCAGAAGTAAAAACTGCCGGTTTGGGTGGCGATGAAAATGCATAGCGCATGTTGCACAAATATAAAGAGCTAAGTTTGATATATTGTTACTTATAGAACCTTAGCAAATGAACAATATAAACTATAAAATTATTTAAATAGATGGGTAGAGGAACTGTCTTCTATTTGTATAGTAAAAGGTAGGATATAAAAAAGAAACTAAAATAAAAGTAGGGTGGAATTTGAGAAATCTTTCAAAATTCTATGAAGAGACTGACTGCATTCACAACTCTAAATTCCTTACTTTGAGCTCTGTCAATGCATTCTTGTACAGCAATTTAGATGCATTTCATTCATTTTCTTCTTTTTTAATTACATAAGTAGATGTCTTCTCTGCTGGATGGTAAGACACGGCATGCTGTTATTAAGCTTTGACAGAAAGGAATCTTTCCTTGATATTAACTTCTTAGAATAAAACAGATTGCCCTCACATGAATGGTACACTGTAGAGCTCTTTGTTGGATTTAATTACATTGTGTTTTGGAGTTTGAAATTTCAACGCACAATAATAATGGTGAAATAATCTAGAAAAACACAAACTTACTAAGCTATCTTTTGATTCTGACATAAATCTCCAAATACTCCTAGCACTCACGGACATGACTAAATATATCAATAAGTCCTAGCTACCAGACACTAGAAAACAATGAAAATTGTGTTTCTGGACATTTTACACTGTATCTCTCTATACTTCATGAATTTCTACTGCAAATATGCCACTCTAATTTTGGACAGAAAAATATACAAAGGGAGTCTAACTTAATTGTAAAATGAGGAAATGGAGTGCAGATAACTAGCAGGGTTGGAACTACAGTGTATTGTTTAGAGAAGGAAATAAGGAAAAGAAACTAGAAAGAAAGGCAGGGGAGAGGGCTGTGTACTTCATGACCTGTCTTATTTTTCATAGCTGTATTGTATCTATCCTTCCTTCACACAGTAAAGCTTCTTGAACTGAGGGAATTCCTCGTACTTTAACATACTGTTTAAATTAATTTAAAACATGTAAAATATTAAAATCTGTTCCTCTTTCAGGTGCTGGAATGGCCATACAGACATAAGTTACACAAAACCATTGTTAATCAAATCAACGTAATTTTTGTCCTTAGTCTAAACAATTCTGGGACTGTACATATGTCTCTTGTAACATGCTAAGTAATTTTGTGACCTAGAAAAAAAAAACTTATCACTACATGAAATAGCTACTGCTGGAAACTTAAACATTAATAACTTCTTCCTCAAGCAGGGCAAGACCTTGACTCATGGGTGCTCACCAAACTGATGCTGTTATGCTATAGACTCTTGCAAATTCTTACTCATTCTCTACTTGATAGGACACATTCTTAGTCAACCAACCCAGGCCCTGAAACACTAAATGTTCCCATGGTCCACTTAGGATGCTGAAAACTATGAACTATGGTTCTCTTTTATTGAATTAAGTCTGATAAGCTCTGTTTTTGCTAAATTACTTGTTTTTCCTTGGGAAGTTCACTAAAAGTGCATTGTTTCTCCATTAACTGAGAAGTTAAGAGACCATGTCATGCAGATGTATTTGGATAACAGTGTATGAGGTTTAAAGTCATATAAATTTGTAATCAATCACATCATCTCATCATTTGGGCCATACTTTCCACCATTAAGTCAACTACTTTAAATAGAGGACTTTATAAGCTGAGAGCACATTGTATGCAAGGGGTCATATTTATGGCATATGTTGTAAAATATACATCCCCAGTACTGAAGAACATTGTGTCGTGTGAGCTGGTTATCATTGAGAAAAACTTTTGTAATGTATAAATTAGAAAGCTAAATAATAGTTTCAAGAAGTGTAAATTAAAGAAAAGCCATCCTAGGTGCCTATCACTGATGAATATGCAAAGACATTTTATTACATATACACAGCTATTTCATTATAAATAAGAATGAGATGTCATCTTCAGGAAAATGGATATGAAACAAAATAAGGCAAACTTAGAAAAAAAAGTGTTCCTTGTTTTCTCTTGTTTTTAAAATAGATTTTTAAAATAAAACTATCTGAAAATTTTTAAAAAAGCTATTTGAGAAAAGAAAATGGGCCAAGGATAAGCGAAAATGAAATATTGTCATTGTTGGCTCTCATCAATGTATGTCTATCCATGCTTTAAAGTTTCATAATGAAATCTATGTATACATGTGTGTGTATGAAATATCATCACTTGAAGTCTATGATTTTGTACAATTAAATGTATCAGTAATGTTAGAAAACATTTCAAAAGAGACATGGATGGTCCTGTTTTAGAATGCGGCGGAAGTCTAACAGTGTTGCATTTTATTGTGTAAAGTGAGCATAAAATACGTAATTTAGTAATTATTCCATTTTGGGAAGTTAGCACAATAGTCTCTTACTATGTGCAATCATTGAAGAAAATTGTGAGAACAATTTTATTCCCATTTCTGTCAGTCTTGTTTCACTGGCAGCACTCTGAAGGGTGTCTGTAGGTAGGGGTGGGAGGCTATGTCTATGGATCAACTAGCAGTACACTAAGAGTGAATATAGCTTTCACTCTGAAGTCTGTGGTGTTACAACAAGATGAACTAATGTTTCAGTAAATAAGAAAATCTACAAATTGATTGCTCATTCAGTGAAAGTATTAAAAGAAAGAGCCCATACTGTCTGTAGGTACCTAATGGTTATTGTGCTATTTAACCAAATTATTGATGATAAACAATTATTTTCACACAGTTCTGGATTTATTATAGTCTTATCAATCTTAGTGTCAATAGTATTGATCTCTCTGAACTATGTGGTTTTTCTTTAACTGATTATTAACTGATGGCTTGCAGAAAGTTGTTATTAATGATGTTTAAAATGGTACTATAAAAGTACTTAAACAATCCATAGCTGGTTTACATGTCTATGAATGCTGGCTATCGTCTTCCGTCAAGCAGAGCCCCAACTGAAGCTGAGTGAAGAGACAATACGTAAAAGAGTCTAACATAAAATCTTTAGTTGATTAATCTCATTTATCTATTTTGCCCTCACAGACTAGGTGAAGTATCACTCGGGGGAAAGAAAATCATTTTTGTCCTTATGCTCTCTTTGAAATCTGGACCAAATATGATCATATCAAAGAGAGCCTTAATAACAGACAACTTGTCAAATTGGTGAGGAAACAAGAATGAGGTCAACAAAAGAGAAGCAAACCTGAGAAAAAGTAAGCTGGTTTTGAAAGAGGAAGAAGAGTTCTTTTATACATGATATTTTTACAGCGGGAATGGCAAGTTAAAGCATCTACACACATACATGAGAAGGTATTGGACCTTGCTGCTTGAGTGGATCTGAGAAGTCCCATGTGAAAGAGGACCTGTAGCAGGATGTTGAAGAAACCATACACCGAGCTGCCTGTAGCTGGATACACCGCGAGAGGCTGATCTTTATGAAGTCACTCTGCTTGCCACAGGACTCCTAGATGTGCTATGGATTTGTAAGGAAATGTAGAGCCGTTATAAACATTTACTTAAAGCAACCAGATTTCCCTTTTTATTAGATATGACTGGAGTGTCATACCTAACCCCTTGAAATACTAAGACAGTTCTCCCTCATAATAGCACCAACAACTTGTAATTAATTAAATAAATTTTAATAATTTATTCATTATATATTCCAATTTCTGCCCCCTTCCTCACTCCTCCCAGTCCCACCCTTTCTCCCTCTTCCCCTCTCTTTCCCCAGTTCACTGAAAAGGGGAATTCTCCCCTGCAATGTGCCCCTAGATTATCAGGTCTCATCAGGACTGTCTGGATCCTCTTCTTCTGTGGCCTGGCAAGGCCGTATCGCCAGGGACAAGTGATCAAAGAGCAGGCAACCGAATTCATGACAGAAACAGCCCACACATGGAATGCTACTCAGCTATTAAATACAAGGAAATCACGAAATTTGCAGACAAATGGATGAAAGTAGAAAAGACCACCCTGATTGAGGTAACTGAAAGACACACATGGTATATATTCACCACTAATTTTTGTCTTGTTACTTTAAAATATAGATTTTTCCACTTATATTAAGCTATTGCATGACAGGAAGATTGCTGTTTAAGACATTGGGTCTGTGGGGATGACCCAGTAGCTAAAGTTCTTGGTGCTCAAGTGTGAAGTTTTGAGTTCAGATCTCAGAACTGTAGGACTCGACACTGCATGTCTTTATCACCTTCCCTGTGGACAAATGGTAGGTGTGTTCAAGAGAATCCCTCAACCCTTATGGTACAAAAAGGCATCGGCAAACAAGAGATCTGTCTCAAGTAGTGTGGAAGAGAACTATTAATACTTGAGATTGTCCTCTGATCTACACATGTGTGACATGCCCTATCTACTCCCCACCGCCTACATAAACACACACACAGAGAGAGAGAGAGAGAGAGAGAGAAAGAAAGAGAGACTCCCACACCCACACTAGAGAGAAAAGGGAAGTGTGTATTGTCTCAAGAAAAGGTAGCATGTTATTGCTTGAGAAGACACCCCTGCAAAGGAAGCATGGACAGGAAAGCGACCTCTGAGTCAGGACCTTCACAGAAGTTGCCATGGCAAAGAATGCGCAAGACAGAGCAAGCAGATGCAGAGCTGGACATCCTGGATCACATGGACTACTCAGTTTAACCCTGACATGATCAGAGCAGAGAAATAGTTAACATGAAAGAGACAGGCTACAGAGGAGGTAGTAAACTTCGTGTCTGGATTTAGCTATTGCATACATAAATGAGAAAGAACTTTCTTGTCTCTAGGAATGGCTAGTCTTGGAGTGACTAAACACTTATTGTTCTGTGAAAGAACAATAAGATTCCAGATGTCAAAACTTAAAAAAAAATCAAGAGCACATGACCAAGTCACTCCTCGATATCAAAACATTTGTGACAATTCACCTATAAATGGAATACACATATGTATATATATACAGATATATATATATATATATACATACATACATACACACACACACACACATACACACACACACACACACACACACACACATATATATATACATACACACATTTGTTCATACAGTAGGCCATAGTGACTAATCCAGCTAAAGCTTTTGGATGAGCATTGCTATTGTTGCTAAGGCCATAGACCCTAGGTACTGGTAAATGCATAATAGTTATTGGTGTGTTTTCAGAGATCTTTCAAAAGCACCACAGAGTTATAGAAAACTGTAATTAAAGTGGAGCACTATTCTTTGTGTTGTTTGTTTAATGAATTGAGAATGTAGCCTGTTTTGAGTCATCTGGGAGAAAAGCCTTTTAAAAGGGAATTGAATTTTTCCACTTCCACTTCAAGCTAAGTAAGCCATAACCCACTTAAAGCACATGAATATCTGTTTCACTCCAAAGCAGATAATAACCTTATTATAGTATCGTTCAGTAAAGGAAACTGTGTTTTATTTACCTATCAGGAATCTGGTACACATGCAGGGAATCCATTATTGAAAGGGTAAAGATAGGACAACTGTAATTTTATTTCAAATCAGCAAACAGACAGAGAGACAGAGACAGGGACACACAGAGACAGAGAATACTTCTTCCATTGCATGGTATGTTTTTCCTCCTCAGATCAATATTCCAAACACATGGGGTAACTTACTGAGGACTGAGGCTTTCGGGGTGAGATAGGCCATAGGCCTCGTGATCAATGTTTAAAATGGGCTTTGATAGCATTGTTCTGTATTTTTTTTTTTTGACAGTGTCTTCTGATTTTACTACAAATACTGTTGCAAAGGCTGAACAAAATCTACATGCCTTGTAATTGTCTAGTAAGTTTCCTTAGACAACACTGCATTTCACATGAAGACTATTGCCAGTTAGTAAACTTTGGCTCCAGAACAGTCAAGATCTCTCCCTAACTGTTCAGCTGTTCAACAAGTGCCCATTTAATTCCAAATGTTTTTTTGTTTTTCTGTTTTTTTTGACTTGGCTTTTATAGGTATACGATGATCAATTCTCATTACACAATGTGCAATTACCCCTGTGGAACCAGAAGCCCACTCTCAAATGCAAGCTTCGACTTTGCTGTTCCTGAAATAAGAAGCGTTTGATTTGCTCCCAGGATTTTCCGATCACAAGCATACATCTTAACGGTGCACATTATAACCTAATCCTGGAGTCAATTAATAAATTGGTTGAAATAGCAGTTTGATTAAAATCTCAGAAGCACTAATTCGCTTTCCTACTGCCCTTTAATTAAGGCTTTAATCGAGTCTGCAATTACCTGCAAATTTTTTCTTTGTCTTAAATATTTGTACTTCTCTTCTTAACTTTCAAAGGCCCTTCAACACACCAGCGAAAGAGAAGACTCATAGAAACCAACCTTACAACTAAAGAACGGATCCACATGTATATCTGTTTAACTAGAGGAACATGTAATATATGCTTCTGAAATACATAATTCTGATCTGCAATTTAAGTTGCAAAATACATAATTCACAGGGTTTTCTGTTGCGGTGGTGGTGGCCATAGCCTTTTTGTTTGGCTGATGCCTGGCTTTGGGGAATGAGACAGCATTGTGTGAATATTTTCTAAACTACTTTTTATTTAATGGAATTTTGATACAAGTACTTAACATTTAAATGGGTGTTTTCTACATTAAAATTTCAGCTCTAGAGTTCTCCATCTATCCTGTCTTGTTTATGAATGTTTGTAAGCTTTTACTCTGTATCAAGTATCTCTGAACATGTTTTTGATAAACTAAGACACTTAGAACTGTAAAGAGGAGCAAATGTACATCAGCTGAAACCTAAGTTCTTATTTTTAATAAGTAAATAGTTACGGGCACACACAACCCTGCAGCCAGGAGCCCATTCCATGTTTGATTGCTTTCCAAAGCATACCCTTCCCACCTACCCACAAAACATTTTTTGAGAAAATTCAGTCTGTTGCTAGGAAACATGTCAAAGATTGAATCACGAAGTCCCAAGAATGCTGTAAAACATCTACCATGCCACTTATTAGAAAATACCAAAGATTTGTTTAAAAAGAAAGACAACATAGTTCCCAGCCTGCTTAGTAGTTATGCAGCCTGATGAAGTCAATATTTGAGTTCCTGCTTGTAATGCACTATAGCTCATTAAACACTTCAGAATAAAACAAGCTTACAGAATATAGAGCTCAGCAAGTTGTAAAATTAAGCTTTATTAAAAATAAAACACATATACATAATAGTTATATAAATGTGTTTTTAATATTATATATTATAGAAAATTGTATTTAAAAGACAAATAAAGTAATATATCATGTGCTTTTATTTTAAGTTTATTCATTCATTTATTTTTAAGCCTATATTTTTATTTTTAGTTATGTTCACGTATGTGTGTCTGTGTCTGTGTACATGCATACAGTTGCCTACAGAAACCTCACTGGAGTCCCCTAAAACTGGGGTTACACCCAACCCAGGTGCTCTACACCAAACTTAAGTCCTCTGAAAGAACAGCAGATGCTCTTCACTAAGAACTCTCTCCATCTCCTCAAGTAAATTTATTGCAACTAGCAACATGAAATATAAAAGGGAATCAAAGAGAAACCTGAAATTACTGGTGTAAAAAAAAGTCTTCCCTTTATTTTTGAGATAGAGTATTGTTATATTAGCCAAATTGGTCTCAAACCTAACATCTTTTAGTTTCAGCCTTCCAAGTCCTGAGATGGTAAACATGCAGCCATAAAAATAGCACAAAAAGAACTTTATATAAGCATTTGTTTTAAACAGAAATCACACCTTAATATGTACTTAAAAACATTAAAAAAAAAAAACAACTTCCATTCATGATCAAAGTTATGGAGAAGACTGGGTTATAAGGATCATGTCTCAACACAATGAAAGCTACATATGACAATTGATTGCCAGCATGCTAAATAAGGATAGAATTGAATCCTATCTATTAAAATCAAGATCAACCCAGAGCTGACCATTCTTTCATTCCTATCCATTGTAGTGCTCAAAGACAAAGTACACTGAGACCAGAGAAGAACATAAATAGGGACACAAATAGGAGCAGAAGTTACAGTATCCATATTTGGAGATGATATTTTACCTCAGAGACCTTAATATTCTGCCAGAAAATGTTCCAGCTTTCATAAAAACATTCAGCAAATTGGCAAAATACAAAACTTACATACTGAGCTAATGTCATTTCTGTACACCAATGACTAATATATTCAGAGGAAAACAGGATAGCAAAATTGTTCACAACAGCCTCAAAAGAAATAGACTGTGTTGGGATAAACCTAATCAAGGAAGTCAAAGACCCCTTTAAAGCAAACCTGAAATTTAAAACTCTGAAGAAAGTAATCCAGAAAGACAGTAGAAAATGGGAAGAGCGCCCATGGTATGAATTGGAAAAATTACTATTGTGAAAATGATTATTTTCCTGAAAGCAATCTATAGACTCAATGAAATTCTAATGAAAAACATCTGCATACCATTCTTCACAGAAACAGAAAACAGTCCTAAAATCCACATAAACACACAGGGGCACACACACACACACACACACACACACACACACACAACAGGTAATCAAAACAGTCTGGAGCCAAAAGAACTCTGCATTTATTCTGTGCTATGGTGGTTTGAATAGGTATGACTCCCGTAGATTCATATGTCTAAATGCTTGGCCATAGCGGATGTGGCCTTATTGGAGGAAGTGTGTCACAGTGGAGGTTGGCCTTTGAGGTCGTAAAAGCTCAAACTACTCCCAGTGTGAAGACACATTCAGTCCTCTTTGCTGATTGAGACCAAGATGTAGAATTCCAGGCTCCTCCAGCACCATGTCTGCCTGTACCGCTATGCTTTCCACCATCATGAAAATAGACGAAACCTCCAAAACTGTAAGCCAGGCACAAATGAATGTTTTCCTTTATAAGAGCTGCCTTGGTCAAGGTGTCCCTTCATAGCAATAAAATCCTAAGATAGAAGTTGGTACCAGTGATTAGGGTATTGGTATAATAGGCCTCATCATGCTTTTTTGAATTTTGGGAGTTTGGATTAGGAAAGCAATGGAATGCTTTAAGTGGGGCTTAATGGGCCATTTTAATAAGAACATAAAAAACAGTAGAACAGTGGGGTGATTTGAACTATAGGGGTGTGGCTCAAAAGGTTACAGAGGAGAAAACTTATAGTATGTTGCCTAGAGATTGTTCTTGTGATATTTTGGTGAAGAATGTGGCTGCTTTTTGCCCTTGTCTGAAGAGTCTGCCTGAGGCTAAAGTGAAGCGATTTAGATTAATTGCATTGACAACGGAGATCTCAAAACAGCCTACTAGAGATTCTTTCCTGAGGGCCACTCTTCTGAAAAACATTTTGATAAAACTTAGCAAACTGAGAAAGGAAAAATACAAAATGTATTGTTCAAGGATTTAAGGGACACCAGAAAGTGGAATAGAACTAAATCTTGTGTTCAAGGAGATAAACAGATTAAAGAATTTAAATGGAATTATGGAGGGATGACCTCAGGGCAAGATCTCACCCCTCTAAGATTCCAACTTGCATACAGGATATTCACCAAAAGACATTGCCACCTATTTGAAATTTACAATGTATTTGCAGCTGTAAATGGGATAATTATGTTAAGCGTCATTATGGCCGTATTATTGTTTATACATTTGTGGTTGTACAAGAGATAGTTGTATCATGTTAGGTGTTATTATGGCCTAGTTATTGTTTTTATTTGGACACAAGGAGATACGATTCTCTGTTGAGTTGTCAAAGAGTAGGTTGTAATGCCTTTTCTCAGTTGTCAACTATATCTGGATTGTAAGATTTTGAAGATGACTAAGAAAAGGAGGGTTGTAGCTTAACAGTGATGTGTTTGTGTGTCACGTTGGCAAGGGGTCAGTTGTATTCACCTGGTTTTGTGTGTTAACACAAGTTAGAGTCATCAGAGAAGGGGGCTCAGTTGTGAAAACGCCTCCAAGATATCCAGCTGTAAGGAATGTTCTCAATTAGTGATCTGTGGAGATGGGCTCAACTCATTGTGGGTGGTGCCATCCCTGGGTGGGTAGTCCTGGGCTGGTGGCTCTATGAAAATATAGGCTGAGAAAGCCAAGGGAAGCAAGCCAGTAATCAGCACTCCTCCATGGCTTGTGCATCATCAGTTGCCTCCAGTGTCCTGGCCTGGAGTTCCCGAGTTCCTGTCCAGACTTCCATTAGTGATGGACAGTAAAACGAAAAAAGCCTGTATTTCCTAATCTGTTTTTTTTTTTTTTTTCTTCTTCTAGAAAACCTAACTAAGACATATAGCTTTAAATTATACCAAAGATCCATAACAATATGAAAACGTGTCTGGGAAGATAACTCACTTCCTAATCCACTTGTGTGAATACATTCAGAAGGAGTTCAGAGATCTGTCTATAATCCCAGCCTCAGAGAAAGATGAGTTGAATCAGGGAACTCTGGGTTTGATTGAGAGACCATGATTCAAAAATTTCAATGAAGAATTGAGAATGATTTTGAGCTCCATATATACAGATACAAACGTGCACATTTGATCGTATGTTCTCACATGCATATAAAAGCAGGCACAAATATAAATATGTATATACATACACGCATAGAGAGAGAAGGAGAGAGAGAAAGAATGGGAAAAGGCATAACATTGGCATAAATAATGCTGTAGATCAATGGAGTAGAAGATCCAGGAGGCAGCCTATGCAGCTACAGCCATCTGGTTTTTGACATTTCTGAAAATACATTGCAGAAAAGACAGCATTGTCAAACAAGCGGCTGAAGGAAAACTGGATATCTAAGTGTAGAAGAATGAAATTAGATTATGTGTCTCTCACCATGCACAAAAACAAAAACTCACATCAAGCAAGGAGCTCAACTTAAGATCAGAAACTCTGAAAAATAATAGAGTGCATACTGCAAGGTATAAACCCAGGTAAGTATTTTCTGAATAGGTTCCCCAGTTTCTCTGGACAGACAGCTAACATCTACAGATGGGACATTGTGAAAGTAAAAGGTTCTCCTACAAGAAAAAAAAAATGGGCAACCAAACAAAAAGGCATGTACAGAATAAAGCCATGAAAAAAACAAAAGCACTCATAAAAATGAGCTATGTAGCTAAAGACAGTTCTTGCTTAATTGTTTTATTTATATTTTTATTAAAAATTCATGCAGTACACTTTTTATCATAATTCCTCCTACCCTTACTCCTCCAAAATGCTCCCCTACCACTCTGTCCACCTCAGTATGCCCATTTTTGCTCTCTTTAAAAAAAAAACAAAAAACAGGGAAACAAACATAAACAAAAAAACCTCAAACACCCGTATGCACACACTCACAAAAAACAACTACCAAATCTCTACAAAAACACAAATTCAGAAACCTAGCTACACAGGTGAAGTAGGAACCAGACAAACAAAGTAAAATGAGATGAAAAGTCCATCAAAGTACCACTAATTTGGTTCTGTGTTGGCCACTGTTGGACATTGAGCCCACACTGAAGTGTTGTTAATATACCCGGTCAAACTACATGGGAGAAAAGTGATTTCACCTTTGCAAGTGGGTGTGATGGCAGCCACATTCTTTTTGGTTTGACCTTGTGTTTACTTCTGCTCAGAGGAAGGAGAGTTCTTAATAGAAATGATCCATATTTTTTTATATTGTCACAACATTCCCAGCCATCCATAAAAAAATAAATAAATCAAAATAACTTTGAAATTCTATTTCATTTTAGTCAGAATGGTCTTTATCCAGAAAACCAATGACAACAAATTCTGGAAAGAAGATGGAGAAAGGGAGACCTATTAATATTACAAATTACTATTTGTAAACTGATATAGTCACTGCGGCCACCAATGTGGAGATTTTCCAAATATCTAAAAATAGATTTGCCTGTGAAAGCTACAACACTCCTGGGCACATATTCAAAGGACTCTCTACCTTAAATAGAGATATTTGCCCATGTCTGTTCAATGCTTTTATTTTCACAGTGGCTAGAAAATGGACCAGTTGATCAACTGATAGATGAATAATGAAAATCTTGTTGTATGTAAACAACGGGATTTCATTTAAGTCTAAAAAAAGGCTGCAATGAATTTTGCAGGATAATAAATGAAACTGAAACAACAACAGCAAAATCAACACCAAGTAAGGGAAGTCAGGTTTAGAAATACGCAGACCACATATTTTGTGTTACATGTGAGTGTTAAATTCAAACGCTTAGGTAGTTGTGTCAGTGTTGTAGTGAGATTTCAGCAGAGAGCACACAGCAAGGATAAAAGCATGAACTGTGATGGTTTGGAAGGCAGATCTGCAAGGGAGATGGTAAAACCCATGGGAGACTAAAATAGACTGAGGAGTAGTAAGAGGTAAAAGGTTTAAAGGTGATGGGGAATGGAAAAATAAGTGGACTGTTAAGATGGGAGTGCCCCAGTCAAACTAAGAATATATGAATAAATCAAATAAACAACAGAAAAATTTAAGCTAATTCTAAGACTTGTGTTTTTTTTAAGTATTCTGAATGTAAATACTCTGAGTAAATAGGCAACTTTGCTCCTAGAAGTCACAGGTTTTCAAAACAAAATCCGAGGGCTGAGTGAGACATATTTCCCAAGAGTTCAGTGAAAGGGGCCCTACAGGAGCTCCAAAAATATAGGCTAACACATTACTCTTGGGTGTCAAAGACACCTCACATTTTGAATACAAGACACAAAAAAATAAAAATGGAATTTCCTGAAATCCTTTTTTTTTTTTTTTTCCTGGTGTTAGAATTCATAGATTTAAAGGCGTCATAAAGGATGATCAGAGAAGAACTTTATCAGTGATCTCACACAATTGTAGACCCTGCATGCTACAGTACTGACCTGCCTATCAGGACATATCCATTGGGGTACTAGTGGTATGAACTGTCCATACTGGATTTGAAGGGAAATCATACTGGGCATTTTATAACTGATCAAAAGCCTATAGCCAGGGAGATCCCAAGGCCTTCTAGGGATTTGACTACAAACGGACATGGAGGTAAACTGCTTTCTACACATTTATGTTTAGACCACAGACTAAGACATCTCTCGGCTTTAATCAAACAAACAGTTTTGGCAATGGGAGACAGTAAAAGTAGAGACTCATGACTGATCATTGTTCCAAGAACTGGTGACTGTGAAGTGCTAAACACTAAGTAGAACATCTCTATCACTGTCCCTGACATCCAAGGAACATTGCAAAAGAGGGGGTGGAAGGACTACAGAGGCAGATAGGAAGGATGTATTGGGGATTTGTCATCTGACAATGACATGATCATTTCTTTCTTTTTTTTTTTTCAATTATTTTTTTTTTACTTAATTTTTTTTTAATTTTATTTTTTTTTTCTTATCAGTTACATTGTATTAACTCTGTATCCCGGCTGTGTCCCGATCCCTCATTCCCTCCCAGTCCCTCCCACCCTCCCTCATCTCCACCGTGCCCCTTGCCAGGTCCACTGATAGGGGGGACCTCCTCCCCATTCATCTGATCCTGTTTTATCAGGTATCTTCAGGACTGGCTGCAAAGCTCTCCTCTGTGGCCTAACAGGACTGCTCCTCCCTTGGGGGGTGGGGAGGCTGAAGAGCCAGTCATTGATGTCCATCAACGGAGGAATGGGTACAGAAATTGTGGTATTTTTACACAATGGAATACTACTCAGCAATCAAAAAGGAGGAAATCATGAAATTTGCAGGCAAATGGTGGGATCTAGAAAAGATCATCCTGAGTGAAATATCCCAGAAGGAGAAAGACAAACATGGAATATACTCACTTATATAGAACTATAAGATGATAAACATAATGAAATCTATACACCTAAAAAAGATAATCAAGAGAGCGGACATGGGGTAAGATATCAATCCTCGTTTAGAAAGACAGATGGGATGCGCATTGAACATTGACAGGAGTCTACTGAGCGCATTTGAAAGACTCTAACTAGCAATGTTTTCAAAGCAAAGACTCATGACCAAACCTTCGGCAGAGTGCAGGGAATCATAAGAAAGAAGGGGAGTTAGTCTGATGGGGAAAGGATAGGAGCTCCACAAGGACCAAATATATCTGGGCACAGGGTCTTTTCTGAGACTGACATGCAACCAAGGACCATGTATGAATGTAACCTAGAACCTCTGCTCAGATGTAGCCTGTGGTAGCTCAGTAACCAATTGGTTTCCCATAGTAAGGGGAACAAGGACATGATCATTTCAATCAAGTACACCATGGTTGCATACAAGGGACATGAAAAACATAAAGCTAAAAACATGATGCTTAGGAGAGGCACAAGTTGGGAAAAAGAAGTGGGTTGGTGGAAGGAGAAGGATGACAAAGGGAAATGGAAGTGAATGTAATCACGGTGGATTGTATATGTATGATGATAAAATAATATCTTGTATATGTATGATAATAAAATAAAATAAAATATAAATGACAATTTTACCTGCACACTTATACTTTCTAAAATTATAAATCACAGAAACTATAAGGCCTTGAAGTCAAGTGACTTAAGAAACATGTAAATACTCATATGTATAACCATAATTCTAAGTCTTAATAGGGTTCATTTATAAAAGTCAGTTAAATATTTTTACAAACAAAGGTACAGGTATATTAATTAAGTTTAAGCACATTTTTTGGGTTAATATAGTGATACTTCTGTCCAGTTAAGAAGTGTTTTCTAGTTACAATGTCAAAGCATAGTTGAAATGAAGAAAGAAAGGCTTACAGAAAAATATTCGGCATAAAATTTGGTTTATGAAATGTAGGAGCTGATGCCAGAGCAAAGAGATCATTGATACCTTACAATCGTGGCCGGTGCTGCCGTGCCTCTCTCCCTCTGATACCGTGTGCTGCCACTTTTGTGGTGACCTTCATTGTGTTATCACATTCTGCGTCTTTGTCATGTTGGGGTCTTCTGAGAGTAAATATCCTGTGCCCCTATCTTGTATGTATATCTCATGCATCGATCTGCTAATATTAAACAATGAAAAGTAAGAAGAGGGCAGAACATTCTGAAACCATACTTCTTAGTCTAGAGGTATTGTGTCAGCATAATCAAAGAAGCTAACATTTAGCAATAAAAGACTTATTAGAAGATGGAAATTTTAGGGAGATTTGTGAACATTCTCTACAGAATTTTTACAGGAATCTATAAATGTGTTTCATTTACTAAGAATATCACTTAGATTGTGCCATTTCATACTGAAGGATACGTTAACGAATGTATAAATTTGAATACTTTAACTATTTAAAACATAAGAATATAAAGCCCAAAATTATTCCAAATTCCCAAAATGCATGATGCCATGAGTGAGAAATTCTGTATTATCAGATTGTTCATCCACAAAGGTAATAAAAATATGATATGGAATCACCTTCCATCTTTATGTTTAACACACACATAATTGGATTCTGTGTTTAGATGTATATCCTGACCACATGCTACATAATTACATATGATGAAATAGTCCAAACTTCATAAAATCTTCAAAACACTTCCAGCCTCAACCTTTTCAGATAAGGGAGACACAACTCATACTCTTACAATTATCTGTTCACATGACTCAAAAATAGACATTTTATACATCCTATTATAGCTAGGATATTCTGAGTCTCCACTTTAAAAACTACGTGTAATTAATTACAGCTCTAAAATGAAGACATTGATAGTTAGGTTGGGCTTAATTTCAATCACCGTAATTTATGATAATAGCCAATTGAGTCCTTGTGCATGGCGGCACATGTTTGTAACCTTTGCACTCGGGAGGTGGGGGGATAAAGAACCAGGAGTTTAAGGTCAGCTTCAGTTACAGAAGAACAGCATAGCCCATGTTTTCACTCTTCCCTGATGGTAACCAGCCATTGTAGAGATGGCCTTATTTCAAATGTCCTGTTTTCTGCAGAGCCTTTGCTCATTTGTCTAAAAGTTGGATCTCATTCTCTAGAGTATTCAATACCTCCCTTCCAGGTTTTATTCCCCAATAGTCAACTTCTTATAGCCATTTTAATTACACAATTGCTTTTGTCTCTAATGTTGTATAGAGAAGGGAAGCATTATTTTAATTTTCTATGTCTCACAGAGCCCAAAATATAACACATTCATGAGATTTTTTTTTTGACTGGGTAAAAGTAAACAGGGAACAAGCAAACTTCAGCTGCATCTTCTACACATACGATGAAGCCAACTCTGCCTTACAGAGTCTTATTAATATTAATACTCCAGGTAAATATCTACATTAAAAGGTTTCTTATAACATAAAATGCCTTGCTGCTCCTAAAAATTATTGAGAGGTGCAGACATAAACCTGTCTAGAGCTAAATAACAAAGACTGCTTATCGGTCCAACAATACTTGAGGGTCAGCTCTGAAACTTTTCCATCAGCAAACATTTCCCACAGGGACCTTGCGTCTCTGGAGTTGTCTCCTCTCTGATCCTCAGTTGTTTCCCATTAGAATCCAATACCCTGAACGCCCTCTTCAATGTACCCACTCAGCAGTTACTGAGCAGCAAACATCATAGCAAATCTAGTGTGATATAACAGTATTAAAACTAATAGCTATGAGTGCTTCCTGGGAAGTGACAGTTTGAATTCTCAGCACTTTTCCATTCTGCAATTAAAGCAAAGAATCAAGAGCCAACTCTCCCCTACGCCTTCACCATGGGTCCTACCTGTCATCATCTGAGTCTCCCATACAAAGAGTTTAATTGTGTTGTTTGAAATTATTAAATATGTTTTAAATTTTAATTATTTTCTTCAGTTAAATTTATTTTTCGCTGTTACACAAAACATAAGAAGCAAGTTTGTGGGGTACTTTGTAATGTTTTAATGTAGACTGTGAGAATTTAAGCATGGTAATTGCATCTGTCACCTCAAGTGTTTCTCACTTCTGTTTGGTGAAAACACTCACGATCCTTACCTTGACTTCTGAATTATACAGTGTATGATTACTATTAACAGCTACTGCAGACAACAGCCTACAGAATGTTTACCTACTGTTTAGCTTGACATTAGCATTCACTGCTCACCTTTTCTCCATCCCCATGTATTTTCCCAGCCTCTGATATTGCTGTTCAGCTCTTAACTTCTGTGAGATTGGCACACAGTGAGGTTGTATAATATTTCTCTTCTTGGGCCAGGCTTAATTGACATCATGCTCTCCAGTTCCATCTACATTGTTGCTAATAATATACTTTCAATGTTCAGGATGGATAGCATTCCTGTGCTATGTAGGATATTTTCCTTATTCCTGTTAACAAATGGGCATTTCCATTGCTTCCATTTTTGTGCTATTAGGAACAGTCCTTTCTAGTTCATCTTTCTACTGATGTGCTAAAACCATGACTAAAAGCAATAAGGAAGAAAGGGGTTTATTTCTGTTTACAGTTTCACAGCACAGTCTATCACTGAAAGAAGTCACAGCAGAAACACGACAAAGCAGGAACACAGAGGCAGGAGCTGTTAAAAAGGCCATGGAAGAATTCTACTTACTGGCTTGCTTTCATAGATGCTCAGCACACTATCTTAAAGCACACAGAACCATCTCCCCAGTGGTGGAACAACCTCAAGTGAGCTGGACCCTTCTACCTCAAGCATCAACCAAGAAAATGCAGCACGATTTCACTCACAGGCCAGTCTGGTGGGGACATATTCTAACCCCCAAAGATCTCTTCCTCTGAAACGACTCTCTTGTGTAAAGATGACATACATCTGGCTAGCACAGAACTTCAATTAACATGGAAGAAGAAAATGTATCTGTTAACATATTTATTATAATTTCTTTGACTATATGCCCAGTAACAGAAATGCTGGACATATGATGGTTCTATTTTCAATTGTGAACAATTTTCATGGTATGTTCTTTAATGCTGACTGATTCCATTCCCATCAACAACGGGTGTGGGTGCTGCCAAATGGCAGGTCCTCAGACCCAAGTAAGAGTCCTCTGAGAATAACAAGCACTCTTAACCAATGAGGCACATCTCCATCCTGTCAGATGCCAAGTTTTGATTGATTCCCAAATTGAAAATGCATATATTTTTATGCTTTTGTTCCAGACACGGTCATAAGATATGGGTGTGGCTGGTTTGGAAATTTCTATATTGATCAAGCTGGACTCAGACTCATAAACGTCTTCCTGCCATGGCCTCCTGAATGCTCTGACTGTTGTGGTTAAAATCGTGTTCCAGCATGCCAGGTTACAGAATATTTTTAATCACTACTATTTATAAAGTAGTCCTCAGAGCTTTCTATAGTTTATTTCTTTTTTAACTCTCTTTTGGTCTGACACTCTGAAGGTAAAAAATCCGAGAAAAGCTTCAGCTTCAAATATCACCAGTTATTTTTGTAATATGAAATCAATACATACATTTTTTTTCATTTTCCTTTTCTGCTCTCTGTTTTATTTTGCATAATATAGAATATTCATATTTTATGATAATCAAGCTTTGGGCCAAATGATGTCATAGTCATCATGTAAGGTTGATAGGTGCATAAAAAAATGAAATGAGGTAATCTCCTTTGCTGTGTTGCTTTATGCCTAAATTCTTACCAAGATAGTAGCAGCTTTATTCCCTTCTAACAAAACAGGTTTTGTATTTATTACACTAAAATAAGAACACAGTTTTGAAAAAGAATAATTATTTTATAATATGCAGGATTAATAAAAGGAAAAATTCATTATCTTAAATATATTTGAAGAGGATAACAAAGCAAACACTTTTTAAAAAATAACATTTGTTCACTGCCAATTTATTCATCAGAGGCTTAGGGGGCATGCATTCCGTGTGCATTGCAAAAAGCCTTTTCTGAAGTCATTAGACATTTAAACAAGGCAATTGAATAAAATCATTTAATTATCCAAGGGAAAACTTCAATTTTGTTATGTAGATCTAGAGGACTTGCTGTAAAAATATAAAATTCTAGTTACACTTTTAAGTATTCTGAAAGAGAGAAGCATTACTTATGCTCAATATGGTATACCTCATATAAATTTTTTTCTTTGCTTTACATTTTAGATAATGCTAATGATTAATCGTCTGCTAAGAAGAGTCAAAAGCCAGCTCAGGATGGTATATTACCAAGAAATGTATATAACACCAGAGGTAAAACAATGAGAATTATCACTAAATACGGTTTTATTTTGGTTTGGACAATGATACAATAAAGTGATAGACCAACCATGACTGGTTGCTGTTTATTGCATGAATTCTAGTATCACCCTGTAATACAGTAGCACGATAATCATGTGTGAATTAAAATAAAGAAACCAATGAAAGGAAGTGACATAAGTGAGCCTTTGCTTACATCTTGTCTGCAGCCCTCTCGCTCCCATTCTCAAATTTTTTAGCTTCCCTGGCGTCTCTCTGCATCTATCTGTTTGCATCCATTTCAGGCTTACATTAGTTCATCAGCTTCATGTTTGCAGGAAGGTGGTTCTACAGAATGAATTCTAAGGTTTATTTGCTCTATATATTTAGACTCACGGCTTGAACACAAACTGTGTGTATTTTCTTTAATTGTGAATTTGTAAACAAGCACCAATTCGTCAATTGGCTATAAAACTTAAAAGTCGGAAGTATGCAGTGTAAGGAAAGTGGGGTTTTAATTATGTTTGGTACAGCTTATGTGGAGAGAACATAGAGTCCCTCGTCTCATCCTTCCCCATGCCTGTCTATATGATTCTTATTCCTACGCACGCTTTATGCACCTACGGTTTGCCATCACCCTCCCTCCCACAATGCTCAGGTTAGCCTGGTCCTCTTTAAAACTCACCACTTCACCGGCAGCTTTTCTCTACGTGCCTACATCACCCCTGGCTCCCTGGCCACAGTCAATTCAGCAACAGGAATACAATATACTTCTAGAGCTTTCTCATAAATAATTTTGGCTCTTGTAGGTCTTGCTGCAGCTATTAAGGAGAACCTGGGCTCTAAATTCATGAATCTGGAATAGGATCTTGCCCAATTTTTGCTCTAAGAATTTTACACAAATTTGTTGGATAATTGTTGAAAATATTCCTTAGTGTAGGTTAACAGACATAAGTCATTAATCTCAGGCTCAAGCAATTGGCTGTGCCCCATTACCTCTTATTCCTTTACATATTCTGTAGCTTTGCAGTGTAATTCTAAGTTTAATAACGTCTTAAATTTCCTTTTTTATCCTAATAATTCATGAATTGTATATTATGCTAAAATGGGACACAGGTTACATTACAGTAGATAAAATATGTATAAAGCAAGTAAAAATTTCAAACAATGGACAACTCACTTATTGACATTGGACAATAACTATAAATTTTAAAGGCAAGAATGAGGGTGAAATGTGGCTCTTTTTTACAATAAAATGTAAAGCTGTGCTGACATTTCATTCACAGAATTCAGGAAGATTCTAATTTCCATGGAAAGCTAATACAGGTTGTCAATAGACTTTGATGAATTAGTGACTGTTCTCCAGTCCCCACGATCTGCTCCTCCAGATGTCCAAGGCAGGGCAGCTGGAGTCACTATATCCCTTCTTTCTCCCATCTGCTGCTTTTGCTTTTCACTCATGAAATTAGCTCTCAGACAGCGGACAGTGTTCTCTCCACAGGAAGGTTCCATTCTCACCTGAATGAAGTGGTCAGTCACCTGGTATTGGAGTATTGTAGCCTGTACAAACAAGAAGAAGATCACATATGTAAATCTGTGGACAAACAAAGAAACGAATGCACTGATCCATCAAAGGGAAGGGAAATGCTGTTTAAATTTTTTAAATGGCACAGACTGCATAGATTAATCACACTGTCCTTTTATAGGCAATTTAAGTTGCAAATGAAGTACGGTGACTGTCCTCAATCATTGGAGGACACAATTCAAATGTTCTGGTAGACAATAAGACACCCTGAATGTACCTGTATACTTTTCTTCTGTGTACCCATATCTGTGACAAAGTTAATTAATAAGGCAAAGAATAGCAATAATAACAGTCTCTCCAATTTATATTTTCCAGTGCAAGCGTGCTCTATGTCAGTATGCCTCGCTCACAATTGTTACCTGGTGTCACCTGTTTTAGGAATCTTTCACTGGCATCTTCACGTTGGCTCAGCACTTTCTGGTGTAGCATATTGCCATCAGTTGAAACTCACCTTCCGTATCCAACTAACAGTCATAAATGTAGTGCTTTTTCTATTTTGACTAAGACTATAGTGAGCTGTAGTGATAACCTCAGCAGGTTTCAGGCATTACACAGTAAAATTAGCACACTTTCCCTCTGCGCAATCAGAGAAAGATTTGCTCTTACGGAAAATTGAGCAAAGCCCAGCATTCCACTTTCTTTACCTAAGTTGAGAGCTTTTGCCTTTTCACCCGTAGAAAGCACTTTTTGGCTTCCCTTTGCTGTATCTGACCTGCTGGGTTCACTGTCCTTGCACTTGGCGGTCAACTGTAATGTGTTAATTAGACTCAAGCCTGTAATCCATGCTGGCAACATACACAGCTATATGGAAACGCTGCTGAAAGGGGTGATCTGAAATTCTGGGAGCAGAGTAGAAGAGCTTTTGAGATTCCATCAAATACACACACACACACACACACACACACACACACAAAACACATGACGTAGCTCTCATATGTTTGGAGCATTCTTTCCTTCCCCCTTTGTTTTACTGCTAGAATGGTTTCAGAACCTTGAGCATACCAGGTCACAGAGGAAGATAATGCAGCCACTTCTGATGAGACCTAACAGACTAGGATCAGATGGAAGAAAAAGAAACCCTCCCTTACCAGTGGACTTGGGGAGTAGAGTGTGTGGAGAAGGGGGAGGAAGGGAGGGCTTGGGAGGGGAGGAGAGAGGGAACTAGAGGGGGGATACAAAGTAAATAAAGTATAATTAAAAATAAGAAAAAGGAAAAAATAAAAATAGATCTACCATATAACACAGCTATACCACGTCTTAGCATATACACAAAGGGCTAGATAGTCTCCTACAGAGATACGAGCTCAGGTAGATTCATTCTTTACTGCTCTATTCAGGATAGCTAGGAAAGGAAACAACTTAGATTTCCTTCAACTGAAAGATGGCTGTGAACAATGAAATTCTGTTCAGCTGTAAAGAAAAATAAAATAAATAATTTTTTTTAAAAAAATGGATGGAACTTGAACATTTGCTGAATGAGTAACCAAGACCCAGAAAGACTGTCTCACATTCTCTTTTTTTTTTTTTTTGTATTTTTGTATTTTTTTTCTTTTTTTATAATTTTTTATTAATTACACTTTATTCATTTTGTGTCCCTCCATAAGCCCCTCCCTCCTCCCCTGCCGATCCCACCCTCCCTCCCCTTTCTGCATGCATGCCACTCCCCAAGTCCACTGATAGGGGAGGTCCTCCTCTTCTTTCTGATCTTAGTCTATCAGTTCTCATCAAAAGTGGCTGCATTGTCCTCTACTGTGGCCTGGTAAGGCTGCTCCCCCATCAGGGGGAAGTGATCAACGAGCAGGCCAATCAGATTATGTCAGAGGCAGTCCCTCTTCCCATTACTATGTAACCCACTTGGACACTGAACTGCCATGGGCTACACCTGTGCAGGGGTTCCAGGTCATCTCACATTCTCTTTTATTTGTGTATCCTAACTCTGAATCCTTAAATTTGATATCATGTGAGGTAACTGAAAAAGCCATTAACATGAAAAATGATTATGTTAGGAGGAGGGTAAAAGGATCTCTAAAGAGGGGAGCATAAGACATAGGTACTATGAAGAGGAAAATGGAGAAAATGTGGGAAATTTTAACTGGGGAAGGGTAATAGAAAGTATTACAGAGTGGTAGAGAGGAAGTATAGATAAATACAAGTAAGAAGTTCAGAAAGCCAAAAGGACATAGACTATTT
This sequence comes from Psammomys obesus, assembly GCF_907164565.1. Classification (NCBI taxonomy): domain Eukaryota; kingdom Metazoa; phylum Chordata; class Mammalia; order Rodentia; family Muridae; genus Psammomys; species Psammomys obesus. The sequence goes on along the minus strand of NW_026585895.1, from coordinate 39,529,501 downwards.
TATAGGATTACATAAAAATATGTGTAACATGTAAAAATATACATATTAAAATCATTTTGTTTTATTTGTTATTGTTACATTAAAAATGTTATGCAGATTAGTGTTTTGCCTTCAAGTATGTCTATGTACCACATGTGTGATTGGTGCTTCCTGGAGGAGAGAAGAAGAGGAAAGACTCCCTGGGACTGAAGTTGCAAATGGCTAGGAGCTGCAGTTTGGGTGTTTTGAATCTCATTCAAGTCGTATGGAGCAGTAGCCTGGGCACTGAACCACTGAGCTGTCTCTCCAGCCAAGAAACGCTGGCAAAGATGTGGGGGAAAGGAACCTTCATTCACTGTCGAAGACATAGTACCGCCACTATGAAAGTCAGTATGAAGAATCCTGTAATAGCTAAATGTAGACTTACCATGTAACCCAGCCATATTCTTAGCATATACTCAAAGCTCTAGAGGCCTTCTGTGGAGATACTTTCTCAGACATGTTCATTGCTTCTCTGTTCACAATATATATGGAATTGAAACAAGATTTTCTTCAACTAGTGATAATGAAAATGTATCGCACACAATTATATATATATATATATATATATATATATATATATATAAAATTCACAAAGAAAGATAGGATATGAACAAGCAACAGCAACACAAAAAGAGATGATTCTCCTACCCCAGCCCCAACACAAGAGTCGTAGACTATTTAACAAAACACCATTTTCAGGTATGGGAAACCTCTCTTAAAGTTATTGTTCAGGGTTGGAGGACTCCAAGTGACTCTTAAAAAAGTTATTGACAGTATTACTTCCATTCTTGGAATGAGGATGTAAGATCTTTTTGATTAAGACATCACACACTTTAGACAAAGAACTTCAGGGCTGGAAGGAACCTCAAAGCTGCTTTCTTGAGGATTAGTACTCAGGATATCTGAAGATACTATGTAAACAACCAATAGTCTTACCCAGCTGTAAAACATGTGAACCATGGCAAAGACCCTTCCAGAAAGATATGCTTATTGGCAATAGGAACGCCTTCATCATGGGCCAGGGGTGGAGGGGTGGGTAACAAACAGCTTGGTAATTGGACATTAGGTCCATTGAAAAGGGGGAATTCATGTAAACCTAGGCAATTATTTGTGTCTGGAGAGGTTACAAACTCTAGAGGAGAGCCTATTACTGTTATTTTCTGAACCAGTATAAAATTTAACTTCATTTTGGACACTTACCCTTTCATTCAGTGTAGCTCACAATTCATCAAAGTAGCTTCTTTTGTTAATATAGCAGACGAAGACCTTTATGGAGATCCACAACTGGTCCAATTGCAGAGAATAACTGTGCATGGGGCACCTGTGTCCAACTAAGACATTCCAGTGCAACTCCTACACCTGAGGCGCAGGTAAAATCAGGGAAAGCGAGAAGGAAGAACGTAAAGCCTAGAGGACTGTGGTGCTTACTGGAGACAGGGTCTGTCAGACATAACTCATGAAATTTCAACAACATGGCTGCTTACATGAGACCAGGACGATCAGAGCACCATGTGACATGCCGGCATAGATGAGAAAAAAAATGATTTACAGCCTTACCCCTAGATAAAGAGCTACAGTCACTCAATGGCTGCAGAGAGACACAGAGAAACATTTTCCAGGATTGAGTGAGCCATTAATAGGTTATCGAACGCCAAGTGGTCATCTCAGAAAATACGTACATGTGAGCATCATTAAATAAACTCAGAGAGTTGTGCTCTTACATACATTCACATATATTATTCACATATATGAATATGTATACATAAGAGATATCATGAATTTAAAAGAAGAGAGACAAGAAAAAAGTTGGAAATGGGAGAGATGGAAAGGAAAGTATGTGAAAATTCTCATGTAATTCTCAAAAGCATAAATTGAAATAAGAAATTCTCCATACTCTTGAAAGTAATTCACTCTAAGAGGAAAAACACAACTGTCCGAAAAAGCAGACATTTCAGTATCCTCCACTCTTGATAAATATGTTTCTATTTCCAGCTTTCCAGCCCACTGAAGGATCATGCATGGACCATATTTCCAGAAGGAGACAATGTCTAGGGAGAACCTTGAGAGTCCTCCAGGAAATACTCATTTAAATTTTTGACCAGCCTCATATGTCGGTATATCTCTCTTTTTTTATTTTTATTTTTAAGCATTGCTAAATTTTTTATTTTATTTTATTAATTTTAATTTAATTTTATTTTTAATTACACTGTTTTTTACTTTGTATCCCTTTTCTAGTTCCCTCCCTTCTCCCCTCCCAATCCCTCTGTTCCTCCCCCTTCTCCACTCATACCCCTCCCCAAGTCTACTGGTAGGGGAGGGTTTCTTTTTCTTCCTTCTGATCCTAGTCTGTTAGGTCTCATCAGGAGTGGCTGCTTTGTCTTCCTCTGTGGCCTGGTAAGGCTGCTCCCACCTCAAGGAGAGGTGATCAAAGAGCAGGCCAATCAGTTCATGTCAGAAGCAGTCCCTGTTCCCATTACTATGGAACCCACTTGGACACTGAACTGCCATGGGCTACATCTGTGCAGGGGTTCTAGGCTATCTCCATGCTTGGTACCTGGTTGGAGTATGAGTCTGAGGAAAGACCCCTGTGCTCAAATTTTTTTGGTTTTGTTGCTCCCCTTGTGGACCTCCTGTCCTCTCCAGATCTTACTGTTTCCCACTTCTTACATAAGATTCCCTGCACTCTGCCCAAAGTTTGCCCATAAGTCTCAACATCTGCTTTGATAATCTGCAAGGCAGAGCCTTTCAGAGGCCCTCTGTGGGAGGCTACTAACTTGTTTCCTATATTCTTCTTCTGATGTCCACCATCTTTGCCTTTCGCAATGGGGATTGGGCATTTTAGCCAGAGTCCTCCCTCTTGATTAGTTTCTTTAGGTGTACAGATTGGAGCTCAAGTACACAATAAGGACATTTGCCCAACCATGTTTGTAGCAGCTTTACTTGTAATAGCCAGAAGCTGGGAACAGCCCAGATGCCCTCAACTGAAGAATGGATACAGAAATTGTGGTACATTTACACAATGGAATATTACTCAGCAATGAAAAACAAGGAAATAATGAAATTTGCAGGTAAATGGTGGGACCTGGAAAGGATCATCCTGAGTGAGCTGTCCCAGAAGCAGAAAGACACACACAGTATATCCTCACTCATATAGACAAATAATATAGGATAAACCTACTCCAATCGGTACATCTCTTAAGAAGTCAAAGACTTCAGCAGTTCACCATTATCCTAGGGTTGTAGATTCTTTGACCTGAAAAATTTGGGGGACAGACAGTACAACCATACAGATCCCGATTAACTTAAATTCTTATTTTTCTGTTTCATGTTTCCCCCAGCTTCTTTTTCTCAAAGTACATCTACAATCAAGCCAATGGTGTCCTTTAAAGATATCTGTGGTTTCCTTTCCCTCCCTGTGATAACTGGTTTTCTTCCTTTCACAGGAAAGTTTCTTAGGAAATGACTGTAAACTCCAGTTTTCAGTATTTAATTCCTCCTTTTATAGCTGTAAAAATATGTTTTACTGCCCTCATTCCATTTGATTGATAAAAATCTAGTGTCTTCAGTGACCCTTCCTGACCCGCTGAAATACAAGGCTGTCTCTGTAATCGAAGATGCTAGTAATCACTCTCATTCCTTGGAATACCTTTCTTCTAACATTTCATTTTCCTTTACTCTCTTTTTCCTTCTCTTCGCAGAGTTTGTTTTTCATGTCCATTCCTAACATTGCCTTTCCAACCCTGTCTTTCAGTGGCAGGTTCAGTTCTTAACGTTTGAGCCTGTGTTCTTAAATGTAACCTAAATGTGGATGCATTGTCAATTTTGTATTTTCACTGTAAACCAGGCTTTTAGCTGTTCCTAAGTTCCATTATATTTTTCTTTTCAGCGTTAGGATTGGAAGCTTTGCATTGGTAGCTATTAAGAACAAACATGAGGGGCTGGAGAGAGGTTCCAGTGGTTACAAGCATGTAACTTTTTGTTCTTGCAAAGGACCCAAATTTAGTTCTCAGCACCCACATCAGATGGGTTACAACACCTTTAATTCTAGTTTCAGGAAAAATAACCTACTCTGACCTCTTCAGACATGTTCATTCATGTGGTACAATGAACTAATGCATCTTTGGACACAGATAAAAATGATAAATTTAACAAATGTAAAATAAAATAAAATAAAATAAAATAAAATAAAAACATAATAGCAACTGGAGTCTTCTCCCTTACTGCTATTCTTCTTTACACTCTGCCAAGATTCACAGAGATGCCACTTTCTTCCTCTAATATTCTGGGGTTTTTTGTTTGTTTGTTTGTGTTGTTTTTGTCTTTTTCAATCATTTGTAGAAGAATTTTAATCCAGTGATAGGGCTGCTTTGGCAAGAGATCACATCTAAAGGCTTTCTAAATCTAGATGATCCAGCTTGAAGAGAGACATGTTCTGGATTATAGTATAATCTGGCTAGACAACAAATACACCCTTAGTACACATCATTAATTCCAAACAATAAAGGTAATATTAGTTTATAGAAGAGAACAGCCATGTTTGAAAGTGCCACCTAATTGAGGGACTGACAAAGCGATGAATCAGAGAAGATTTGACAGAATGGGTCAGAGGTAAGATAAGCCCAGTTTTCACAAAAACAGGATAGGAAACAGACGTTACTTAAGAGCACCACAGAGAGAGAGAGAGAGAGAGAGAGAGAGAGAGAGAGAGAGAAGGCATTTTCACTGAGACTTTCATACCAGTACAGTTTTACAGAGACAGGTTGAAGAGAGAACATACCTAGACACAGGTGAAGACAGAATGAGCAAAAGAATTAGAAGAGTCCAGAAGATAAAAACATTGCTAGAACTATTTTGAAGGCAGGCAGAGCAATTTGTCAAATCTTCTCTTGGATAGAATCCAAGAGAAGCCAATTTGAGCCAGTCAGCTTAGAGAGGAATTTAGGCCAGAACAGCTGAGTTAAAGTACTCAGCTAGGGTTCATCATCAACTGAGGAAATAAAATATTTACTTATTTATATTAAATGTTATCAACATGCTCTGCTAAGTCCTCTCAATCTCTCTCTCTATCTCTCTCTCTCTCTCGGTTTGGTTTTTGGACTTTCTAGTTTCAAACCACCCTCTGCCTCATGTAGTCTCCTCCTTGATTTCGTGTGAAGAGATTAGAACTCCTGCCTGCCAGAACCTTTTGTTGCTTGAGTATAATGCCAAGTAATAGTTCTGGGTGGGATTCAGAAGTAGATGAGAAACAGAATTCAATATGGTTAAAAGCACTCACTAGGAAATTAACCTTTATTCATCTAAATTTGCATTTTGCAAAAGTAAACCTATTGAGATAAGCAAAACAGAATTTGGGCTTGTAATCTTAAGGGGAAAAAAATTCATAAGTCTAGTACTTTTGCAATATTGTGATGTGGCTGAGATTCTGGGTCTTTGCCTGTTCTTTCTGTTACTAAGCAGTATTACTATTTCATTAGTAAGTTTCTTGCTAGGTATTCATTAGGCAACAAGGAACCAAGAACAGACATACAAATTTTTTGAAGCAGAAGTTATTATAAGGTGTAAAGAAAGTAAAATGAGAGCCAGGAGGAATAAAGTAAAAGCAAGGTACAGACACTATATACAGGAAGGGTATTGGCACAATGCAGGGCATCTCAACTTCCAGTCAGTGACAAAAACTTTTGGGAGAATAGAGCTTAGGTTCTACTATTTCATATAATATTTTATGTACACAGGGCAGCTGTAAGTTTTTCTGATAGCACAAGGACCGTGGATGAATTTATTTCCTAAACTTAAGTGAGAATAAATTTTTCAGTAATGTCAATAATTCACAACTGATAAAGAGCAAATACAGAGAGGATGATGTAGTTCCTGAGTCAATATGCTTGCTTACACAAGGGGGAATAGCTAGACAGGGAGGACAGGTCCTGTGTGATGTAACTGGTATGGTGTGATCAACTTATGTCACCTGGTAAAATTTTATGTACATATTTAAGAATCAAATATTCATGGGTGACCATGTGTTTTATTACCAAGTGTCTCAAAATTTATGACTCACCAGCTCACTGGATTCTTACTTGTCTTAAATATTCTCAAGTTTAATAATCCTTGTAATTCTTCAGAATATCTTGTAAATTATATTTTTAAATGCATTACATTATACAGAATAGATCAGTTTATCACAACCAGCCAATTCTTGTAAAACTTCAACTTTTCAGCAGTTCTTAAAACCTGATTTGTTAGCACTGTAAAATTTCCAAACCCTCTTTAAGGAACTTGAGAATAGAACTGTTCATGGAAGCAAGAAAAATGCAAGTTAAATTCTAACCAGGTTATCTGTACGTATTATTTCTAAAGAATAGCCCTTTAACACCTGTAAATTTACTAGATTGTAACTAGTATATATTTCCCTTTCAAAAATGTCAGACTTTGCATGATGAATTATGTGCCCAAGATAGCAAAATTTATAGAGAATTCAATAACAAAGCCAGAATATAAGAATGTCATTATTAGATAAGGAAGGATTTAAGCTTCTTGGACAGAGGTGAGAAAACATTTAAAGACCCGGATATTAAGCTCTCTCAAAAAGAGACCAAGGATGTAGATGGGAAAACCTTAGCTTCAGGATGCATTGGGGCTTATCTAGTCAGAAAAAAACCTTGACATAGCAGTAACTGAAACCCAGGAATGTTCAAGGACTTCATTATAAACCTTCCACATATTAAATCAGGATCATTTGATGGTAGGAGCTCCTGCACCAACATGGAAAGAATGCTACTATAGCTTATGAGATCTTTTTTCAAGCTAAAATTCAAATTTATTTAGAACACCAAGAAGCCATTCATTACAAAGTCAACATTCTTTGCATTGATTGTACCCAAACTTAAAAGTCTTGCAATAGCTCCTCAAAAACCTTTGGAGATAGAGATGTAAGCAGAGAATTTCAGTTCAAAATTACAACAGTGATAATAGAAAAGGGCTTTGAAATTAAAACTGCAATCTAGCAGAACTACTAGAAAGCATATTACATTTACAGTGATGATTTCTATCCCTCCAAAGGTAATGTTGTTGCCCTAACCTTCACCCAGTAATTGAGAATGTGACCTTAATTGCACAGGGGTGTCTTCCCAGAAACAATCAAGTTAAAATGAGGTCCTTGGGGTAGACTCTAATTCAGGAAGACTAACGTCTTTATAAAATAAAGAAATTTGGTTAGGTGGAATATAAAGTGCAAATAAAAGCAGAGATCAGGGTGATCCATCTTAAAATCATGAACTTCAAAAATTGCCCTCAAAATTTCAGGAGCTTTGAGAAAGGGCCTAACAGACCCTCCCTCAGAGTTCTGAGCCCTGCCCGTTCCACTCTTTAGCTAGGAGAAAATGAAGTCCTATTACTTTTCTCTTTTTCCTTACTGATTTTGTTACAGTATACATTGTGCTGTGATTATTCTCTTCTTGATCCCTCTTTTACCTTCCTCCCATACCTATCAACACCACTATCCCAGCCCTGTCAGTTCATTTTCCAGGGGCATGACTTTTGGTTTTCTTCTGTGACTGATTCAGTTTATCCACATGTATGACCATTGCAGTGACTATCCACTAAAGCCTCACGAGGTTATAATTTCCCCCTTTCAGAATCTATTAATAGTTAATAGTTCATTGGTGCAGTTTAGGGTCTCCTGAGTCCATCTTCTAATCCTGTCTCATTTTTCATGGACCCATCATCATGAAGTCCTAGTAGACATATCCACAGTTGCTGTTCATGACAGTAAAGTCTGTATTCTTCCCAGATGGTACTTCATCTCCTATCTTTCAGCTCTTTCCTTCTTTCTGGACTCTGTTTTGTGATGTTCCCTAAGCCTTTGAGGAGATCTTGCTTAGATTAGGGCTGAGCAACTCATCTGTCACTAATGCTCAGCAAATTGTGCAGTCATTATGTCATCATTCACCACTGTTAACTGAGAAGAGGAGCTTCTCTGATTAAGGATGTAAGCAGCATTTGTCCATGGCACAGAAGTATATTCAGAAGGGAGAGTAAGCCTTTATTGCCACTTCAGCAGCTCTAGAAAAGGAACACATCACATCTTGAGAAAAGCAACTATTAAATCAAACATGAAAAGATGCCAATGAAAACTGGTAGGCTAAGGTAAACACAATAGAAAAACTATGCATCAGGACCCCAAAACAGAGTTTATCGATTCATCTTCTTCGAGTCTCAAGAGACTTGGACAGAAAGTACAAAGAAACAACAGCACGGTGGGCCCAGTACACCAAGGATTTTTGGGTACATCAGAAAGAAGAAGAAGAGGAGGAGGAGAAGGAGGAGGAGGAAGGAGTAGAAGAAGAGTTAGGGGAAGAAGAAGAAGGAGGAGGAGGAGGAGGAGGAAGAGAAGGAGGAGAAGGAGGAGGGTCACATTACCTTTGAGAAGATCTGGAGACATTAAGTTCTTTTTAACTTTTTCTTGATCCTTTATGAGTTTCACATCATGCATGCCAGTCCTACTCATCTCCTCATCCCCTTGTATCTGTCTTCTACCCATGTAACCTTCCCCCCCAAAAAAAAACTCCACACAATCAAACAAAAATAAACAAAACAAAACATACAAAACATATTTTAATGGGATCTACAGTATTCCACAGTGTGTCCCACAGTATAGCACCGTCAACACATCTTCACTTACAAATGTTCATGGTAATGAGTCATTGTTCTGGATAGTGGTCTCTGGCTTCTCTGACACCATCAATATTGGATCCTCACAGGGACTCCTCCCACATATCCCTTTGCTGCCCTGTGTCATGGAGGGCATGCAGCTTTGGCATGGCAGGACCAGTCCTTTCATGTGCCCTAAATGTTCGTTCACAGGTGATGTAGATTTGGGGGTGGGCCAGCTCAAAGCCCTGGATCTGGCCTGGGCGGTAGCTGCCCATAGCAACTTATGGAAGGAGGACTTTATTTGGGATCACCATCAAAAACATAAATGACAACACATGCGGACAAAGATGTTGAGGAATGCGGACTCTTGTTCACTGTTGGGAGGCATGATAATTTTTACAGCCATTTTGGAAATCAATGTAGTTGTTTCTCAGAAAATTGGAAATCAATCTATCTCAAGGCCCAGCTATACCATTCCTGCTCCTATACTTGAAGGATACTCTTGCCTGCCACAAAGACACTTGCTCAACTATATTCATAGTGGCTTTATTCATAGTAGCCAGACACTAGAAACAACATAGATGTTCCTCAACTGAAGAACAAATAAAGAAAATGTGATACATTTATACAATGGATTATTTCTCAGCTGTTAAAAAAATGGCATTATGAACTTTGAAGGCACATGGAAAGAACTAGAAAACAATAGTCCTGTGTGAGGTAACCCAGACCCAGAAAGATGAATAGGGTTTGTACTCACTGAGTAAGAAGAGCTCAAGCTGGGAAAAATGGCTCTCCCTGGGAAGGGAAAATAGACTAGGTTGTGCAGGTAGACTGGGGTTGGGTGTGGATGAGACAAGAGGGATCAGGCTGGGTGTGGTATGGACTGAGAGAATACTGAAGGAAATGACTGTAACTGGAGAGTGGTATTTGAGGGGTGATATGGAAACCTGGAGCAATGGATACTCCCTTTTATCCAGAATGTGAGGCTAGAGGAGGGTCCTAGCAATGGGGTATATGGAGCCTGAGCTGACCATCTCCTGCAACCAGGCAAAACTTTCAGTGCAAGTTTTATTTTCTCCTACAATGTGTCTTGCCTGAAAAATGTGTTGGGGGTAATGGTGTCTCAGAACTTGTGGGAGTGGCTAATAAATGACTGCTCTAACTGCAGGCTCAGGCCATGAGAGGGAGCCCATGTCTGACACTGGCTGGCTGGCTAGAAAACCTAGGAATAAAACAAACATGATAGGAAAAAAAAAAAAAGGAAATTATTCCTGATGACCAGTAGGGAGTGGGGTTGGGGCTGTGTCTGCCTCTTTTGCCTCAGCTTGGGAACCTTTTCCTCGGCCTGAGTTGCCTCATCCAGCCTTGATATGAAGGTATGTGTCTACACTTATTGAAACTTGCTATACTGTGTTCGGTTGCTATCCCTAGCAGACCTCCTCTTTTCTGAAGGAAAATGGAGGAAGAGTGGATCATAGAGGAGAGGTGGGGTGGGACAAAGGCCTGAGAGTTGTGGAGGAAGGGGAAACTTTGATTAGAATGTAATATATGGGAGAAGGATTTAAAAAAAAAATCTAGCTTTCTTAAGAATTCAACTGTTTTTGAGCTACTTGAAGTGGCAGCATCAAACACATTAGAATGTAGTAGATATAGGCTTAAGTCCCTGTGGCCAGAACAAGATGAAATATAGCCCCAAAAAACAAAAACAAAACAAAACAAAACAAAAAAACTGGAAGAGGAACCTGGGAGATGGCAGAGTAATGAATGAGTCAAGGGTAGATGAGGAATTCCCACCAACTTGTCTGGTCTTTCTTCTGGACAGACTAACTGGCATTGGCTGTCCCTTATTGACACCCTGGAAATGCCCATCTCACTAAGCTATGGAAAAGAGACAAGAAATGGCAATCCTGACCCAGGACTTCTCTATTTTCCCCCCTCCATCTTATAGTACATGGGAAAAACTGCTTCTGGAATTTCTGCAAAGTTGCAACTCAGCTGCCTTCTCAAACACTCAAACAAACACTCAGACAAATAGTAAATCCCAATTTTCTTTCACGAGGAATGTCTCTAGTATCTCCAGGGATGTTTCCCTTGCAGGACATGGTAGAAGAATGTGGACGCACATAATTTCACAGGGCTTCACTTACACAGACCTTAATTAAAGTAAAACAGAGGGCATTGAGTTAGTCCAAGTTGTCACTCTCCATTCGCAGACGCACACAACCTGATTGTGGCTGCAAGCTTCCAAGTTTGTTGCCCCAAGAGCGCTTTCCCAAGTGGGTCACATAGGCATTGGTAAAGGCAAGTATTTCTATTGACTTGATCCAACTTGGTCATGATGCTCACTGACATTCACCCACCATCGTATAAAGCTCAAAGACTCTAAGTGCATCCTGATTTTGTTTGCTTGGATTTGTCTTTTGTCAATCTCTATTCCAAGTATATTATCTCAATAGAGGATACATTTCATGGACAGATCAACATCAGTCATAAGGTGGACGTGTGCTTTGGGTCAAGCCAGTTATCACTGGACTCAACGTTTTCTGCTCACTATTAACCATTGGATAAATTGTAGAGAGAAAGAAATGTCTTTTTTAAAGATATTTTAATTAATTAATATGCTTATTAAATTTACATCTTTGTCATAGGCCCCTCTGCCCTTTCCTCCCTTTCCCACTCTCCTGCCTGCATCCCCCTTCCTCTATTCTTCAGAATAGAAAAGTCCCTGCTCCCTGTTCCCCACCCCACAACTCCTCTATTCCAATGAGAACTGATTTCATCTTCCTCCCCTGTGGCCTGGTAGGGCAGTCCCATCCAGGGAAGTGATCAGAAAGCAGGCAACATAGTCCATGTCAGAGATATGCCCCACTCCCTTCACTAGTGGTCCCACATGAAGCCTGAGCTACCGATCAGCTACAAATATGTAGAAAACCTAGGACCAGTCCATGCATGATCCTTGGTGCTTCAGACTCCATAGGCTCCTCTGGGCCCTGGTTAGCTGACTCTGTTGGTCTTCTTGTGGGGCTCTTGTCACCTCCAGGTCCCTTTATCCTTCCTTCCTCTTTTCCACTAGACCTCCTTTCTATTCTTTGCCAATGTTCGGCTGTGAGTCTCAGTATCTTTTTCCAGCAGTTGGTGGGTGGAGCCTCTCAGAAGACAACTCTGATAGGCTCCTGTCTGCAAGCATAACAGAACTTTCTTCCATGTGACCTAATAAACCTTGAGGGGTGGCAAGGTCTTCCATGGGCTGTAACTTAGGGTTGTGCCTGGCATTGCTTCGACATTCCCTCAATCTCTGATGTAGCTCTTCTTTCTTTGTCCCTGCAAGCCTCGTTGGCAGGATAAGTTTTCGATCGGGGTTTCTGTGGGTGGGTTGGTGTTCTTCTCAGTCCATCAGGAGTCTTGTCTAGTTAGGTGTGCCCTCTTCAGTCTCCATGGCCCCTGATACTTTTGTGCACATTTGAAATTGCCATATGCTGTTTCATTTCACTGAAAGCTGGCTCTGAAAATGGGATTTGGCCCTCACATTTCAGGCCAAAACATACCTGTCTAAAAATGCTCTCCAAAGCCCTCTTTCCTGAATCAGGACGGCTTTCTGGCTCTTCTGCAGGGAGAACAGCAACACAATCAAAGAACCAAGTAATGTTAGTGTCCTTTACTTCATTATAAAAAGAGTAGGAAAAAGTCAATAGTAACTGTAGCAGCATAGTTTTTTTCTGCTGTTTACATGCATTGGAATCTCTGTAACAATTACAAGGATGGCTTGAAGAACAAAAATGTCAAATCAAAATGTACTTAGGTGTTTGATTTTGCTCAGGCTTTATCTAAATATTATGGAGTAATTAAAAGTACCAGACTAGAAATACTGATGTCTTGGGTCTTCATCAACCACAACTGAAGGCTATATTCATGTGACCAAGGGGATAAAATGGGCAATATTTCTCTGTTGCCACCCCTCAAGGTTTATTAGGTCACATGGAGTGTGAGGCATGTCAAAATGTTCTGTAACTATGAAGACTCATCTGTTCTCTTGTCCAAGGAGGCCTGGAGATCCTAGCAAGTGAGTTCTAACCTGTGTCCAGTGTAAAAAGAGGGGTGGGTGCGAAAGAAACATTTCCTCTGGGCTTGCAAGGAACTGTATTCGGGGAATGTTTTTGAATTATTCTCACAAAGATGACCCCACTGGTAAAAAGGAAGGCTAGAAGAGATAGAGAATCGTTTTAAGACCAAGTAATCCCTGAGGACTAGACACCACACCCCCAACTGGTTTTGAGAAAAAAAGGAAAAGTTAATTTTCTGCTTGCATGGTCTTTAACTGTAAGTATAACTGAGGCATAAAATGATTAGTATGTTTTTTTTCAGTCTAAGGGATCATATGCACTAGGCATTAAGCTCAAATCCTCATAAAATATTTTTTAGACAACTGTTTCTCATTAATAATTTTCTTCTTCCTTGCTTGTTTTCCTGTTTTTTTTTTTAATTTCTTTTTCTTTCTTTCTTTTTTTATTGTTTGAAGATCATGGGCATAAAGAAATCCTAATACTATTGTTATGCTATAGGAACACAGCAATGAAAAGCTCCTACAGGCCCATTGATGAGTACCTTGCTTGACCATCCTCAGAGAAACTTTCCTGTGAAGTAAACAGGAATAGATACAGACACTCACAACTCGACAATGTGGAAAGAGTGAGAGACTTTGCAATGTCAGTCCTAAACAGAATGTCTCTGTCAATTTTTGCCCTTAGTATTCAGGGATCTGGGCAGAAGAAGATGTGAAAAGATTGTAAAACCCAGAGCGGATGAATGACAGACACCAAGCTGACTGTGTCTTCCATCCAAAACAGGGCTGATACATACATGACATCACAGGGACTATGGGGATGTGCATAGGACTTACACAAATTCAATTCAAACTGGCTCCCAGGGCTGAAAAGAAGCAGACATTAATTCCCATCCTAACCAAGAAGCTATCTTCAATTGACATCTACTTGTAAAGGAAAAAATTAGTTTTTTTTTTTTTCAATGGAGTCTCATTGGGTACAAAAACCACACTTAAGCAAAATCTCCATGCCCAGCAATGGATCGTCAACACACATGGAACTTAATTGGAACTTTTGTAGACATTTTAAAATCTCACTTTGCCTTGTATGAGTATTTTTTTTCTTGTTGGTTTTTTGCTTTTATATCATTGTGTGTGTGTGTGTGTGTGTGTGTGTGTGTGTGTGTATTGCCCTTCCTCCCATTTCTCTCTCTCTTGTTGTTGTTTGTTTTGACATAGGATTTCACTACATTGGCTTAGAACACACTGTGTAGACTAGACTGATGTTGAATATTCAGAGATTTGCCTGCCTCTGCATCTCTTGTGATAGTTTTAAAGGTGTCCCTTCTTGACAAGGAACACAGGAAGACAAGAAAAGAAAAACTGGGCTTCCCGAGAGAGCATCTTATTGTTAGCAGATAAACAGTGAGATGGCACAGGTGAGGGTAACTAAACAGAACCAACAAGGTTAAAACTGGGATCCCAGCTTCTTATAATATACCTAAGCCAGAATCTGTTTGCCAGATTCTATCCTTAGAGCTCTCCATCCTTAAGAGAAAAAAAAAATTGTACTTTCATTTTCTCTGAAGCCTAGTGTTCTGTCCTTCCTGGTTCTTCAATTCTTTATACTTGTCAGGAAACAAATTTGGTGATATATTCGATGACTACCAATAGCCTGTTAAGAGGAAATTCATAATGTTAAAAATAATATACTCACTTATACAGTCCTATAAGATAGGATAAATATACTAAAATATATGCAACTGACGAAGATAAACAAGAAAAAGGACTCAGGGTAAGATGATCAATCCTCACTTAGAAAGACAAATGGGATGGACATGGGAAGTAGGAGAAAACAAGCAACAGGACAGGAGCCTACCACAGAACACCTCTGAAAGTCTCAACCTAGCAGCATATCAAAGCAGATGCTGAGACTCATAACCAAACATTCAGCAGAGTGCAGGAAATCATATGATAAAAGGGAGAGTTAGTATGACCTGGAGAGGACAAGAGCTCCACAAGGACAAATATATCAGGACAGAGGGGTCCTCTATGAGACTGTTTCTCCAACCAAGGACCATGTATGGATATAACCTAGAAGCCCTGATCAGATGTAGCCCATGGCAGCTCAGTATCCAAGTGGGTACGCTAGTAAGGGGAACAGGAACTATTTCTGACATGAATTCAAGGACTGGCTCCTTTACCTTCCCCTCCCCTCTGAGGGAGGATCAACCTTGCTAGGCCACAGAGGAAGACAGTACAGCTGGTACTGAGGATACCTGATAAGCTAGGGTCAGATGGAAGGGGAGGAGATCCTCCCCTAGCAGTGGACTTGGAAAGGGACAGGAAGGAGAAGAGGGAGGGAGGGTAGGATTGGGAGGGAATGAGGGAGGAGGCTACGGGTGGGATACAAAGTAAATAACCTGTGACTAATATTAAAAAAATAAAAATTTAAAAAAATGAGCAATCAAAATTACTAAGGGACCTACAGGAAGCCCGGCCTGCACATCTGCTACATGTATGCAGGGGGCCTACATCCAGTCCATGCATGGTCCTTGGTTGGTCTCCCCAAGCTCCTCTGGGCCCTGATTAGTTGCCTCTGTTGGTCTTCTTGTGGAGCACCTTCCCCTCCAGCTCCTTCTATCCTCCCCACAACTCCCACTTCCTACAGCTTTTCCTAATCTTTGGCCTTAAGTAAGTCTCAGCATTTTTTTTGACCCACTGCTGGGTGGAGGCTCTCGGAGGACAGTTATGCTAGACTCTCATCTGCAAGCATAGCAGAGTATTGTTAATAGTGTCAGTGGTTGGCTCTCTCCCATGGAGAGGGTCTCAGTTTGGGCCAGTCCCTCAATCTCTGCTCTATCCTTATTCCTGAACATTTTGTAGGCAGGATAAATTTTGGATTTCCTAGTAAAGGGAGTGGGGACTGTTTGACATGGGTTCTGTTGCCTGCTGTTTGTTCTCTTTCCACTGGTGGGGCTGTCTTGAGAGGCCACAGGGGAAAAGATACACTCAGTCATGATGCCACTTGACCTGCTGGGTTGGGTTGGTGGGGGAGCTCCCGTTTTCTGAGAAGTAGGGGAGAGAGGATAAGAAGAAGAGAGAGGAAATGTGGGACAGGGAGGAGAGTAAGGAGGAGGCTACAATTGGGATGCAAAGTGAATAAATAAATAAATAAATAAATAAATAAATAAATAAATAAATAAATAAATAAACAGAAACAAAATTATAGTATCTGTAAGATTAGCTGAAGAACATACTTTGATGCATATTTTTGGCACAACTGAATCAAAGCAAGAATTCTGTCATCAGATCCAGATGCCTGGTGACACTTTTTAAAATCCCATTCAGAGTATAATTGTGAGCCATTGATGGTTCTATAATACAATATGATATTTTTAAAGAAATAGTAGGTGTTTGCAAGCAAGATTTCCTTGGTAACCCAAAGCTAACTGTATTTTAAAAGATGCCCAATTTCATGATTAATTTTACTAGAAAATAAAACTATATAAAAATTGAATTTATTTTCTAAGGTGGAAACATTTTGACTGTTGCCTAGTGAATTAATCTCTGACACCCATTATCATATCACATCTTCTTTTCCAAAGCAACCAAAGTAATGGATAGATTTCCTGCCTTTCAGGGTCTTTGGGCTGAAAATGGATGACACGAGCAATAAACATAAACAGAGAATCAGACACATGCAGCTCATCTACAGGATCCTGAGAGGTAAACTATAAAATAAGATAAGTTGAAAGAAAACAAATTCAATAAGGAAGGGCTTATGTTTCATAAGCAACCTTATGTGGGAAATTAAATACATATAAGTAGATATGAGACAAGAATTGAAAATGCTCTTTGGGTATTGCTTTCAACATTCCTTGTGTCTGTAATGATATTCATTGTAGAGCACTTTTATATTTATTATCCAACTTCTTAAATCCTTCAAGTATATTAAAAGTTATTTACATATTATACATATTTACAGTCCTACTCCCATGAGTCAGAACCACAAACTTTCTATGAAAATTGAATATCAGTTACTTAAAATTGAATAGCTGTAACAAAACTTTATTTCTTTTTACCTCTTTAATTCTCTTGCTCTGTTTTATTGATATGCATATGGTTTGTCTTGGCACATTTTCTTTTTTTTTGCAGGTAGGATTATTGAGAGTGTTTATTCACAAATTAAAATTAACTTATCTTTCTTTGTCCTTTGGAGCATTGTTCCTTGTACCTTGTCATTGTTCTCATGCATTGTAGTTCATTCTGTCCAAAAGTAATGCTTTACCACATTCAGCAATCCGATCCCTGGACCTTCTCCCTGCCCATGTCCAGTTTTCTTTCAAGCAGTACCTTGTCTCCTAATCTTTGAAGATAACATTTGAAGTATTATTACAGAGATGAGAACTATTAAGTTATGTTCAAAAAGCATCATTATCACACTTCAGTATTAGGAAACAAAAAGACATTCTGAAGACAGTCATTTCTATCCAATATAGGCCCATTCCCTAATGTTTAATTTATGTATAGGCCAGCTCATACCCGTGCTCATTTAATTTTAGCTAACTCTCTCCATGTTTCAAAGTTTGTTTACTACTCCTACTTTAAGAATGATAAATATTCTAGCTATTCTGACTTTCATTTTGATCTATCATATTTCTTTTGTCTATAAAATTTCTGATCTTACATTTTCTTTAGTCACTCAAACATTCTGAAAGTATACGTATTAAAGTTTTACTTTAATTTTAGTAAATATTTGACTTAATCTTTAAATTAAGATATATTTACACATGCTAAAGTTTTGTTGTTTGTTTGTTGGTTGGTTGATTGGTTGGTTTTTTGAGACAGAGCTTCTCTGTGTAGCCTTGAATGTCCTGGACTTAATTTGTAGACCAGTCTCATCTCAAACTCACAGGGATTTGCCTGCCTCTGCCTCTGGGAATAAAGGCTTCTGCCACCATGCCAGGCTTACATGTTTTTAAGCCTTTGTTTTTCCTCAAAGAAACATCTGCATCAAAGCCCTATGTTGTGGTTGCTACTGGCTTGCCTCCTTCTCCTGCATTTCCATCTTTTTATTACTCTGCTTTCTAAAGTTGGATGCATTCCCCCTAGAAATGTGCATTCATCCCATTGTTATGCCAGAAGTGAAAGGAGGCAATGGACCTTGCTTCAATTTCTCTTTTGTTTCCAGCCTACTCATTCAAATCAGGAGTGGCAGTCCCAAATACAAAGAAGATACTGTAGTCCTAATGTCAGTACTTAGCCCATACTGCATTTTCTCGATGGCATGGTGATTATTTATTTGCTCAAACTTAACAAAATAGCAACTCCAAGGTATCCTTTGGAAACATTTGAATTTACATCAGCTTTGAACAGTGAATCTTGTCCTTTAAAGCTACTACTATGAAAATCCTCATCTGCAGCAGACTACTGTGAATGTGCCATGAAGACTTCAAGATGTCAAAGATTCCAGCTTCAAGCCTCCCTTCTTGGTTTCTAGCTAGCTCCACTAATTCGCCTGTATGTTTAACACATCTGGGCATATCTTATCAGCTCCTTAGATTATACCAGTTGGGTGCCTGGATCTTGAACACCTAGTAGCAAGTGTCTGCAGTTGACTCCATACTGTACATGTATGTACCCAGAGTCCTTGGTATTCACATATGGTAAGGTTTCTCTTTTTCACCTATTTTTGTTCTCATGAATTTCTTTATACAAAAACATTGAAGAATCATTATAAAAGAAGGTTTTCTTAACCAGTTTAAATCTCTTTTTGGATTTAAGCCATTTCCTTTGTTTACAGTTTTTTTAATTGTCAATTAATTTATTTCCGTCTCTATAATACTGTAACACCGTTTCAACATGTTTTAAAAAGTTGCTAGGCCTCCCAAAATTCTGACCCAGTCACAGCTTTCCATTATTCTTCACCTGTGATGGGGTATGATGAGATAAGCACAGTTTTTGTTGTTGTTATTTAGGTTTTTTTTAATTTTAATTTTATTTTTATTAATTACAGTTTATTCACTTTGTATCCCAGCTATAGCACCATCCCCCTCCCCTCCCAATCACAGCCTTGCTTCCTCTTCTTCTCCTATTCCCCTCCCTCAATGCAAAGATAGGGGAGGTCCTGCTCCCCTTCCATCTGACCCTAGCCTATCAGGTTTCATCAGGACTGGCTTCATTGTCTTCCTCTGTGGACTGGTAAGGCTGCTCCCCCCTCAGGTGGAGGTGATCAAAGAGCCAGCCTCTGAGTTAATGTCAGAATCAGTCCCTGTTCCTCTCACTGGGGAACCCTCTTGGACACTGAGCTGCCATGAGAGACATCTATGCAGGGGTTCTAGGTTATCTCCATGCATGGTCCTTGTTTGGCGTATCAGTCTCAGAAAAGAACCTGTGCTCAGATTTTTGGTTCTGTTGATAAGCACAGTTTTTAACGTAGCATAGCTATCCAGCTTATCTCATGTGAAGTAAAATTCTTTTTATTTGAAGTTCTTTGAGAATGTGTTTTGGCCATACACACTCTCTCTTCTCTAGCTTTACTCAGGTCCACCTCCTTACTTGCTCACTCACCTCTTGTATATTATTTTCTCCAAACTCCTGAAGAGGTGCACTCACAATATATTAAATCTAGGCATGTTATTTGCTTGTAATTCTGGCACCGAAGCTGGGGAGGCAAATGGAGTGGAAGTTCCCCGTCCCCCCCGTCACCCTTTGATACATAGCTAGGTATCAAAGTTGAGACTAGCCTTGACAACATGAGACTTTGTTTCATTTCAAAACAAATATGGATGCATGCAAGCAAGAAAATAAAACAGCAAATACATGAGCTTTTATCTCACAATGAATTAAATTTAACTTTAAACTGGTTATAGGTCTGCATATAGAACCATAAAATATCACATACAGAAAAATGTTTTCAACTTTGTGAAAAGTAAAGCATATATATATATATATATATATATATATATATATATATATGAATGATACAAAGGATACTATGAAATTACCTTTAATTCTGTTTGACAAATGCCACTGTGAAAATGAAAAGAGAAGCTACAAACTAAGAGAGAAATACTTGCAATATGTATATTGGATAAATGGCTTGAGTTTATATGATATATAGAATAATAAGAAAATAAAACCACTTTTAAAGGACAAGAAAAAAACAAATTTACACTATGAGGATGTAATGAATAATAATTCTTCATACTAATGATATGATGGATATAATCTCAAAACTATTTCATAGAAGATTAAAGTATCTAGGTATAATATCACAAACTAAAACAACAGTGCAGTCTTTATGATTGCACTTCCATGATTTCAAAGGCAATTAACCTGTAATGATCTAAAAAATATGGACCCTCAGAATTTTATTATTTATTTATTTATTCATTTCATTGTGATACTCTTTATTCAACTTTCTATGTTATATCTTATTATATTGTCTCAATCACATTTTAAGAAAGCATGCATATTATTTACGGAGACCAATGAGCTTATGTGAAACTAGGCACCTGAAGTGTGCAGAATTCGTGCACTGGTAGATGTGTGCTTTTCTACCAACTTTCTTTCACTAGCTCTCTTTGGTCTCTGTTGAGGTTTAGTAGGCTACTCTCTTGTAGTCTTCAGGATTATTTTTCTTTGCATGTTGTTTACTCTTACATAAACTTCTTCTAATTTCTAAGGTATTTCCTTAAATTCCCACAGACAAAGGTTCTCAATTTCATTGCTCCATCAGGTTGGAACCTTGGAAAATCACCAGGTGTTAATACTTCAACTTCATTATGCTCTGCTTTCTGAAAGTTTGCAGAGCTATGACTTTTCCATCAAATATTTGCGCACATTTCGCTTTTCACATGAATTCCTTTTGTGTTCCCATTCTTCACACATTTAGACTTTCTCAGCATCCTTTACAGCTTTTTATGGTAGATTACTGATTCTAATGGTTATCTTGTATTTTGCCAGCACAGAAAAGCCCTGGAGTACTTTAAAACCAAGCATAAAACTACAAATATCTCAAAACAAAACCTTACAGAACAGGCTATTTACAGTAAACATAGAAAGACAACTCATCCCCACAAGTAATCAAAGGTATGCTAATTAAACAGTGAGATATTATACTGGCCTGCTGTCAGAAAGAAAACAAAGCATACATTGTTTTAGTGGCTACAGGCAAAGAGACTTCTGGCAAGAATGTAAATTGATTTCTAAAAACAGAATGTTGAACACCCTTGAATGAAGCCTTTAAAGATGTATTGTTTTTGAGCCACACTTTTAACCTTCAGTAATGTATTTGCAAAACTCATGTCTGAACACAAACATGTGGGCACAGATATTTATCACAATCTTTGTTAAATGGCAAGAAGCCTATATTTCTAGTAATGGTGATAATTGATGCTACAGTACATAAACTTTGTCTAGCCAATATTTAACATTATGGAGCATATTTAGAGAATATTTCAGGAAGATACCATAATGTTCATTTTAAAGTTTGAGTATGTATATGGAAAAAGTTCTAGAAATTTATATCAAAAATGGTTAATTGTTGATATTGCTATTGTGAAAGTGAGTATATAATTATTTTCTTTCTTGTACTTTACTGAACTTTTAAAACTGTTTGAAATCTACACATACCGTACTAGGTGTGTACTGACATTACAGAGGACATACACTTAACACTCTCATGGAACTTAAGTGTTCCATGTGTCTCAGTTTCCTTGGAACTTATCTTCACTTGCTATGAGTTTTATTCATCCATGTATGACCAATATGTCTTAAGTGACAAATCACCATATGGTTTCTCATGACCAAGTTGTCTCTTCTTTGGAACTACTTGGATAATATACAGCACCTACATCTTCCAGCTCTGCTTTTCTTCAACTATCTTTTCTGACATCATCTTTCTCTACCGTTGGTTGCATTTAGATCTCTACATATCCCTTAATACTGTAATTAAATTAATGCTTTTGCTTCTATGTGTGTTTTAGGGTCTGGGTTATCTCACTCAGGATGACGTTTTCTAGTTCCATCCATTTGCCTGCCAGTTTCATGATTTTCTTAGATTTTAGCCATCTAGTACAGGATAAATATGCTACAATGTTACAGACTCAAAGAAAATAACTAACAAGGAGGACCTGAGGGAGGATGCTTAAATCTCGTTCAGAATGGGAAATAGAATAGACAGCAGACTCAGAAAAGACCCTGTGCCCAGATATATTTGGTCCTTGTGGAGCTCCTATCCTTTCCTCATCAGACTAACTCCCCTTCTTTCTTATGATTCCCTGTACTCTGCCAAAGGTTTGATCATGAGTCTTTGCTTTGAAAACACTGCTAGTTCCATGTATGAATGTAACCTAGAACCTCTACTCAGATGTAGCCTGTGGTAGCTCAGTAACCAATTGGTTTCCCATAGTGAGGGGAAGAAGGACTATTTCTAACAGGAACTCAATGACTGGCTCTTTGGCCTCCCCACCCCCCAAGGGAGGAGCAGTCCTGTTAGGCCACAGAGGAGAGCTTTGCAGCCAGTCCTGAAGATACCTGATAAAACAGGATCAGATGAATGGAGAGGAGGTCCCCCCTATCAGTGGACTTGGCAAGGGACACGGTGGAGATGAGGGAGGGAGGGAGGGACTGGGAGGGAATGAGGGATCGAGACACGGCTGGGATACAGAGTTAATAAAATGTAACTGATAAGAAAAAAATAAAATAAAATAAAAAGAATAGACAGCAGAAACAGTTGAAGAGAGGGAACAAGGTATGAGACGGAGCACAGAGACAAATGAGGGTGGATCAGAACTGCGGAGAGCAGCAGGGCATGAATCCCTAAAATAAACCATGGACAGGGCCATCTCTGTGACACCCTAGAGATCTACGACTGGCCAGGTTTCTGGGAGGATATGGTGGTGACTATAGCCGAGAATCCTAGTAGCAGGGATTATGGAGACTGAGGATGACACTCTAACTAGACAGGACTCCTAGAAAAGGGAGGGGAACACAAACCCACACACAAAAACTTCAGCCCCAAATTTGCCCCACCTACAATATGTTCAAGGACAAAAACAGAGCAGAGACTGAGGGAACGTCCAACAAATGACGGGCTTAACCTGAGACTCACCCCATAGGAGACAGCAAACCCCTGACATGATTAACGATACTGAGCAATGTTTACAGATCGGAGCTGAGCATAGTTGTCTCTGAATTGTTCCACCAAGGAGCTGATGTAGAGACTTGCAATCAATCAATCATCGGATAGAGAGCAGGGAGCCTTGTAGAAGGGGTGGGGGATTGAAGGACCCAGATGGGACAGGAACTCCACAAGAAGACCAAAAGAGCCAACCACCCAGGGACCAGAGAGGCCCTGTGGAGGCTGAAGCACCAACCAAGGACAATGCATGGATTGAACCTAGGCCCCACGCTCAGATGCTGCTGATGGGCATCTCGGTTCTGATACGGGTTCCCCAGTAAGTGGTATGGAGGATGGCTCAAGCATGGACTCTGTTGCCTGCTTTTGGATCACTTTCTCTTGATGGGGCTATCTTGCCATGTTCTGCCCTGTTCACGAACCCCAAAAGACCAGGAATAAACAGACCCCGCTGTAAATACATGAGGTTCTTTTTCTTGTAAATTACAAGCTGCAGCTTGGGCCTACACAGCCCCATCGTCGAAGTGGTGGGAGCCGAGCGCCCCGTGCCCAGGTTAGTTGGGTGATTTAAAGATTCTGGTTCATCCCAGCATGCCCAAGGCAGGGGCGATTCCTGCCTGGCAAGCATCTATTGGTCAAGATATTACATTTTGAATAGATTAGCTATAGGAAGGTTCCCAGACCATTAATGACCCGGTGTCCCTCCCTAGCGGGATGGTCCAGTTTCCTAGCAACTGTATCTCTAGTGGGTGGGTAAAGAATGCACTGAGGTAGCTCTTCCCCTCAGGGCATTCCTGGACTTCTTTACGTGTCTACTTCAGGTCTTAATAATAGCTGCTACTTTATCTTTTGGTCTCTCAGCCAGACCACAGGAGAAAAAGATGTGCTCAGTTCTGATGCAACTTGATAATCTCGCATGGGTAGGGTGGGGCTCGCCTCTTCTGAAGAGTAGTGGGGGTGAATAGGGGAACAGGGAAGGTGCGCCCAGGAGGAGAGGAGGGAGGGGGCTACAACCGGGATATAAAATGAATAAATAAAAACTAAAATTAAAAAAATTATTGCCTCTCAATTGAAAGTAAAATTTTCAAGAAATATATTCATTCTATCAATATGGATCAACTGGCCAAAAATTAAAGGAGGCGCTATGTGATGTAACCACTGGGCAGAAAGATGCTTTGCAGATCTAAACCTTCTTGACATTTTCACTAGCTAAGGAATTACTCTTCACACTGTGATTAAGTTGCTTAGTGCTTCAATAAAAATAGCTGCTGGGTTTCCTTCTCAAAGTGTGTATTTAAAAATCATAAGTGCAGCAAGATTTAAATATGCTTTGTATGTTCACTTGAATTTTTTTCTAAAGCCAATCTATTCATTTTTATTCACAGGTATATGAATGTTTTCTGTATGTATGCTATGTACCACAAACATCCCTGGTGTCTGAGGCCGGAGGAGGGTATCAGATTGCTCAGAACGAAAATTACAGGTATCTGTGACCAGCAATGTGTGTGAAAGCTAATCCTGGGTCTACAGGAGCTGCAAGTGTTCTTAACCACAGAGCAATTTCTCTAAACTCTCATTTGTAAGTTTATTGAGAGTTTGGATACAAGGTAGGCATTTTACGTATTTGTTGAAAGCATCATGTGCTACATAATTTCATCCTAGTCCAATGGTGAAGGTACAAAAAAATTGTTATTTATAAAATGATATATACAATTAATATATCAATTTGTTCTCTTAATAAAGACATAATCATCTTCAGTTATCTGCTATATCATTCATTTGCTTAGAAATAAATACTATGTTTTGCATTTTTGAAAACTCCAAAAACAAACACCTATAAGTCCCAAATCTCTGAATGTGTAGGCAAGAAGAATAAGTTCAAGGCCAGCCTGAGATTCATCAAGAGACCCAACTTCAACAAAAATAGACTGTTTTGTGAAAATTTTATGTAAGCTGCATGACTGTCATTTGTACTTTGCTGTGTTAGATGTAGATTTTATTTTTATTGTTTTTCAACTCACTGTAATGGCCATTCTATCTCTTGACAATGTGTGTGACATACATTATCATTTTTATTACTACATACTGTACATTTGGCATTCTTTCTTCCTTCACCAAAGATATGCCCTTCTGACACATATTTGTTGCCTTCTCAAAATCAAAGCCTCTAAGTTTATCCCCACAAGTTCAAGGCGATTGCTTCCTTCTAGAAGAAAGTAGGCTCATTACCTAATATTCTAGCTGCTCATTCCCTTCACCCTTTCCTCTTGAGACAGAAGATTTTCTAGGGTTCAGACTTCAACAGGGTTGTGAGTGATCTGCGGTGGGGGTAGTATGTTGGGGTAATGCAGTGTCAGAGTTCTAAGTCCCCAAGCTCTTGAAAGGATTCTCCAAACAATTTTTGTTTGTTTGTTTGTTTGTTTGTTTGTTTCACCATGCAGGACTTGGATAAAAGCATCTGCTGTCTCCAGTGTCCACTGTGGGGTGAAGAGGAATCACTATGCATCACTCCAGGAAGAGCTTTACAACGGGCATTTACAATAATGCTCAAAATATGTTACTCTACATTCCTATTCTGATTATGGAGTAAACAAATTATCTAACTTTCTTCTTACAAAGTACTAGTCATCCCCACTGACACTATAACAAAATGCCACAGGCTGATTGTTTTAAATAACAAACTCTCATTTCCTACATCATAGGAGGGTAGAGAAAGCACTAGACCAATATGTCTGCACGTCTAGTTTCTGGTAAGAGTGCCTTTTCTTATTTGCTAGATTCCTCCAAGTCAGGAACAAATGTGAATTAAATGTTTCTTTTATTTTTTAGAAATATATTAATTTCACACTGGGGACATTATATCCTAAAACCCTGCGCCTGAGCAGCATTCCATCAGGAGATAGGGTTTTCTAGTAGTCCACATAGTGTCGTAGGAGGTTATAGGAATTAGGGTTATATTAAAGTTCATGAGGGAGTGGGTTTATTCTCTCACTTTACTATGTGTGACCATATCACCCTACCCTCTGAAGCAAGCAGCAACAGGACATCTTCTTGTTGGCAGTGAGTAGTTATCACAATACACAATCTTATCTTCTTTAGATTAGTCTTCTCAACCCAAGAAGCATAACTAATGTATTTTCTGTCTTATATATAACCTAGCCTGCAATTTTCCACTATAGTACCCTAAGCAATCTAAGACAGGTTTTAAAACTAGACTTTTGTGGTATGCAAAAATCCACACAGATGAATTCTCTAAATAAGTTATATTATTATCTCTACTTCACAGTTAAGACCAAAAAAGCTGAAATATTTTTTTCTGTGTTACATCGCCAGAAGATGTGAATTTAGGATTCTACCCCAGGATATCTGACTCCAGAAATATGCACTTAACTAGTGCCTACTTCATTGTTTACTTGCTTTCAGAAATGATTTACCAATAGATATTAAGTCGTTGGGATTGTCAGAGTGTAGCAGAATATCAAGCTCTTAGGGATTGCATAAAAAGATATTCATAATTTTAAGACTTACATTGGATAATTTTCTCTTTTTTTTTACCTCTCAGTCTCTTTATTGTAATTATTGGCATTGCTCTCCAACAATGCTTTTTCATCTTCATCATCACTATTATTATTTATTTAGCTTGTATCGTGGTTGTAACCCCATCCCTCATCTACTCCAGGTCCCACCTCCTTCTTCAGCCCCTATATCCCTCCCATAGTCCACTGATAGAGGAGGTCATCCTCCCCAAAGGCCTCACACAGTGAAGATATGAGTGGGATTGAGTTAAATTCACCATCTTTTCCATAAAGAGATTAGAGTCCTGGGTAAGATTTAATCAGAAATTTCTTTTTTAAGTAAGGGGTTGTACATTTTCCTCAAGTCTTCTGTTCCTGATGTATGGAGCCAGTTTGCTTTTATGTGATAGTGCTTAACAGACAGGAAGAGGCTTTCAGTTCTCAGAAATAGTACTGCAATACGGTGGAGCACTGTGCTCTCATATGAACACAAATGTCTTATCTAAGATTCATTCCAGGATAATTAAAGAGGAGGTCATGAATCTGAGAGGGTGTGAGGTGCACAGGACAAGTTGGAAAGGAAGAAAGAGTCATGGAAACTATGTAAATATGTACTCATGTATAACATTCTATAGAAAAATTTCAAGTTATCAATGAAGTGATTAAAGGCAGCTTGCTTTGGCTTCTAACCTCCACCATCATGTGTATATACACAGGCACCTATTCAATACACAGAATATGATCTATTGAAAACAAACATAGCACTTAAATACAATGTGTAATTTATATTCACATAATGAAATAAGTATGTATATAGTACTATGAAGATATAAATATATCATATTTTACATGTGTTTACATTAGAAAATGTCCTACTATGATAAAATAAAACTCCACACAAACTCTAGTCATTTTGAAGTATGTCATGGAAGTTTCCAGAACCTGTGTGAACTCAGTCTGGTGAATTAACAATGGAAACAAAGCCTGCATTTTCTAAAACAGGAAACTCATCCAGCCTACGTCAAGGTCAGGCTTTCTGTACTCCACATATGCTTTCTCACTAACTAGCCATGTAACCTTGAGCAGATGCCATGAGGATGCCATCATATGTTGTGTAGTGTCAGGAGTAATAATGCTGCCTATTAGGCCCGGTGCAATGATCCTGTGAGTGATTGCACATGAAGACCACAGAACACTCTGCCAGAGTTTACTCTTCGGAACGTCAGTCATTGACTCCATTTTAGCCCATTTCAAGGTCCCTTGTCCATGTGCCAGCATCTTAAAGTTGTATCTCTGCTTTACATCTTGGTTAAATTTGTATCCTAGCAATTGTACTTTGTCATAAAATGACCATTGTATGACTTCTTAAAATAAATTGTGAATATTCCATAACAACACACTCTAGAAAACTGTTACGTATTCATGTGTGGGTAGAAAAATTCTGGATCTATTATAACCTAGAATCAGGTCAAAACCAGACAATAAAACATTAAGTATTGCCATGATTATTTTGGAATATGGCTGATGGCTCATATTTGGAGTCAGGGAGCATTAGGCATGCTTAGTTAGAGAATAAAGTATCAGTTGTATTCAATGTAATTTCAAAGTAATCCAAGAGGTTCAAAACAAAACAAAACAAAAGTATAAGTTCTACAGCTCTCTAAGATGCATATATTTTATGTCTATAGATTCTGAAATTTGTGTTATCATAGTACTGTAATATTTGGCATTTTCACTAAACTTACAGATAGCTGCATAGAACTTCATTGATACTATATTTGACCAAATAACCTGAAGACTCACTTCATATTTACTTATCATTCCTTTTATTTTTTGGTAGCCTTAATTAATTTAAATAACTTGTGGTAGTTATTTTTATTTTCTGTGATTTGCTGGCTAATGTCACTCTTTTTTTTTTCCCCACTTGCTTCTAGAAACATTTACAGAAAAATAATTTATCACTCCAT
Source organism: Psammomys obesus (assembly GCF_907164565.1). Classification (NCBI taxonomy): domain Eukaryota; kingdom Metazoa; phylum Chordata; class Mammalia; order Rodentia; family Muridae; genus Psammomys; species Psammomys obesus. The sequence goes on along the minus strand of NW_026585895.1, from coordinate 39,501,163 downwards.
ATCAGAGGAATGCCTGGTTCAGCTTTGCTAAGGGCTGCAGCGGAGAGTGGCCTCTCCAACTTGTACCAGTCAGTTTTGCACTACACCGCAGACACTTGGAAAACTGACTTCTCGTAGAGAAAATGGAAGCTACCAGAGCAGTGAATAGAAACACATGGCTTCTCATAAGGCTGAATAAGTTCACCTCCATCCACATTCCATAGTTCACATCAAACCCCTGAACTATTTCAAAATTAATGAGATGATGAATTTCCTGGTTTCATGGACGAGAGGAGGAAAAACAACTAATTTAATAAGTTGTAGTTAAAGCGCTCACTGGAGTTTGTGACCGGTGATGTAATTATGACGCATGATGTAGTTTGCCAAAGGACCTTGTGTTGAACACTTCATCCCTGAATGGCAATATTGGAGTGCACGGAACCTTTCAAGAGGCAAGGACAAGCGAGAGATTCAGGGGCTGGTGATAAGCCCCAGCATTTTTCTAAGCTCTAGTTTGTTTCCCCAGCCACAGATGAGCAGGCACTCTTCACCGCATGGTCCCAGACACTGCCAACTGTTCCCTCTACAAAACGTTGAAAGCAGTGTGGTCCACCTGAGATATACTTCAGCCTCCAACGGTGAGCCATAAACATTTTCCCTTTTATACTCTGTAGTAACAGAATCCTAACACAATATATCATTTAAACGATGATACTGCTGTTCGTTATTTTTTTCTTGTCATCAAATAACAGTCCATAGATCTTCAAACCATATCATGTACACTGCTCTTTGCAAAATTTATCAATGTTTACTAAAATAACAACTAATAAACGTGAAAAGCTGCTCAATTTTACTGGTAATTTGGGAAATATAAATTGAAGTAAAATAACAATACCAGATTCATCCTTTAAATCTAACAAATGAGTACAATGTTATATAAGGGAGGTTTTCATTTAAAGATGGCGAGACTATATCCACAGACATTTTGATTTTATTTTAAATTATCACAGAATATAAACATTACCTGTTTTATTTCAAAGATTTTCAACATTGACTACCTATCTTTTGGGGACTAATATATTTTGTAATAAAATTTGGAAGACTGTTTCAACTATTTTCTGTGGTTATTGTAACCAAATTTTGTGGTTATTATAATTAAATCTTATCTTGATTCTTTTTTATTTTTTAAATTTATTGACTTTATATCCCGACTGTAGCCCCCTCCTCTCTCTAGATCCTACTCTCCCTCCTTCTTTCCTCTATCCCCTTCCCCTAGTCTCCAGAAAGGGAGAGACCTCCTCCCTATGATCTGATCCCAGCCTATCAAGTCTCATCAGAACTACCTATATCCTCTTCCTTTGTGGCCTGGCAAGTGTGCCCCACCAGGGGGAAGTGACTGAGGAACAGGCATCAGAGTCCATGTCAGCAACAGCCCCTGCTCCACTTATTAGGGAACCCACATGGAGACAAAGCTGCCTATGGGCTACACATGAGCAGGGGTTCTAGATCTTCTCCATACATGGCCCTTGGTTGGTGCATCAGTCTCCATAAGCCACCCTGGCCCCAGATTTGTTGGCTTTGCTTGTCTCCTTCTGTAGTTCTTATCTCCTCTGTGTCCTTCTGTTCCCCAACTCTTCCATAAGACTCCCTGTCCTCTGCCAAAAGTTTAGCAATGAGTCTCAGCATCTACTTCAATCCCTTCTGAGTCTTTCAGCAGACATTTATGATAGGCTTCAGTCTGCTTCCCTTTCTTCAATTGCTTCTGGTGTCTATTCTGTTTGCCCTTCTGGATGAGGATTAAGCATCCTCCTTAGCATCCCCCTTGTTACTTAGCTTCTTTAGGTCTGTGGATTGCAGTATGGCTATCCTGTACTGTGTGGCTAATACCTGCTTATAAGTCAGTATATACCATGTGTGCCTTTCTGTTTTGGGGTTACTTCACTCAGGATGATCTTTTCTAGTTTGGTTTACTTCCTTGAAAATTACATGATTTCCTTGTTTTTAATAGCTGAGTAGTATTCCAGTGAAAACGTACCACAATTTCTTTTTCCATTCTTTGTTGATCCTTTAACATGGATGGATCATTTACATTTTTCTGCAGTCTCTTTAAGTTTATTCTGAAATCTTGATGGGGATGCTTTCTTTTCTAGTGGTCCCTCCTATTTTGCCTGCACTGCTCTCTCTTCTAGCTGTATCATTTCTAGACTATGTCCTGGGCAGGAGGACAGTCCTATATGTAGGTCATCAAGCTAATTTTCTCTGTTTATCACAACGGTGAAACCGGATAAAGAGGGTGTTACATGCCAGTCACCTGTGGTTTGGATGTTCTCATCATTCCATCTGAAATGTGATTATGTCAAATTTCTTGTGACTCAGGAGGAAGTTTGTATGGGACCCACTGCTTATGTTACTGCAAGCTGCCGCGACTCCCCCATGAAACTGATTATAATTCTTAGCATGGTTCAGGCCAGAAAGAAGTTTGTCTATGATATCTTTTATATATTTTTTTCTTTCATTTAGAAGCAAGTAAACGTTCTTTCAGATTATTGCAAAAGTGTAAAGCTTGGGTTTGATAAATAGTCTCTTTTTCTGTATAATGGTATTTGTAGTCTCAGCTGCACCATGAGGACAACTATTTCTAGTTCTGCATAATGATTTGCCTGGAATGAGAAAGAGAGATATCCCACGGGGAAGCCGCAACATTACCTAAACAGTGTAGAGTGCTACATTTCCCAAAAGTTTGGCCTCAGTATCCAGAGCTACTAGAAGCCTGCCGCAGCCAGCTTGCCCAGGAGGCCCAACTTTCTGGGAGCTATGGCAGTGAGGAGCGCCAGTCAAGCCAGACAGGGATAAAGAAATTGACTACTTAAAAATGTGTTATGATGTGTGTGAAGATGTAGTCAGAAAAGCAATAATCACAACTTACCCATAACTCTTAAATACCCATATTAACATAAGATTATCCACATTTAAAAGTGTCCACATTTTAGTACTTTAATTTGACCAAACTATACATCTACAGAAATGTGTATGGTGTTTGCTAGAAACAAATCCTTAGGTTATAGTCAGCTGGTGACAGGATAGGTGAAAAGATAGAATGTAAATTTAGTTACAAATCTTTGAGAAGACTCAGTTGCTCTACAAATGTCAACTGGCCCAGTGTGAACTATTCAGCTCTCTGACACTCGTTAGAAAGTAGATGAGATAACTGTTTTAGTATAATACCAAATTTTCTATTTTACAGATAATGTCTCAGCACCAAATTTTATATCTATCTATCTATCTATCTATCTATCTATCTATCTATCTATCTATACACCTATATAAATATAATTATTATGTATATGTATAATTTTAAAGGATATTATCATTTTTTTAAATTTCAACAAATGTAGGGGTTGGAAGTTACAATTTTACTTTTAAATGTCTTTATATGAGCAAAATTTCAATTCAAAATGATAACTACATTTTTCAAATACCAATACAATTTCAAAAGTTAAAAAAAATTAAACACATTTGCCACTCATTATTTGTGGTTTAGGCATAGTGCTGTTCATATTCTAATTAGACATTATCATGTACTTTATAATTAGCTCAATTTTAAACCATTAAAAATTAGATCGAAATGCAAATAGTACTAGCAATGAATTAGCCACCAGAAATGAAGAGCGAATTAAATTCAATACAGAAAAAATTTCTATTATTTTCAAATGTCACTTTTTCATTAAGTGAATTTTATTTAATATCATCCAAAAATGCCATTACCGGTAATTTTAGAAGTACATTTAAAGATCTAATTATTGAGGGGAAAGATCAACTGATTAACAAAATGATATTTCAAAGACCTCCATTCTATCTAATGACACATAACCGTAAAATATTCACACATTTTCACAGCCTACATATCCCAGAACAATTTGCAGGTTCTAAATGAGTGATTATTGATAAATAACCTGTGGGATTTTACAGGCAAACTTCACTTAAGTCATCATTTTCTGAGGCATAACAGTGATTGTCAGAGATCACACTGAACCAAAAATATATGTAAATATACATTGTAAATATAAATTCTCTTTGATTCTCACCCAAGTCATCCTCATTTTCACTGAAAGGATGGAGAGAACATGTTCTTAGGTTGGTGAGGAGAGAAGCATTTGATGTGTGGGCTCAAGAAGGTAAGGCTGGGGTGGCTTGCTCCCCTCTAGCACCAATATTCTAGGACAGAAGTGAAATGTACAGGTCAAACGCATGTAAATATTTTCCCTGGAAAGAGCTCAAATTAATACTACATTGAGAGGACACAGAGCCAGGGAGTTTGTGTTAGGACATTGAGAATAAAGAGCTAATTTTAATAAAAATGGAAGCAGCCATATGTTTTGATAAAGATAGGAACGGAACGCCACACTATAATAATTTGGGGTCAGTTTGCAAGATAGCAGGTTTATTTGTTTGTTTGTTTTAAGATGGCAGTTCTTCATGTGAGAAGACTAGGTATAATCAATTAGGAATAGATCCTAACACTTTACATAGAAACCCTCCAAGGAATGGAAACTAAAGGTTCACACATTTGAGTTCATTCAATTTAAGAGCTCCCATGAAATCTCCCGGGCATTGATGACAGGCACATTGGCAAAGGGAAGTGTTTGAACAATGTCATCTTACAGAAGCCATGTGCATCTTTCTAGGGAGTTGACAGGACAGTCAGTAGGTTTTATCAGGCCAAAAATATGCAACTGTGCCCCTAAAACATGGATGAGTTTTTGCAGCACCTGTTTACAAAGGTACAGAAAGGCTGAATTAATGGCTTGTTATAGATTCTCTGGTTGTTGAACTGGTGGACCCTGAACTCAGAGATTAACCCACACAGAACTGTGTGGATCAACTGCTGGTCAAACCGTTAGGTTGAAATGAGTGAATTCTTCACAAACCAGAAGAAAATGGTTAGCAGAGGACAAAAAAGAGAAAGACTGGACACAAAGTTGGACAAGTAGGGAATGGGGCTAGATCTGGGAGAAGGTGAGAGAGTGAATATGACCAAAACATACTAAAGAATATTCTCAAAGAACAAATAAAATTGAGGGAAGAACTTTGAAAAGAAATGAAAATGGGGAAATAATATTTTTTTAAAAAAATAATATGAGTTTACATTCCCACCAGCAGTGGAGAAGGGTTCCCCTTTCTCCACAACCTCTCCAGCATGTGTTGTCCCTTGAGTTTTTCATCTTGGCCATTCTGATGGGTGTAAGGTGAAATCTCAGGGTTGTTTTGATTTGCATTTCCCTAATGGCTAATGAGGTTGAGCATTTCTTTAAGTGTTTCTCTGCCATTCGATATTCCTCTACAGAGAATTCTCTCTTTAGCTCTGTTCCCCATTTTTTAAGTGGATTACTTGGTTTATTGCTTTTCAGCTTGTTTAGTTCTTTATATATTGGATATGAGTCCTCTGTCTGATAAAGGGTTGGTGATGATTCTTTCCCAATCTGTAGGCAGTCGCTTTGTTTTGATGACGGTATCCTTTGCTTTACAGAAGCTTTTCAATTTCATAAGGTCCCATTTATTGATTGTTGCTCTTAGAGCCTGTGCTGTTGGTGTTCTGTTCAGGAAGTTTTCTCCTGTACCAATGAGTTCTAGGGTATTCCCCACTTTTTTTTCTAGCTGATTTAATGTGTCTGGTTTTATGTTGAGGTCTTTGATCCACTTGGACTTCAATTTTGTGCAGGGTGATAAGTATGGATCTATTTTCATTTTTCTACATGTAGACATCCAGTTGGACCAGCACCATTTGTTGAAGATACTATCTTTATTCCATTGTATGGAAATCAATCTGGCGCTTTCTCAGACAACTACGAATAGAGCTTCCTCAAGATCCAGCCATACCACTCCTAGGCATATACCCAAAAGAGGCGCAAGTACACAAAAAGGACATTTGCTCAACCATGTTTGTAGCAGCTTTATTTGTAATAGCCAGAAGCTGGAAACAACCCAGATGCCCCTCAACTGGAGAATGGATGCAGAAACTGTGGTACATCTATACAATGGAGTATTACTCAGCAATGAAAAATAAGGAAATCATGAAATTTGCAGGTAAATGGTGGGACCTGGAAAGGATCATCCTGAGTGAGTTGTCCCAGAAGCAAAAAGACACGCATGGTATATACTCACTCATATAAACATACAATATAGAATAAACCCACTAAAATCTGTACATCTAAACAAACTAAGCAAAAGAGAGGACCCTAACTAAAATGTTCAATCCCCATCCTGAAAGGCAAATGGGCATCAGAAGAAAAAGAAAACAGGAAACAACCTCGGAACCTGCTACAGAGGGCCTCTGAAAGCCAGAAGAAAACAGGAAACAACTTTGAAACCTGCCACAGAGGGCCTATGAAAGCTTCTGCAGTATAGACTGTCAAAGCAGATGCTGAGCCTGATGGCCAACTGATGGGCAGAGTGAATGGAATTCTATGTAAGAAGTGGGAAATAGTAAGAGCTGGAGGGGACAGGAACTCCACAAGGAGAGCAACAGAACAAGATAATTTGAACACAGGGAACTTCCCAGAGACTCATACTCCAACCAAGGACTATTCGTGGAGATGACCTGGAACCCCTGCACAGGTGTAGCCCATGGCAGTTCAGTGTCCAAGTGGGTTACATAGTAATGGGAAGAGGGACTGCCTCTGACATAATCTGATTGGCCTGCTCGTTGATCACTTCCCCCTGAGGGGGGAGCAGCCTTACCAGGCCATAGTAGAGGACAATGCAGCCACTTTTTATGAGAACTGATAGACTAAGATCAGAAAGAAGAGGAGAACCTCCCCTATCAGTGGACTTGGGGAGTGGCATGCATGTAGAAAGGGGAGGGAGGGTGGGATCGGGAGGAGAGGAGGGAGGGGCTTATGGGGGGATACAAAATGAATAAAGTGTAATTAATAAAAAATTAAAAAAATAATATGAACATAAATCCAAACTAAAATAATACAAATAAAAATTAACACAAATAAGCTGAGCATGGGGCAACACACCTGTAACACCAACATGAGGACAACATAGAAAGGATGATGCTAAAGCTCTAGGGCCTGCAAGTTCTAGGTGTGCCAGATTCCCACACTGAGACTCTGCATCATGAAATCAGGGAAGAGTCAATAAATACTCAATTAGATGGAAAGGAGTCTGTAGTCACTGACAAATTTTAAATCATTTTCTAGGAAATAGACACCATAAAAAAAAAAAAAAAGAACTTGGCAGCCAGTCCTGATGAGACCTGATAAGCTAGGGTCAGATGGAAATGGAGGAGGACCTTCCTTATCAGTGGATTTGGAAAGGGGCAAGGAGGAGATGAAGAAGGGAGGGTGTGATGGGGAGGGAATGAGGAAGGGGGCTACAGATGAGATACAAAGTAAATAACCTGTGATTAATATAAAAAATAAAAATTATTAATAAAAAAACCCAAATTGTCATGTAAGAAGTTAACTTCTATGAATTAATGCTATATCCATTCCCTACTTACACATTAAGACAAGGCAAAATGATATAGTGGCTATATGAAGACACAGCTCTGATGAAGATAATCAAGAGATTTTTTTTTTTTTGCTTGGAAATTTGGTATTTTCTTGGGGGGACTCTGTAAAAAGAAGCAAATCAGAAATAAACAACCTCCATCTCCTCCAGATAAATGGAATTGTGAGGTCTTAAGGTCTTCACAGCAAATAATTGTTCTTTAATTATCAGAGTGTGGCACCAAGTAAGAAAACAGAAACACAATTAGGGTTTTAGACTTCCAGACATAAGTAAGAGGTTGAGGTTTGATGGAGAGTGTTATTTTTTAGTGAAAGAGAAATGACCTGCTTCTCACTCAGGACAGGAAGAGTTTGGTAGAGCTGTGCTGTTGTGGCGGTAATGGCAATTGGTTTTACCTCGTCAAGTTTATAGCCTATTAATTCAGCATCAAACACAATAGCAGAGGATGTAATATAGAGATGAAAGACATGTTTCACCATTCTATGTTTGTCAGTGAATGTTTGTTGAAGAGCATTAGCAAAGATCAATAGACATCTGTGATTTATTTCACACCACCAAACTACAAACGGTAAGAACTCGGGAAGGTGTGTGCCATGGACTTCTGGACGTGTAATATTGTAAGACAAGAAAACTCAAGAATAAATGCTTTTTTTCCCTTTTGATTTGTGCCTGTTGTCTTCTGAGATAGACTTTGAACTTTTCAAATGAAATAAGCAGTAATGCTGTATTCATCTCTTTTTTAATACACACCATGATATTTTTGGTTTGAGGATGTAATGCACTCAATACTCATCAGTCATGAATTTTGTTATTGAGAATTTGCTTCCTAAATGCAGTTCATCTGTAACGCCCAAATCAGTGTTCATAGTGACTTCATGCTAATGTGAAGAGAAGCATGTGTACCAAGAGGTAGGATGTGTGTAGCACTAAACAAGCCCTTCTGAATAAGAATTAAGCATACTCCCTAGGATCCTCCTTGTTATTTAGCTTATTTAGATCTGTGGATTGTAGTATGTTATCCTGTACTATATGGCTAATATCCATTTATAAGTGAGTATATACCATGTGTGTCTTTCTGATTCTGGGTTACCACACTCAGGATGATCTTTTCTAGTCCCAACCATTAGCCTGGAAATTTAATGACTTCCTAGTTTTTTAATTTTAATTATATTTTTATTAATTACAGTTTATTCACTTTGTATTCCAGCTGTAGCCCCTCCCCCAGTCCAATGATAGAGGAGGTCTTCCTCCCCTTCCATATGACCCTAGTCTATCAGGTCTCATCAGGACTGGCTTCATTGTCTTCCTCTGTGGACTGGTAAGGCTACTCCCTCCCACAGGCTGAGGTGATCAAAGAGCCAGCCCATGAGTTCATGTCAGAATCAGTCCCTGTTCCTTTCACTGGGGAACCCTCTTGGACACTGAGCTGCCATGGGATACATCTGTGAAGCGGTTCTAGGTTATCTCCATGCACAGTCCTTGTTTGGAGTATCAGTCTCAGTAAAGACTCCTGTGCCCTGATTTTTGGTTCTTCTGCTCTCCTTGTGGACCTCCTTTCCCGTCCAGGTCTTTCTATCTCCCCCTTCTTTCATAAGATTCCTTGCACTCTGCCCAAAGTTTGGTTATGAGTCTCAGCATATGTTTTGATACCTTGCTGGGTAGAGTCTTTCAGAGGCACTGGGTGGTAGGCTCCTGACTTGTTCCCTATTTCCTCCCTCTTTTGATGTTCCTCCCTTTTACACCTAAGGAAGCTAATCGAGAAGGAGGACCCTGGGTAAGATGCTCAGTCTTCATTCAGAAAGACTTTCTTGTTTTTGATAGCTGAGTAGTATTCTATTGTGTAAATAAATGTACCACAATTTCTGTATCCATTCTTTAGTTGAGGGACATCTAGGTTGTCTCCAGATTCCAGCTATTATGAATAAAGCTGCAATGAACAAAGCTGAACAAAACTCAGTGCAGAGACTGATGAATCAACCAAAGACCAAGCATGAAGAGGACCTAGATCCCCTGCTCAGATGCAGCCAATAGGCAGCTCAGTCTCCATGTGGGTTCCCTGGTAAGGGGATCAAGGGATATCTCTGACATGGACTCTGTTGACTGCTCTTTGATCACTTTTCCTTGGTGGGGAGCCTTGACAGGCCACAGAGGAAGATGATGCAGGCAGTCCTTAGGAGACTTGATAGGCTAGGGTCAGATGGTAGGGGAGGAGGGTTCCCCCTCTCTGAGGACTAGAGGAGGGGAATATGGAGGAAAAGAGTGGGGTGGGACCAGGAGGAGATGAGGGAGGGTACTACAATTGGAATTTAATGCCAATAAATTGTTAAAAATAAGTATAAATTAAAAATAAACAAGTCTTCCCCAGCCAACACTGAACATAGAGGTGGTTAGCTTTCTTATTGCAGCTTTCAGACCTGAGCTTTGTGTGCTCCTTTGTCACCCATTTAATGCTATGCTTTTACAATTCCTTTTTGTTGTGGCGGTGAAGTTTCTATTTAAAGTGTCAACCAAGCAGAGTGCTTAATTCTTGTCTAGTGTCTCTAAGGTCAAGGAAAAGGTCGTGAGTCTTATAGAGGTAGGCATGTGATCTATAAGATTTACTGATTCGTGACTGTTATTGGCTGAGGATTTAATATTAGTGAATCAAAAATATGTCTATCAACCAGGATATCACTATACCAAAAACATATATTAAACAAAATTTTACATTGATCAGCTGATAAAAATGCTGTGGCTAGGACTTGCAGGAATCTACCTTGCTAGATTCCTCAGAAGCAGTGATTTAGTATTTCCTCATCCAGCATACAACAGTTCTACAGAACATAATTAGCATGAATAATGAGAACCAACTACATATATTTTCAAACATGTATCTGTTATTCTAAATAACTGTTCAGATAGTCATAGGGGCGAATGCTAAAAGAAAAGATCAGGAGTTCAAGGTCAGCCAATGTTACACAGAAAAACTGTCTCAGGAACCAGGAAAACAAAAAGAATATTTGTGCTCAATGCTTTTGCATAACTGCAATTTTCTGCCATTTGAGAACATATGGTAACCTTGCCATTTAATGGATTTGGATATTTAGGTATTCAAAAGCTGAAGACTATGAATTTAATCTGTGGCTGGAGGAACTGAATTTCAAATAACAAGCTTTGGCTGCAAATTAGCCTCCAACATATTGAAATGATGCCCTCGTCTATGTCAGTAATTGCTTCATGGGGTTCTTGGGAGACCAAAGGAGCTAGTGTGATGGGCACGTTTTCTAAACTTTGAAATTTAGCCTCTCATCCCCCGAGATAAGTTATCTACAGTGATAAATTTAAGTTAATGCTACTACTTTGAACATTACACTGACATTTTAAAGAGCATTGACAGGGAAACTACAAATTATTTGGAAATTACCACATATGTGGCTCTAAGACAAATACATAAACTATAAAGCTTCAGTAGAGAGTATTGTTCCTTAGATAGAGCTTCTTTTAAAACATTAAAAATAGCAAACCACACACTCAGACACAAACACACACATAGTCTCTCTCTCTCTCTCTCTCTCTCTCTCACACACACACACACAAAGTACACACATATACACACACACAGACATACAGACATACAGAGAGAGATACACACAAGAAAAACAAACAAAATCACTAAAACAGTTCCATTAATATATTTAAATATTGAAACCATTTAATCCTAAAAGCAGAATGAGCTCCTTCAAAGAAAAAATGTTAGGCATAGAGTCCCTTAGTCATTCTGATTTGTCTTGTTTCTTAATTTTGCTTTGGAGATAAACTACATAAAAGAGAGGAAAAATTAAGAGAAAATATTTACATTTTGGCATTTCCAAATGTATAGAGATAAGATAGAGATAAGATTTTATTTTTATCTAAAGATACAATGCAGGACATTTTCATGTAAAAGTTATTCCAAAATACAATTTTGTAATTCATATAGTTGCATTATATGAAAAAAAGAAAAAAATGGGAGAAAAAGATACCACAAACAACAAACAAAACAGTGCCTGCTTCTGGTCTTCTTTATGAGATTTAATTTTAGATGTGACATGATCTCTATTTACACTAATTACTAACTGCTGTCATTACACAAATCAGGCATATACACACTGATTTACTTAGGATTATGATTAAACAAAGAGTCGTCCTTGCCCTGCCTGCAACGGAGAAGGATGGGTTGCTGCAGTTTGCGAGAAGACTGAGTCAAACCTAAAGCATGAATACCTGCCTCAAGGGGTTGGGTGGCAGAGCGAAAGAAGTACACACTGAGCATAAACTGATGTCTCCTCTCTACTCACACAGGCGAAATCCATAAAAGTTAAGGTCCACATGAAGGAGTAACATCCCGAAAGCAAACATCAGTCTGAGCCAGATAATATCTTTCTGAACCAGCTTCCATGTGAGTGGATCTCTGTTTCTCTAACTCATGTTCAGTGTGATCAAACAGGACATAGGTGATAAATGACATAGATTAGGAATGAATCACAGTTACAGAGGAATAAGAAGAAAGAAAAATAAAGAACGCGCTAATGATATGGACAGGTGGAACTTGATTGGTAGTGATAGATGGTAAATGACAAAGGGGTTGAGGGAAAGAATACTACATAGTCATCAGGAGATCCTGGGGGGATCACAATTCTGGGAGTCACAGCAAATCCACTGCCTTCTTAGAGGAAGCATAAATGTCACGTTGATGGATATTTACTCTTATGAGCATGTGGTGCTTCTCCATATGTCTTCTGATTAAGTTTGGTTTGAAATCTGTTTTGTTAGATATTAAAATGTCTACCCCAGCTTGCTTCTCAGGAGAGTGTGGTGGTTGTGTATTGCCTGTAGAATAATCTTCTGAGGTCTTGACAGGTATGATCACTAAGAATTCTGGGTAAAATAGGTTTCTTGTTATTAGGACCTGAAGCTTAGGAATGGGTATGAGTTGGATGTGGTGGCTATGCTTCACAATGGGGAGGAAAGCTGGGTGTTCCTCCAGGATGTCCTTAGATATTACTCTGGGAGTTGGGGCAGGGAGTGACAAGGCACAGCTGGATGTCTGCCGGAGAACTGGGCATAAAACTTAGTTACTGAACTTAATGGAAATGGAGGGAGAGGTGAGGATCTGAATTTAGCCTACCAACTTCCCTAGCAGGACTATCCTATGGGTGCCCAGTGAGTGCCTGCTGAAGTTGGGGGGTGGGATAAAGAAAAAAAAAGTAAAGGGAGGATTAAGAGAGGAATACCTGTGTGATCCACTAAAGAAGAGGTGTGGGGAAGCTGCTGCAGGTGTTTTGCTGCAAAGGTAAGGATAAGAGTTGAGGACTGGATGTGTAGGAAGGTAGAGAGAGGTGAGGATCTGCAGTTATTCTACCTGCTTCTCTGGTTGAAGTAGCTTGTGACTCCCAGGGAGTGCCTGCTGGAGTTGAAAGCTCAGATAAAACAATGTGGGGTTGGATGGTGGTTAGGAGGAGAAGATCTTCTGGAGCCACTGAAGATGAAAGCAGGAGTTACGGCAGCCGTTATTCTTTGTAGAGTTGGGGCTAAAACTGAGGAAGTTTATTTGGAGGCACAGGAGAGGTAAAGATCTGCAGTTAGCCTACCTGGCCAGCATAATTTCTATGTTCCCACAGCGTCCATGAGCATCGCAGCAGATGCAGAAAAAGTCTTTCATAAACTCACTATGCCATCATGATAAAAGTTTGAGAAATTGTAGAACTAGACAGCTCAGTCTCCATGTGGGTTTCCTAGTAAGTGGAGAAGAGACAGTCTCTGACATGAACTCTGTTGCCTGCTCCTTGATCAGTTCTCCCTGGTGGGAAAACCTAGCCAGCCTACAGAGGAAGAAGATCCAGACAGTTCTGATGGGACCTGATAGGCTAGGGTCAGACAGTATGAGGGAAGGGATATGGGAGGAAGAGAGGGAGGGAGGGATTGGAAGAAGATGAGGAAGTCAGCTACAACTGGGATACAAAGTGAATAAATTGTAACATAATAATAATATTAATTTAAAATATAAAAAAATCATAAAAAGAAGAAAACAGATGACTAAAATGATCTAAAAAAATGTTCATTGTCCCTAACATTTGGAGAAATACAATAAAAAAAAAGTTAAAATTTCATCTTGCCTGTCAGAATGGCAAATATCAACAAAACAATCAAAAACAGAGGCTGGAGAGATTGTGGGGAAAAGGGAGCCCTTATTCACTGTTGGTATCATTGTACACTGGTTTAGCCACTATGGAAACTGGCTTGTAGAACACTCTAATGAGGTAACACTTTAATGAGGTAACAAGATCCAGAAACACAAATGTCCCATATTCTCTTTCAGGCGGGGCCTCTAGCTCCATAGCCTATGATGAGAGCACAAAGGGTTGGTGTTTTTTGTGTTTTTTTTTCTCTACTTTATTTGGGTCCTTATGCCTCTACCTCCTTTCCAACCCTTATTCACCCTAATCCCTTTGAACCCTCCAACCCTAGATAGGAAAGAAAGAGGATTATAGGGGAAAGAGGTACAGACCTCTACAAGCAATTTCTTGATGATCAGAGACCTAGTTCCTTGGGGCAAGTCCAATCTTCCTCATCAGGATATCCAGCTGTTCAGGACACCAGCAATCCAGCTATCGAAAATGCAACAGTAAAATCACCATCAGCAAGGGGGTGAGGTAGGGGTGTTGAGGGTGTTGGGGAGTTGGAGGTGGGATCAGCAGCAGGGAGGGCAGAGGCTGCCTTCTTTGAAGCACCCTCAGCCCATCTCTGGGTTCTTGCATTTATACCCTTTCAAGAGTGTCCTGAATTAAACTATCTGCAGCTGGCAAAGATCATGCCCTGGCTAGTGTATGAGACGATCATTATTAGTGGCTGTGGACAAACTGAAGTAGCCCAGTATCCCACACTTGGAATTAAAGCAAAACCGTAGTCACATAACATATCTGAGTTTATAAAGAAACAAGAATTCTCACTATAACACAGCTTGTAGTAAATACAGGAACCAGGAAAGTTGAAAGAGGACCATTGGAAAGGAGGGAGGTAGAAGAGCAATAAAAAGGCATTTTGAGGCACAAGTGATTTGAAGCAGGAAATGGGGAAAAGAAGCCACTTTTGATCAGTTAGGGGAGGAAGGTAAATAAAGAAGCAGGAAGGAGGGTACAACAATATTAAGGATGTATGAAATAGTCATAAGTTATTACACTATTAACTAACTAAAAAACTATTCATAGCATATATAAGGTGGTGTATAAATAGGCATAGTTAATTTAAATGACTTTTTTTTACATCTAGGCTAACAATGTTTCCTCAGAGAGCCAAAGATCTAGAAACCAAACCAAACCAAACCAAAGACCAATACCAAGTATGAGAAGCTATCGTTCTTTCAGTTATTGATGAGGGTTGTTCAAGAGATTATGAAACATTACAGGCTCTTGCTATTGCCCTCAGTTGCCACTTAGATGTGGAAGGTAAGTCCACATTGCTTCAGAAGACACTATGTACTTCAGGAGCAGGGCCTGAACTATGGGCCTAACGCAGGATAATCCTGAGCTATGCTCTAAAAAGTTTAGATTATTCCATTCATCATGGAAACTTTGCTTTGCAAGAGACAAAGACCATAACAGAAAATGACAACAAATCAAAATATAGAGTTGTGGAGGAGCCTGGTTCCAATAGATACATCTACAATAGGACCCTACACTAAGGCTCTGGAGTCATTACAGAAGTAGGCGCAAAAACTCATATGAGCCAGAGGATGGAGTTGCTAACTGTGAGAGTGTGTCTCCTAGAAATGTCATACACTACACCCATGAATCCTTGTCAACATAGCTGCTTAAACATGATCTGAATAAAGACAACACAGTTAGATATGCTGGCATGGATGGCGAATATCTTACAAAGGCTCAGACCTGAACAGAATGCTCCCTAAGAAATGCTGAGAGTGTGATGAATTGCCTTCCACAGGAATGAGCACACCGATTGGTTCACCAGGACAAAACGGTCAATCCTGAAAATACACACATAGAAGCAAGATTACCTGGACTGAGCAGGTTGTACTTATATGTTCCAGAATATATATGTATATGTATGCATCTATTAAGTGCAATGTATTACACACACTCAACAATAACAATTAGTATGACCTGGAGAGGACAGGAGCTCCACAAGGACCAAATATATCTGGGCACAGGGGCCTTTTCTGAGACTGTTTCTCCAACTAAGGACCGTGTATGGATATAACACAGAGCCCCTGCCCAGATATAGCCCATGGCAGCTCAGTATCCAAGTGTGTTCCCTAATTATGGGAACAGGGACTGTCTCTGACATGAACTCAATGGCTGGCTCTTTGACCTCCCTACCCCCCGCTGGAGGGAGGAGCAGCCTTGCTAGGCCACAGAGGAGGGCATTGCAGCCAGTCCTGAAGAGACCCAATAAGCTAAGATCAGAGGAAGGGGAAGAGGACCTCCTCATCAGTGGACTTAGAGAGGGGCAGGGAGGAGATGAGGGAGGGAGGGTGGGATTGGGAGGGAATGGGTAAGGGGGCTACAGTTGGGATACAAAGTGAATAAACTATAACTAATATGAAAAATAAAAAATTAATTAAAAACAATAACAATTAGTAAAAAAGTAGACCATGAATTTGAAAGAGAGGTTTATCAAGAAGGTAAGAAAAAGGAAAATAAAACAATTATAATATCAAAAAAGAAACAGTAAAATATAAATATAGACATTTGAAAAAATTGCAAATATTTTATTAAAGGATAAACTCTCTATTTTGCACCTTGGGAATTTTCTACAAAATTGACCACATACTTTGATGCAAAACAAATCTCAGTAAGGTACAAGAATATTGAAATAAACTCAGTATGTTAATAAACTATCACGAATTGAAGCTAAATATGAACAACACCAGAAAAAAAAAAAAAAAAGAAGACTTACAAATTCAAGGAAACTGAAAAATTCTGTACTGAATGAAAAAAAGGTCAAGGCAGTAATGAATTAAGGAAATAAAGACGGTCTACAATTTAAAGAAAATGAACACACAACTTATGCAAACTTATGGGATACAATGAAAACAGTTTTAGAAGACAGGTTCATAGTACAAAGTGGCTACATTTTAGAAAATTGAGAGATCGCCCATCCAAGTACTAGCCTGTCCCAAACCTGGATCATTGGATTTGGAGGAATGGAAGGACAGACAAAGCTGTGCAGTCAGCCTACCTAATTCCCTTGCAAGAGTGGCCTTTGGGTTAGCAGGGAGTGCCTGCTGGAGGTGGGGGCTGTAGCAAAGCAAGAGTAAAGGGATGGAAGTTAGAAGGGAAAGATCTGTGGGATCCCTTGTAGAAATGATGAGGAGGGGCTGCTACAAGTGTTCTGTTCCAGGACTGGATATGAGAATGGCAGATTAAACCTGGAGGAACAGAGGGAGAGGTGAAGATCTGTAGTCAGCCTACCTGCTTCCTTGGCAGAAGGGAGGATGTTTGTGTTTTATGCACAGTGTGATCTGCTTTTTATTGGCAGACTTCCACAGCTGGCTCTGCTGCGTTTGTCCTTTCCATCTCCTGGAATCTACCTATAGAGTTTTCTTTATTCCCCATACTCTAATGATCAACAGATACTGGAAAAGGAGCGCAATGAGAGGAAGGTTATTCCTTCAGTGTCTTTTGGAGAAACAAGCTGAAGTCAGCTGAAATGAATACTCAACTTCCCTTTTCAGGGAGGAATAACACATGCACAGACTGAATCCCATTGTTTCGCTATACAGACACATAAAGCTTTGCTGATATAGATATTAGTATAATACTAAGGAGCTGAAATTTGACTTGAAAATACAACCCGTTCTGTATTTTCAACTATCTATGAGAATGACAGGTTGAAGACCAACCTGAGAAACTTAGTTGGGCTTTCTTTCAATATGAAATGTACAATGAAAGATGGAGCTATGTCTCAGTAGTAAATCTCTTCTGGCCTGTGTGAGGCCCTAAATACAATATCCATTTACACACACACACACACACACACACACACACACACACACATACACACACCATAAAACCTTTTAACAATTCCAGATCTGGTCAAATTTATAAATTTCACCACGCTTCATGCTCTCATTTGTTTGCTGATTCCCCATGCCTTTTGGAGAATGGCCACTGAAGGCTGAACAACATGAAATGATCTAGTTAGAGCATGTTATAATTTAGTACTATAATTCCCAATTAAAAAGTCTTGTATATGACACACTGAATAAATAAAATGAAAATGATGGATTTTCAACTTTTCCCTGAAAGGCATCAGAAGTAACTCTGTCTTTAGGCTCAGTTTTACTACGCTTTCTGTTCTCTTGACTTGAACACAATTTCCAGCATTCAAATTATTTATGAGTATTCTCATGCATTGGAAATGCAAAGTGACATTACCCCATCTTTTGCCTCTTTCTGACTGGAAAAAAGGTCAAAGATGTTGCAGGTGTCAAATACACCTCCCAATGTTTGTTTATTTGTCTCTTTCTACAATTAAGCTCTTTGATGTCTTTGGTTCAGGGCATACTACTTAAATACTCTAGACTGTATGATAAACTACCTCTGTAATGTTAGATAATTAAAAAGGGCTAAGCCAAAAATAAAAGGAAAATTAAAGAAAAATATTCTTTTCATTGATCTTCCTGACTCCATATTGCTCAACTATATATCCCAAACCATTGACCCTTAAAGTATGTTGGCTTCATCTTCATGTCATCACTGTCTAGTTATACCTTTTTCACTCAGTAGAAATAGCAGTGTCTTTATCAGCTTATTTGGGGTTAAATTATGGGTTAACCGCAAACATAGAGAAGAGGAACTCAATGCAAAAACCATGAAATGTTGATTTGAAATAACACATCCTCTCTTTTATTCCAAGTCTGTGCATAGGTAATTCCTAATGTGATTTTGGAATACTTTACAGAGTGATGGTATTTTCTTCATAATCAACACCTGGTGTTCTCCCATATGTGGTTAAGTATTACCCAAGTGAATTTTTCACATTGGTGAGTCATTAAGCTGACCTCCATCATCAACATGAACTCTGCTGTTTTCTGATTTTCTGTGCCTTCTCAGAAGCTCCTTGTGAGATTTTGTTCTGCGATCCATCCTACTTTTCAATCCTATTGCCAGGTTTGCTCTCTTTGATCATTCTTTTCTGTTGTTCCCCCTGGAGTCTCATTTTGATGTGCCTCATAAAAAAATATTCTGTTTATCACCTAGAAAGACTTTCAGCTTCAGCTTCTCTGCCACGTACACGTGGCTGTTTATCAGGCCTCACTGGCGCTGGCTGCTGGAGTTTACTCGTCAACATTACTATTCATGGTAGCTTCTCTGGGACCCAATGATCCCCTGGCCTTGTGTTAATGGATTTTCCTCCTAAAGATGCAAACAACGACTGCCTAAATTCCTGCTTTAATTGTCTGAAAATGAGGCAATCTGGAATCCTTGTAGAGCCATAAATAACCCTCTGAAACCACTTACAGAAATGTTCTTTCAAGATGGTTTTTCATGGCTTGACGGTGAAAAATGTGCAGTGCGAAGCAGTCATAAAGCATCACTTCTGCGGGCGGAGGTTGCTGAACGGTGTTTCTTCTCTCCCACACCTCAACACAGTCTGGAAAATCCAACTTCTGGCCATGTCATTGATGCAGCAGTGCTAAAATTCAGACTTAAGTATCCCAACGTCCTCCCTCCCATGTGACAGGAGCACAGTCAAAAGCAACAGTACTGATGTGTTTCTGCCATAGTTGCTTTCACCTTGCTTCCTTCTCCTTTAGTTCTTCTCATTTACAAGCACTTTAACAATCACTTGTAATGAGTAACATGACAGATTTCCTGTCGAAAATTCAAATTTATGTTCCCATGCTAAATATGTCTATGAGTCATTACAAAAAATTTTTTTAAAAAAGTATCAAAACAAGAGAAGGAGTGAAAACCAAGCATCAGTAATTATGGCTGAAGTTTATACTGACCATTATCTACTCGGATGTAGTCTCCAAAGCATAAGAAAGGCTCAATGAATATACATTTGACACATGACATAATGACTTTCAGCATTTCTTAAACACTCCCTGGTGTTACAAACTATTGTATACAATTCTCAAGGCATTTAGCTGGACAGAAACTTAGTGTTTATTCAAAAAGAAGGCTCAGTATTTAATGTTGTTTATTGATCTTGCAGAGAACCTGGATTTGTTTCCCAGAATCTACATCATGGTGCTCAAAACCAATTTTTCACAGTGCTTTGTGTATTTTATTTTTTCATTTCCTTTGTTATTCTGTTTTAGTTATTTATTTTTTAAATTTTTTACAATTTATTCATTGTATATCCGATTGAAGCCTCCTTCATCCACTCCTCCCAGTTCCACTCTCCCTCCCTCTTCCCCTCATCCCCTTCTCCATGTCCACTGGAGAGAGGAGTCCTCCTCCCCTGCCATCTCCCCCAAGCTTATCAAGTCTCATCAGTACTGCCTGGATCCTCTTCCTCTGCAGCCTAGAAGGGTCACATCTCCAGGGCTAAGTGATCAAATAGTTCATGTCAGAGACTGTCCCTGCTCCCCTTACTAGGGAACCCACATGGAGAGTGAGTTGCCTATGGGCTACATCTGAGCAGGGGGTCTGGGTCCTCTCCATGCATGGTCCTTGGTTGAGGCATCAGTCTCTGCAGGGACACCTAGTCTCAGATTTTTTTTTTTTTAGCTTTGTTGGTCTCTTTATGGGGCTTCTACCAGCTCCTTCTTCAGTAAGACTGAGACTCACAGCCAAACTTTGGCCAGAGCATAGGGAGACTCCTAACCAATTTTAACTCAAAGCGCTGTGATTGCCTCTGCCCTTTGTGAGTGCTGCATGCATGTGGCATGAATAACTGTAAACCGGCACACACATTCACATAATTATAAAACAAACGAATAAATATTTAAAAGTCATTTAATTTCTGGGCACAAAAGACACCAGGAACCTCAGGGGTGGGGAGATGATCCAGCAGTTAAGAACACTGATCTTCTAAAGGACCTGGCTTTGATTACCAGCCCCAAATGGTGTTAACAACCAAATGTTATTCCAGGTCCAGGCAATATGATGTGCTCTTCTGGCTTTGATGGGAACTGAATCCACATGGTGCACAGACATACATGCAGGCAAAACACCAATATGTTATAATAAAAAATATCAAAATATATTTAAAGAACCTCACGATGTGCCTGAGATTATTATGTAGTCCATGATGTTCCTGAAGGGGGAAAAAACCTATATCAAAAGTGTCATGAGAATCCTATTTAAGAAGATTAGAAAATACATAAAACGCATCTGATGGACATTTTAGGAAGAAAAAGAGCAGAGTGCTTCAATGATACAGGACATCTATTCACTCTGAATGTTTCTATCTTGACAAATGAATACTGTTCTTGTCAGGAAGACCTCAGTACAGCTAATCCAGGAAAAGATCAGAGGAAATATGTGTGTTGGCTCAGCGTCGTTGAAGTGCGGGAGGTGAGGCCAGGATATGATTCAGGCTGATGTTTGTCTACTGTGCACAACCGCCTGGATTTGATCTCCAATAGCTTCAAAAAATTGTAGGCAATGATAGAATTAGGTGAGAAGTAATCAATTAAAATAGAAAACAGAAAACTGAGCATTCATAGATTAGTGAAGGAAAATACTAAAGAAGATAAACAAGAAAGGAGACCAGGGGTAAGTTGATCAATCCTCACTTAGAAAGGCAAATGGGATGGACATTGGAAGTAGGAGAAAGCAAGTAACAGGACAGGAGCCTACCACAGAGGGCCTCTGAAAGACTCTACCTAGCAGTGCATCAAAGCAGATGCTGAGACTCCTAACCAAACCTTGGGCAGAGTGCAGGCAATCATATGAAAGAAGGGGGAGTTAGTATGACCTGGAGAGGATAGGAGCTCCACGACGACCAAATATATCAGGGCACAGGGGTCTTCTATAAGACTGTCCCTCCAACAAAGTACCATGCATGGATATAACCTAAAACCCCTACTCAGATGTAGCCCATGGTAGCTCAGTATCCAAGTGGGTTCCCTAGTATAGGGGACAAGGATTATTTCTGACATGAACTCAGTAACTGGCTCATTGATCTCCCCCAACCCGGAGGGAGGAGCAGCCTTGCTAGGCCACAGATAAGGACATTGCATCCAGTCCTGAAGATACCTGATAAGCTACAGTCAGATGGAAGGGGAGAAGGACCTCTCTTATCAGTGGACTTGGAACAGAGCAGGGAGGAGACGAGGGAGAGAGGATGGGATTGGGAGGGAAAGAGAGAAAAGGGGCTACGGCTAGGAAACAGGTGAATGACCTGTGATTAAAATTAAAAAAAAATACTATAAAGTATAGAATGCAGGTAAATATATTTTGTTCAGGCTTCTCCTTCCAAAGAACAAATATGATATATTTGTTTAAAAATTCTGACAGAATTGAGTGAGATATAAAGGAAAAGTACATGACTGTCTTTTCTGACATCTAGAATATTTCTTAATTGTCTGTAATCTCAAGTGAACTCAGTATATTTCTTGATCTGCAAAAATTTGGCATTGGAAAAACTAATAATTTGTTTATAGAAACATAATAAAGATTCACCATGTTATTATTTTTGTTGGCATAATGTTCTTTTGGAATGTATACACTTTACTCTTGTTCATTCAAATGTTGATTTCTCTCCCCCACTCTCTGGTTTCAATTTGGACATTGCACTGTGATACTTATTCTAAGCATCACCTGTCTCAACTTCGCGTAAACATGCCAAAATAAAACAACCAGCCACAATGTTGAGCAATGGAGAAGAAGGAGTAGGAGGGAGAAAGGAGGAGCCAGAGAACAGGAAGGAGTGGGAGGGAGAAGAGCTGGGAGAGGAGAGAAGCTGGGAAAGCAGAGGCAGGAGGAGAGGTCTTGGAACAACATGGAGAGATGAACCAGACCTAAGATATCACTAAAAGCAGGTATAATGGGTAAAATCTAAATGGTAGGAACTATGCAGGCCTGGATACTGCCCAGCATTGTGTTCTAGGTTAACAAAATAAATCCTTGTCTCTGTGTGGTGATTTGGTTAAACAGCTGTTTAGGATTAACCACAGCTTTACTAAAAAATACGCCAACAGTATATATTAAATGACAACTACAACATACTTCTTTCGTGAATCATTGTGTATTCAGAAAATTTCATAGCACCTCTTTCAGCAATCTCTGGAGAAGTTAACAAGCACATTACTGATAGAAAAACAGAAAAAAAACTTTGGGATTGAAAATTTTAAGTGAGGGTGGGGTGAGGTTATTGAGAGGATGAATGAAGATGTTGCTGTTTAACATAAAATAAGAGCATATTTAAAATACTAGATACACTTATTACTGCATAGGCCAATTAAAATTGTAAGCTTAAAAAGAGAAAGGAAATATTTTGCAAATCTGGATACCTCTAGCCTGAGCAGCCAAAGGCTACTAAGCATAAATATCAGTTTCATTGGGAGATACCTCTTTATGAGTTGCTTGTGAAGAAGATGCTGAAGGACCCTAAAATGACACTTGTTCTTGCTTTCCATAATGTCAGAATATGCTATTCATGGAAAAGAAATAACATCAACTGTCTGACTGAACTATGAGTCACATGAACTAAATACCAACTTTCTACAAAAATTGTACTAGGCATACAACAGTGGCATGACTGTTATTTGGGTAACCAATTGCTCTCTGATTGGATTTGAGGTTCAGTACACATGGGAAATTTCGTGTAAGGTAAAGTAAACCTGGTCAAAAATCCATAGGTGAGTCCTGGAGACCTGGCTCAGCAGTTAAGAGCATTGGTTGCTTTTCCCAAGGACTCGGGGTTTATTCTAAACACCTACATAAAAACTCACAATAACTGTAACTGTTCCAGGGGATCTGACACCCTCTTCTGACCATTGCCAGCTATTCATGAATTTCATTGCATGCAGACAACACAAGCAAAACACTTATACACATAAAAGAAAGGATTATAAACTGTAATTAATTTAAACAATAAAAATTAAAAAGAGAAATATTTTTAAAGCTATAACTAAGGAGATATTAGGCCTTGGGACAAACAGCTTACTCTTATTTAGGTAAACTGTCATGACATCAAGTTGCCTTCTCTATATTTGTGTTATATACACAGAAAAATGCTACTTTCAGTTTTAATCAGAGAAGTCTTTTTTTTTTATAGTGAATGACAGTGAATGCAAAGATTCATGGCTGCTCAAAAGCCTGAGAATAAGTGACTATTGAATGCTCAGAATAAAAGAAAATTTATACTACTTCCTCCATATCTCAGGTCATTGTGGAAGAGCGGGTGGAAAAATGTAAGAACTAGAAGGTAGCTGAATTTTTAAAATGTAGTACAGATCTAAACACAGTCCTCGAAAGATGAAACACAAATGGCTGAGAAACACTCAACATTCTTAGCCATAGGGCAAGGCAAATGATAACTACTTTGACATTTCATCTTACCACAGTCAGAATCACCAAAATTAATAAAACAAAGAACAGCTCAAGCTGGTGAGGATGTAGAGCAAGGCGAACACTCATACACTGCTCGTGGGAATGCAAACTGGTACAGCTACTGTGGGAGTCAGTGTGACAGTTCTTTAGACAGAAATCGATTTTCCTCAAAGTCAAGCTATACCACTTTTGGGCACATACCCAAAGACTATATTCTAGTACAAAGATACCCGCTCATCTATATTCTTTGATGCTCTGTTCATAATAGCCAGAAATTGAAAGCAGCCTAGATGTCCATCAAATGATGAATGGCTAGTTAAAATGTGAATTTACAGAATAGAATATTTTTAGCAGTTAAAAATGAAATTATGGCATTTTCAGGGAAATGGGATGGAGCTAGAAAACATATCACCCTAAATGTGGTAGCAAAGATCCAGCAATACTAATATGGTTTCTTTTATATTTGGGTGCTAGCTTTTCAAGCCTTCAGTATGCTTTCTACAATTAGTATAGCCACGGAGAGGAGATTAGGTAAAGGAGTAGTAAAGGAGTAGGCAGGGGAGGAGGTAAAGCTGTCCTGAGAAAGGGAAAATAGAATATATTGTTATGGAGAGATAAGTGAAAGACTCAGGGGGGGAGGATTACAGGAGGAGGGAAAGGGAAGAGAAGGGTAAAACAGAAACCACAACTGGACAATGTGGAGGAGGTGAGAAACTGTTCAATGCTCAGTCCTGACTGGGATGATTTAATCAAACTCTTTCTCTTAGAGTTCAGGGAGCTATGTGGAAGAGTAGGCAGGGAGCTTGTGAGAGCCAGGGGTGACGGATGACTCCAAGAAAACTGTGTCTTCTATACACAATAGAACTGATGCATGTATGAACTCACAGAGACTGGCGACATGTTTAAGATCTGTGCTGTTTCAAGATAGACTGGGTCTCAGCACTGACAGGTGCAAATGGACAGGGGTTGACCCTAACCATGAAGCTACTTACTGTTTATGTCTGCTGGCAAATTCAGTTTTCTACAATGGAATGTCACTTTGTGTATTAACCACATTCCGGAATAGGTACCAGTTCTGGCTAACAGAAAATAAACTCAGTGTGTGGTGTGTATGTGTGTGTGTGTGTTTTGTGTTTGGTTTCAAAATTTTTACCTTATGGGTCTTTTTATTTTCACTTTTCTGGTTTTGTGGAAATTGTTTGATTTTGTTTGTTTGTTTTATTAATTAATTCAATTTGTATCTCTGTCATAGGTCTCTTCCTCCTCTCCTTCCAGTCCCACCCCTGCATACTCCCTCTCCCTATTTCCTCAGAATAGGGAGCCCCCCTATCCAGACACCCCAGCTCATCTATTTACTTCCTGGTAGGGAAGTCCCATTAGGGAAAAGTGATCAAAAAATGGGTAACATAGTCCATATCATAGATATCTCACACTCCCCTTACTATTGGGCCCACATGAAGCCTAAGATGTCTAGCAAGCATTTATAAGTAGAGGACCTAGGTCCAGACCATGCATTCTCCTTGACTGGTGCTTCAGACTCTACAGGCCCGTCTGGGCCATGGTTGATTGGCTCTGATGGTCCTTGTTCCCACTCTTCCACCATTACCTCTGTCTGTTCTATTTTCCCTTGTGTCTGAGATTTACGTGTCCTCCCTAGAGTCCTCCTTGTTACTTTTCTTCTTGCGGTCTGTGCATTGTAGTATGTCTACCCTGTACCATATGACTAAAATCCACTTATAACTGTTTCTTTCTGCATCTGTGTGTTACCTCATTCAGGATGATCATTTCTAGTTCCATCCATTTACCTGTAAATTTCATTTCTTTGTTTTTAATGGCTGAGCAGTATTCCTTTGTGTAAATGTACCACAATTTCTTTATCCATTCTTCAGCTGAGGGACATCTAAGTTGTTTCCAGATCTGGCTATTACAAATAAAGCTGCTAAGAACATGGCTGAGCAAATGTCCTTGTTGTACGGTGGAACATCTTTTGGGTGTATTGTTTTAAGGGCATCTAAGGCCCTTAAAGCACGAGGACTGAGCCAAGGATCCTCAGAATGCACATACTTAGGATGGTGTGGTATTCTGCAGTGATTCCATGAGCAGTAGAGAGAGGGGAATCTCTGTAGCAAGGCGGCAAGACAGAATGGCCAAAATTGTGAACCCCTGGTCCAGTGCAAGGGCCTGTTTCAAAACAGAAAATGTGGAGTGATTCAGGAAGACACCGGATATCAGCTGTTGTCCTCCACATGTCTCCCAGCGTGCGTGTGCATGCACTCACACACACGCAAACACACACACACACACACACACACAAGTATGTGTACACAAAAACACACTGCAGAGCATACATTCCTACATGCACATACACCACTTTACAAGCACACAAAAAGGATTTAAAACTACACAAAATATTCCTTTATTAAATATAACATACTGTAGTGTTTAGGACCTGTGAAATTAAAGTAGGTGACAATATTAATGCAAGACATGGGCAGAAGGGAACAGTATACTGTGGGACTGAGCTTACCACAAATGCAAAAAGATGGAGTTCTGTGAGCCCATCTGCTGCAGCGAGTGAGCCCACATACTGGAAGCCTCACAAGAAGTATTAAGAATGCAAGACAAAGCATATCGTCCTCAAGGCAGTGGAGAAAACCAAAGAGACTATAATGTTCTCAAATGAAAGGATAAAGTGAAATGGAAACCGAGAACATAGGGGACAAACGTAACACAAATAATGAGAGTCAATAAAAAAGTCACACCCATGATAAAGCTAGATGTTCTATCACAGCATAATTTGCTACGTCTTTAATAGGAACCATCTAGATGATTTAAATATTTCCCTGGTAGCCACGTAAAATTTAGATATCTTTTATGTAAATGAATACATGAACATTATAACAAGGACTCAATTTTTTTAAAAAAAATTATTGAATATTTCACATCCTTTTGAAGGCACTAAATCCTCAAAATTCAGTTTACTTCTATTGCTGCTGTATCACAGCCTAGACATAGATTTGGGGAAATGACAGCATGGTTGTGGACCCTGACTAACTAGCATTTCTTTTTGCTTAATGTCTTTGATATGACTTAACATGTGTGTCTCTCACTGTGTGTGTGTGAGTCTGTGTGTTTTCCTGTGTGAGAGTATATGCATGAGGTTGATGTTAGCCTCTGTGTTTACTATACATTTCCTTAAAGAATGATGATTCTAAGAACATTCCATGTGGTAATTTACCATTTTGCTATTTTTTAAGTAGAGACAATATTTTGCCCATTTTAACTTTTGGATGCCCACTTTTATTATTGATTTGCAGCGATTTGTCCTCTTTTTAATCACTGGATTTTTTTTTTCTCTTATTCCCTCATTCACAGTGAATCGGGATCAAATTGTGATCTACATTCCTGGTCTTATTCATCAAAAGTTTCATTTCTAGCTAATACTAATTCAAATTTTCATTTATCTTTATTTTTTTTAAATCCTTAGTTTTTCAGTTACTTTTTTTCCTCTGTCACATTTTATTCTGTATTGTGCTTTCTCTGAAGTGTGATGAAAATGAATTTCACTGTGTATATTTAACATATAGAAGTGTCACGAAACACATATAGACAGAAAAAGGGTACTTTTGTGAGACAAATAAACACTACTTGCATCAGCTAAGATTGACTAAGTTCTCATGACTCTCAAAGGGAGCACACTTTTATCATCACATAGCATTTTTGTGTTGTGCTATAGGGTCAGTCCTACTTAACTCCTTTATCACATTCCACACCGTTTCCAAAATGACTGTTAACCTGTGTTCATACATAGGTGCACATGAATCTTTTTCCTTTACATCCACACCAGCACTCTGTCTGTTCATTTTTCTAATCGTAGTCATACTAACAGATATAAGGAGTAACTCAGTTCTTTGGATTTACGTTCTTACTTAGTGCTCCTTGAGCACCATTTTGTACCTCTAATTGGCTGTTTCTAGGTTTTCTTTATAGTACCGTCTATTCTTATGTGGCATTCTTATATTTGTGCTTTTAAAATCAGCGTATATATTATAATCTCAGAAATGAAAAGGCAACTTAAAAATCAGATAATTTAAAAATCTTTTTTCTTTATTAATTACACTTTATTCACTTTGTATCCCCCCTGTGGTTCCCTCCCTCCTCCTGTCCCAATCCCTCCCTTCCTCCACTCTCTGCATGAATGCCCCTCCCCAAGTCCACTGATAGGGGAGAACTTCTTTTCCTTCCTTCTGATCCTATTCAGTTAGGTCTCATCAGGAGTGGCTGCATTATCTTCTTCTGTGGCCTGGTAATGCTTCTTCCCCCTCAGGGGGAGGTAATTAAAGATCAGGCCAATCAGTTCATGTCAGAGACAGTCCCTGTTCCTATTACAATGGAACCCACTTGGATACTGAACTGCCATGGGCTACATCTGTGCAGCAGTCTTAGGTTATCTCCATGCATAGTCTTTGGTTGGAGTATCAGTCTCAGGAAAGACCCCTGTGCGCTCCTAGTGTAGCTCCTGTCCTCTCCAGGTCTTACTGTTTCCCACTTCTTTCATAAGATTCCCTGCACTCTGCCCAAAGGTTGCCCATAAGTCTCAGTATCTGCATTCATAGTCTGCGGGCAGAGTTTTTCAAAGGTCCTCTGTGTCAAGCTCTTGACTTGTTTCCTCTTTTCTCCTTCTTCTGATGTCCAGCCTCTTTGCCTTCCTGGATAGGAATTGAGCATTTAAGCAAGAGTCCTCCCTCTTGATTAGTTTCTTTAGGTATACAGATTTTAGTAAGTTTATCCTATATTTTATGTCTATATGAGTGAGTATATATCCTCTGCATCTTTCTGCTTCTGGGATAGCTCACTCAGGATGATCTTTTCCAGATCCCACCATTTACCTGCATATTTCATGGTTTCCTTGTTTTTTATTGCTGAGTAACATTCCATTGTATAGATGTACCACAATTTGTGCATCCATTCCTACACTGAGGGGCATCTGGGCTGTTTCCAGCTTCTGGCTATTACAAATAAGGCTGCTACAAACATGGTTGAGCAAATGTCCTTATTGTGTACTGGAGAATCTTTTGGATATATGCCTAGGAGTGGTATAGCTGGATCTTGAGGAAGCGCTATTCCTAGTTGTCTGAGAAAGCGCCAGATTGCTTTCCAGAGTGGTTGTACAAGTTTACATTCCCACCAGAAGTGGAAGAGGGTTCCCCTTTCTCCACAATCTCTCCAGCATGTGTTGTCTCTTGAGTTTTTGATCTTAGCCATTCTGATGGGTGTAAGGTGAAATCTTAGGGTCGTTTTGATTTGCATTTCCCTGATGGCTAATGAGGTTGAGCATTTCTTTAAGTGTTTCTCTGCCAATCGATATTCCTCTGCAGAGAATTCTCTGCTTAGCTCTGTACCTCATTTTTAATTGGATTACTTGATTTTTTGCTGTTTAACTTCTTTAGTTCTTTATATATACTGGATATTAGCCCTCTGTCAGATATAGGGTTGGTGAAGATCCTTTCCCAATCTGTAGGTTTTCGTTTTGTTCTGAGGACAGTATCCTTTGCTTTACAGAAGCTAATTTAAAAATCTTAACTTCTATCAGTGTGACAAAGGTTTTGCAAAATATCAGGCATTTCTTAACTTTTGCCTAATATTTAGTAATTAGTGTTTTACCTGTTTCTTTGTTCTATCTTGATCAAATATAACTTAACTGAAGAAAGCCTTACTCGGTGCCATGTATTTTCCTCTTCCTTGTAGGTTACTGATCTTCCAACATCTGTGGGGGGGGGGCTTCTTTTTCATTGCTTTCAGTGTCCTGCAATTCAAATTTCATGCTGAATGACTCATTGAAATCCTCTCCCCTGATGGAGATTGTGCTAGAACAGGAACAGGGTCCTCCTTCCAAGGACAACAGAGAATCTATGCACTGCCGGGATGGTAAAGCATCTTTGCTGCCATAGCCCTTTCTATCAACCTCTGTCAGTGTCTGCATTTTTCTCTCACTGACCTTACTTCTCCATCGACAGCTTTTCATTTTTAGCCTTCCGCTGATATTTTTGCATTATTAAGATGCAGGGAGTCAGTGTGATTTAAAACACAGGATGAGAGGTTATTCATCTGGCTGCCTCACAGAACAGATCCTGGTCAGTTGGTAAAGCGGACTCTGAACACTGCTTCAAAAGGCTTTGTGACAGTTTTCACATGTATTATACTTAGCTCCCATTTAAAAATGACTATTAATGGAGCTGGAAGCTCATTGGAGACCATTGTAGCCATCCGAACACTTGTTGTTAAGATTCATATTAAGCACTTCAAAAACAATATTTCTTTTAATTCTCAAGATGACATTTGCCGTAAATACTATTATTCCTTCCATTTTACAGGTTTAAAAAAATGTTTATTGCAGGTATAGGTTGTATTACCCAGTGCCACACAGCGGGGTAAAAACAAATGAAAGTGTCTACAGTGTGTTAGTAGTGTAAAAAGCAAACTGGCTAAATCTCTCCCCATTCATCTTCATTATTTTTTTTTTTTTGCAAAGTCAATTCAATATTCATACCGTTCAAGACAGGCTGCCTGAGCAGTGCTTTCCCATGATGAGTTTATCCTCTGCTGTGCTCAGCAGAGATTCTGATGGAGACAAGCAGTTTCCATGGACAAAGATGAGCATCAGCCAGTGACACAAAGCTCATCATTCTGCATACTCCTCCTGCTCCACTTTGCAACTTCAAAAGTGTCAAAACAATCAAATATTGTTGCCTATGAAGTCACTTAAATAATATAATGATAAAGTATATTAGATAAGAATCATATATTTCAAATTCACATGTAACCAACAATCTGGAAGGCTCAAAAACTGAGCTTATAAAGATGTTCTGTTAGTAAAGAGTCTGCTTTTAAAAGAAACTTTGCAGACACTGTGCCTTGTTTCAAAACATTGTTCTGTTCAACAAAAGAAGGAAATTGGAAATTTCCTTGTCTTGCTCTACACAGTAGCAAACACCCACAATGATGATGGTGCTAGCCACTATAACATTGCCTTAACCAGTGGGTACGTCTAGAACTTACATATAGCTAGCTCTACAGAAGATCAAACATAAATGAGGCTTGTCAGTCTACTTACTGCTCTTCGGGAATCTGCTGACTTACATGGCCCAAGTATCAGGGCTGCTTAACTCCAAGTTTCTGTGGTAGACTGCTCTGGATCTAAATCTTTCTATCCAAAATTGGTTTCTTTGTTACCAGTTGGCTGCTACATCCAGGGGTGGAAGGTGTAAGATGTATTCCCCTGAATCATGGAGGCCAAGCCATGTCTGTGCTTCTTTCTTAGTGATTAGGGACAAAAATTAGAATGCACTACTCTTTTTTTTTATTATTAATTACACTTTATTCACTTTGTACCTCCCATGAGCTCCTCATGTATCCCCTCCTCCCCTTCCAATCCCACCCTCCCTCTCCCTTCTTCACGCATTCTCCTCTCCAAGTCCATTGATAAGGGAGGTCCTCTTCTCCTTCCTTCTGATCTTAGTCTATCAGATCCCATCAGGAGTGGCTGCATTGTCATCTTCTGTGGCCAGGTAAGGCTGCTTTCCCGTGAGGGGAAGGTGATCAAAGAGCAGATTATGTCAGAGGCAGTCCTTCTTCCCATTACTATAACCCACTTGGACACTAAACTGCCGTGGGTTACATCTGTGGAGGGGTTCCCGTCCTCTCCAGATCTTACTGTTTCCCACATCTTACTTGGAATCTTAATCTTACATAAGATTCCAAGTAAGATGTGGGAATGCACTACTCTTAAGGGCTGCTAAGTAATGGACTGTGTCATTCTTCTGAATCAAGGTCTGCTTCTGTAATGTATGTAGCTCTGAAGTATTCATAAGTTTTAACTCTTATTTCTGGGCAGCATAATTTTCCTAAATATTTTCATACATCACTCAGCAAGTATGATACAAAGTAGTTTTCTCCAGAATAGCCTGAGGATGCTGGTCCCTGTGGACTATGAAAGAGAAAGAAGATACTATGAAAGAGAAAGAAGAATCAATCTCTTCCACAGCAAGACTATAAATATAACTGCTTTCTATTCCATGTAAATGCCAACTGCCTGATTCACCTTCCTGATAAGAAAAAGAATATCTCCTTTAGATAGATGATTGCATATAATATACATATATATGCTAATGTGTTCTAACCAAATCTGTAGCAATGGCATAATGGTTCTTCTCATTTCAATTTCTGCTATTACATAGTCAAATTTCACTATAATGTAGCTTTTGCAATGGTTACCACTAGTAAATCACTGATAAAACACCACTTAGCACTCAAAAATAGCATCAATTTTTCACCATTCCATATGGAGTACAACTAGTGATTTTGATTTACCAGGTAACTAGTTTGGTGACCTGCTCATCTGATATGATCTTTACGACCAGAGCTTCATCCATCAACATAGCAGCATGAGAAGTGCCTGGTGACAATTGCTATCAGCACCCTTCCTGAACTCTTGAACAAGAAAATAGCAGAAAAATAAGCTACCAAGCTCTGGCAATAGTAACTCCTAAGTAAAAGAAGGAGGGCTGGCAGTAAACCTTAATTACTGTGTATGGAACTTAGGAATTGACCCCACATATGTCTCTAGGAATAATGGAAAAGAACTTAAGTGATTTTGAGCCAGATTATAGTTACTATCTCAAAACCCTGTAGGCTCAGAGCTTATTATTAAGGCATATTATTAAGTTTTCTGTTGCTGTCATAAGACACCATGACCAAGGCAACTTATAAAAGGAAGAGTTTATTTGGGGATACAATAAGACATGAGAGTCCATCATGACCAGAAGGCTCAGCAGCAATCTGCAAGCATGGTGGCAGGAAGCTAAGGGACCACATCTTCAGCTGCACAAATGAAGTAGAAAAAGGAAACTGGAGGATAGAGAAGGCTGTGAAAAATCAAAACCCAACCCCCTGTATCGAGGCTGCACCTCCCACCCTCTATGGGAGTGTCTACGTGTGTGTTCCGGGGCGGGGGTGCATTCTTAATTTAAACTACCACACCATGGAAGTAGTCATAGACTGTTTTGCAGCTGAACTCAAGAAATCACTGTTTTACCATTATTTTTTTATTTTTATTTTGTTACAGTATCTCACTGTAGTATCATGCAACCTCCAGTCCCTTCATCTGTCAACATTCTGTAATATTGGTTCAAGAAAAAGGATGATGACTTTTTATTGGGCCACTTTCCCTGGGTTTCCTGATCATCCACTCTAGGGTGTTGTTAGCATTTTATGAATGAAGCATTATCATTGTTGACAGTCCAGTTAGTTTACTCCAAGGATCATTGTGTTTTATGAACTCTCACTGTCCCTTGCAGTTATGCTGACCTTGAGACAGATTTCCATCATTTTCCTCATCTTTCACATAACAGTTAATTCCTGCCACCTGGACCCTTTTTACTGGGCAGTCTACTCCCTCTTTGAAATGGAAGACTCCATTCTTGTAGCATCTTTTAAGAATCAGGCCTCGTCTGCAGAGGATATCTATACAGATATTTACAAATTGGCTAGACACCCGTCACGGAAACATTCTGTGCTATTTAGCTATGTAAAATATGTGTAGAGACTCCCACAGAATATAGATATCAAGAGGTTTTCCATAATTATCAGACATAACCACTCTAATTGTCCGTGACTATGCACATTTAAACACCCCGCACACCATTTTCAAAGATATTTCTGCATTTTTCCTTGTTTACTAAAAGCAATACTTTTTTACCAGGCTTCCGTAGACTACCCTTGCAGTGCAGTAACACTTCCTAGGGTTGTTTTCACAGTGGTAAAGTGGTTTTGTTTTGTTTTCAAAATGATAAATGTTCAAAATCAAGACTCTCACCCTCACATTATCTAATAGCCTGCTGCTCTTGACATAGCACCCTCTGATCTATAGAATACCTATCACTCCAAGCTATGTCTTTATTGTTAGCTTGTTAAAAAACTGTCTCCTAAGCAAAACATTCTGTATCATGTGTAAGTTTGGGAAAATGGCAAACGTTAAGCAATAGTGGGCCACTTCCGAGAGCACAGTGAATTCAAAATGATGTCAAAAGTGAAGGATCTAAAGGCCATGACCATGGCACTAACATCCCTGTCCTGGAGGCGCCACTGCTTCCCATGTCACTGGCTGATTCACTGGGTGGGGCTCTTTAACTTCCTAAGTCAACCCTGCTCCTGGTTCATATCTTTTTTGTTTCCCAAGCACCATAAAAAAATGAATGTTTCCTTATATACTGCAAAAGTAGTATTGTGACTTTTATAATAGTTCTGTTTTCATCAAGGGTTGTCAAGTTACAAACGAGTCTGTGCCAAAAAATTCTTCACCAGAGGCTGTGAGTGGATTGTTGTCATAGGGGAAGTATGTGGGAAAGTGAAGACAGCGGGTCAGAACTAATTAGATGGGAAGGATAGAATCTGCCATCCTTCCCAGTTAGCAGTTTTATAATGATGCTATAAGGAAGCATCTCCTGCCCTTACAGGAGAGTAGAGCGGTCTCTCTATATCTGTAGCAGACAGGTTTTAGGAAGTCCGAGGATATCAAAATCATGGGATGCTCAACTCTTTGTTAGCAAAATACATATATGTTTTACCTACATCTTCCTTCACACTGCCCTTCTTCTATAGACTACTCAAGGGACTTAACAGATAATGAATTCTCTGTCCTTGGTAGTTTCATCATGCAACTAGGGAAAAATGACAATAAAATATAATTAATATTCAATATCAACACAGTTTTTCACAGAATTAACCTGTTATTGATTGCAATGACGACGTGTTATCTGCAACAAATGTCAAAGTTAGGAACCAGAACCTCAGTGCAGGGCACAGCCCTCTCCTGAAATCAATCTTAGTCTCTGTCATTGTCAACACATAGCTCCTCTTGAGAGACTCTGACTAAAGAGTGATTTGGAATCCTTATAAACTCTTCAGTTGGAACTCCTATTTTCTTTTATTCAAGACAGACATAGTTCCTTAACACCAGTTAGAACTTTCTAAGTGACTCTTATCATTGATTCTTTCTAAATCAACCATTCATCAAGACTTTTGCCCAAAATAACTGGGATTTTTATAGAATTTAAGCATTAAAAAAACCCCTAAAATCAGGAACAGGGACTGTCTCTGACATGAACTGATTGGCCTGATCTTTAATTACCTCCCCGTAAGGGGGAAGCAGCATTACCAGGCCACAGAAGAAGACAATGCAGCCACTTCTGATGAGACCTAATTGACTAGGATCAGAAGGAAGGAAAAGAAGACCCCCCCTATCAGTGGACTTGGGGAGGGGCATGCATGCAGAGGGTCGAGGAAGGGAGGGATTGGGACTGGAGGAGGGAGGGAACCACAGGAGGGATACAAAGTTAATAAAGTGTAATTAATAAAGAATTAAAAAAAACTAAAATCAACTTATTGAAAATTCTCAAGAAATTTATAAATATTTGAGGAACATAAAAGTTTACAGAATATTTATCGGTAGTGGGTTAAACAGAAAGCATTTGAGTTTGTGTTCCAGATGATGAGCCAAATGGGGAAAGAATCCAGTAACCTTGTTAATGAATATATTTGGACCAAATTAATATATATGTTATTCTCATGAAAGGAAATTACATGTCAATAATATTTTAGTTCACTGAATTATTGATCTCTGTATATCTCCATTTTTATTTTCCCAAACTTTATCTATGTCCTTTTCTGTAATTTGCCCTTGCCATCTCTCTTTCTTGATTATAACCTGTGTGGCTCCGCTTGAGACCTTTCATGTCAATTCCTGTCTCCTAGTGCCTGAGATAGAGCTCATGCATGGTTTACCTTCTGACCTAAGTTCAGCTGAAGCCTTTAATTACATAGCATTGACCCATACATCCAACCAGTGAATCCATTTTTCTTCTCTACAAACTGAATGAAGAGAAATAGTATGTCTAACCTGTCAGCTCTTTGCTATCCTTCATGTATTTCCATTGCTTTTAACTTCAGCTGTCTAAATTTGAAGCCACTGTTTCAGATGAAAATTAAAAAATTATAAGTGAATGTTCAGTGTCATTTAACTAGTGCAGATAGTTTTGTGAAATAAGAAACAATAACATTTATGCAAATGTCATGAGTGTCTTGGTATTTTTAAGTTTTCAATAAGTTTCTACTCACTTTAAAGCAATCAGAGTGTCATTTCAATGTTAAGGGTGCTCCCCAATTAGTTAAACATATTAACAAGAACATGAAACTTCCTTTACTTTTTCTTCCTCTGATTCAGTTTGTCTCTATGGCTCTGATAGCTTGAAAGAGGTAGAGAAGAGGGAAAGCATGAGGAATCATAATTACTATAATTAACACACACTCTTGTTCTTGTCTAGCCCTAGTGTTCCTGGTTAGGAAGACAGAAAATGGAGATGAAAGCCTTCCTTGAGTGTACCAGGAAACACAAGACAACACAAGACAGGATAATTATTGCATAATGATTGTTTCTCTGGAGGACTGAAACAACTCCTTTTGCCTCTTAGCTACCATTTACCTAAGGTCTTGCTGGGTTGAAAAATTCATTGTTGTTGTTGTTTTTTTTCATTCACTAATATGGTTTTCTATAACTCATATTCTTGCAAAATTGATCCAAAGCCATGGATTTTCTACAAATACCAGAGCCAGATACTTTTCTACATTGAGCATAGAGTGAAAGAGCTATCAATTCCATAACATCTCTACCTCTCTTACTGTACTATATAGGAACACAATACCTATTTTTCTAGTTTTTGTGACAAAATATACCTTATGAAAGCAACTGAAAGAAGAAAGTTTAGTTTGGCTCCCATTTTGATGTAGCAGTCTATCATTCCTCCTTTATAGCTGTCTGATCCTAGTCCATCAGCTCTCATCAGGACTGTCTGGATCCTTTTCCTCTGTGGACTAGCTATGTCACCCCACCAGGGAGAAGTGATCAAGGAGCAGGCAACCAAGTTCATGTCAGAAACTGCCTCTTCTCCCCTTACTAGGGAACCCACATGGAGACTGAGCTGTCTATGGGCTATATCGTGGCAGGGAGTCTAGGTCCTCTCTATGCATGGTCTTTGGTTGATGCATCCGTCTCTGTAGATTCCCCCTAGGCCCAACATTTTTTGCTTTCTTGGTCTCCTTGTGGGGCTCCTGTTTCTTACAGGTCCTTCTATCTCCCCCTTCTTCTCCCTACATTCTGTCCAAAGTTTGGCAGTGAGTCCTTACATCTGCTTCAATCCCCTGCTAAGTGGAGTCTTTTAATGAAGATCTGTTGTAGGCTCCTGTCCTGTTCTCTCTCTTCTACCACCTTTGGTGTCTATCCTGTTTTTCCTTCTGAGTGAGAATTAATCATCTTCCTTATAGTTTTTGTTGTTTAGCTTCTTTAAGTCTGTAGATTTTAGTATGATTATCCTCTATCATAACGCTAATATCCATGTGTAAGTGAGTATAGGCCATGTGTGTCTTTCTGTTTCTGGGTTATCTCACTCAGGATGATCTTTTCTAGTTCTATCTGTTTGCCTGCAAATTTCATGATTTCCTTGTTTTTAATAGCTGAGACATATTCCATTGTGTAAATGTACCACAACTTCTGTATTCATTCTTCAGCAGAAGGACATTTAGGTTGTTTTAGATTCTGGCTATTGTCAATAAGGCTTCTATGAACAAAGTTGAGCAAATGTCCTTGTTGTATGGTTGAGCATCTTTAGAAAATATGCATAGGATTTGTATAGCTGGGTCTTGAGGTAGCACTATTCCCAGTTTTCTGAGAAAGTGCCAGTTTGATTTCCAAAGTGTTTGTACAAGCATGTCACTTTTAATCCATAATCCTTATAGGCTAAATGGCCATCTGTTGTCAAAATTCATTCATAGTTTTCATTAGTTTTAACAGAAATTAATATATGAATGATATTCTAAATATATGAATGATATTCAAGATATTTCTCATATTTTTTAATATGAGATCATATAAAAATTTTTAAACTTACATACTTCTAAATTTTTAAAAATGTATTTAATTTTATTCACTTTACATCCTGGTTGTAGCCCCATTCCTCCTCCTCTTCCAGTTCTACCTTCCCTGCCTTCCATCCCTTCCCCCCTGCATCCTAGACTATTCCTCATAAAGGGGGAAAATCCCTTTCCAATCCAGCCCAGCTCATCAAGATGCATCAGGACTGAGCAAGTTCTCTTGCCCTGTGGCCTGGCAAGGCAGTCCTGCCAGGGAAAGTAATCAAAAAGCAAATGAATCCCTGCCTAATGTGCTCACCACTCATGAGGCTTAAGCTTCCCATCTGTTACATCTTTGTAGGGGGCCTAAGCCCAGTTCATACATGGTCCTTGGTTGATTCTTCAGACTTGGCAAGCCCCTCTGGGCCCTGGTTAGTTGGCTCTGTTGGTGTCTAGAGGAACTCCTGTCACCTCTAGGAAGTAGCACGGTTCACCGAGACTGAACACCCTCTAACTAGTTTTAGTCTTCTAGTAGGGGGAGGGGAACAACAACCCACCCGCAAAAACTTCGACTCCAAATTTACCCTGGCTCCTAGATGTACAGGGATAAAGATAGAGCAGATAGAGCAGAGATTGAGGAAATGCCCAACCAATGCCTGGCTCAACCAAAGACCCGCACAATGGGAGAGTGCCTACACGTGACACTATGAATGACAACTCTGCTAAGCTTACAGACAGGAAACTGTCAGAGTTGTCCTCTGAGAGACTCTACCCAGCAGTGTTTCAAAACAGATGATGAGACTCACAGTCGACCATTGGACAAAGCATAGGGAATCCTGTGGAAAAGTGCGAGGAAAGAGAAAAGGACTTTAAAATTTTTGCACATTCTCATTATGCAGGCACAGAATGGACATTTCCACTTTAAAAGGGAGGAATGGTGGTGTAGGTAAAGAAATATCAGTTCAAAGTAAGACTGAGAAACAGACTGGTAATATAATCATACGGCTCTATGTTTGGCACTTGGCGCTTCTTATGAAATCATCTTAGCTCCAGAGAGCATGTGTTATCTATGCTCTTCCAGTGCTGTTACCTGGGGTATAGCATTCCTCTTGGGCTCCTCAATGCTTACAGTCTTCCTTGGTGAATGTTCATTTGTCCTGATGACTCCACTGTCCTATGGTCTCCTTGCATTGTAGGCTTCAACTCCACAGCTTTAAACAATGGTCTATTGGGCCCCCCTTGTAGGGATTCTGACTTTTCTACATATTTCCTGTTCTTAGTAACTTTAGGGAACGGTGATACAAGACTCCATTACCCTCCTCAGTCCTGCACTTTTTTTATGTCTGCAAAATTGGGTACATGGATATCATTGCTGCGCTGTTGCTAACTCAGTATGAAGTCTAGACTGGACCAGTTACATCAACCTCTGCCTCCTTACCCTGGAGAAACACTTCCTATGTACTTGCTTTTAGGAAGAGAATTCCGTCAGCAGCATTCTCAGCAAAAGCTCTCTCCTTTCAAGTAATGGAGTTAAAGTTACAGGTTCACATTACTGAATTTTTACCTATAATGAGTATTTCTTGGACCTGAAGTAATTAAATTAATATTGTTGGGGTATGATTGGCAGTGAGATAATATATACATGATTATAACTAAATATGGAAGCTTTCTGACATAGCCATAACTAGACTCCTAAAGACTGGATTTAATAAACCTACTGCAGGCTAACACTCACTGGTGAATTTCATAAATGGGGATTCCCATGTGAGATCTGAGCAGTAAGACTGAGTTTATAGTTGTTAATTATTTTCAGTGGCTATATTACCACACAGCCCTGACTTCTGCAGAAACAGCAACATGTTCAGGGCCATGAATAACCCACTATTATTTGTGTTTCTCAACCATCATGCCCTCTCTCTTTTGTATATCAACTTCCCTCTCAGATTCCTCCAGATATTTCCCACCTCTGAGGATATCCTTAGTTCTCCTGTAACCATATCTACCAAAGTAAAGCTCATAAAAAGAGCTTTTAAAAAGTAGCAAATTCTAATTTGTCTCATTTGAAACAAACAAACAAAAAGAAGTAACATCCATAAACTCAGTGGCTGGTTCTTTAATCACCTCCCCCCGGAGGTAGCAGCCTTGCCAGGCCACAGAAGAAGAAGATGCAACCAGCCATGATGAGACCTAATAGGCTAGGGTCAGATAGAAGGGGAAGAGGTCCTCCCCTATCAGTGGAGTAGGGGAGGGGCATAGGGGGAGAAAAGGGAGGGAGAGTGTGTGGTATTGGGAGGAGACTAGGGTGGGGCCACAACTGGGATACAAAGTGAATAAATTGTAATAAAGAAAGAAGAAAATGCCATTTTCTGGCCTCCATTTTAAGAGGTTCATCCACCCACCCCAACATAAACACATGAACAAAAACAAAAATAAAATAAATCTTTTAAAAAGGCAAAGACCCTTAATTGGTGATCTAATGAAATGTGTTTGATCCTTAAATCATATTAAAAGTAATACTAAACAGAAAACAAAAACAAAACAAAAAAACAAGTCACTGAGGGGCATCTGAGTTCTTTCCAGCTTCTGGTTATTACAAATAAAGCTGCTACAAACATGGTTGAGCAAATGTCCTTGTTGTATAATTGAGCATCTTTTGGATATATGCTTAGGAGAGGTATAGCTGGATCTTGAGGAAGAGCTATTCCTAATTGCTGGAGAAAGTGCCAGATGCCCCTCACTTGAGGAATGGATACAGAAATTGTGGTACATCTACACAATGGAATATTACTCGGCAATAAAAAAACAAGGAAATCATGAAATTTGCAGACAAATGGTGGGAACTGGAAATGATCATCCTGAGTGAACTATCCCAGAAGCAGAAAGACACACAAGGTATATACTCACTCATAAGTGGATATTAGACATATAATATAGGATAAACATACTACAATCTGTACATCTTAAAAAACTAATCAAGAAAGAGGACTCTGGCTAAGTTGCTCAATCCTCATTCAGAAAGGCAAAGAGGATGGATATCAGAAGAGAGAGAAAAGAGGGAACAGGACAGGAGCCTACCACAGGGGGCCTGTGAAAAACTCTACCCTGCAGGGTATCAGAGCAGATGCTGAGACTTATAACCAAACTTTGGGCGGACTGCAGGAAATCTTATGAAAAATGAGGGAGATGGTAAGACCTGGAGAGGACAGGAGCTCCACAAAGAGAGCAACAGAACCAAAAAATCTGGGCCCAGGGGTCTTTTCTGAGACTGATACTCCAACCAAGGACCATTCATGGAGATATCCTAGAACCCCTGCACAGATGTAGCCCATGGCAGTTCAGTGTCTAAGTGGGTTCCATAGTAATGGGAACAGGGGCTGTCTCTGACATGAACTCAGTGGCCTGCTCTTTGATCATCTCCCCCTAAGGGGGTGACAGCCTTACCAGGCCACAGATGAAGACAATGCATCCACTTCTGATGAGGCCTGATAGACTAGGATCAGAAGGAAGGAGAGGATGACCTCTCCTATCAGTGGACAGGGGGAGGGACATGAGTGTAGAAGGGGAAAGGAGGGTGTGATTGGGAGGGGAAGAGGGAAGGAGCTACAGGGAGATAAAAAGTGAATAAACTGTAATTAATAAAAATATCAAAAAATAATATTCAAAAATCCAAAAAAATACCAAGTCACACAACATTTCAAGTGTGTGCATGTGTGTGTGTGTTTGTGTGTGTGTTGTGCAAATGGTCAAATGGTCTTTTCTCCTCTAAACATCTTTCTCCAAATTAAAAGGTAAAAAAAAAAAAAAAAATGAGGAAAGGGTAAAATTTCCAGAGATAATGTTGAGAAACTTATCAGACATCCGTCTTTTGCTTCCCTTTAGTACCTTGCCCTGAGAACTAAGAATGGCTGCCTGGTGCCTTAGTTATGATGATGTCTTAGTAAAGGACAATTTACTTAGTAAATCTTGGTATTCTTAAAGTGATCCCACGGTACCATCCCACAAACTATTCATATCCATTGGCTGTACAACTACCATGATTTAGTTCTTTAATCTTAGAGCACAGTCTTACATATTGTCATTTAAAAAAAAAGACAAGATACACACATACTTGTGCAAATACATTTTAATAAATGTAAAAGGCCAAAGGAATGCTTATTACGAAAATCCATACAGTAAAAAAAAAAAACAAAAAAACACTGAATACAGAAAGAGCTAAACATCACATTTCACATACACTTTTTTTTTGTCCTGAAGTTGATTCTCAAATAATTTGTTGCTGATACATTTTTACATTGCTTTTGTCATTGTGTCATACTTTTTTTTTTACTGCTAGAGCCAAAAGAATAATTGTTTTTATTCTCATTTCTAAAAAGAACCTTGCCTAATCAACACTAATGTGTTGTGATTAATTATTGTCAATGAGAAATTATTCACAAAATGAATTAATAACATGGAAAACAATTTTGAACCATCTGGTGTCATGAGAGTATTCTTTCTAATAGATTCTCTGAAATAAAGGCTGTACCTGTGTATGCATTGCTATATTTACTGAATAAATTCCTCCAATTAATTTCATCCTTCCTTAGATATCACTTGGCAAAAAAATCTGAGTAGGAGGAAAGAAAGTGAGAATTCCTGTTGATACAAAAAAAATACCAGGAAATAGAAACAGCCTAGATGTCCACAAACTGGTAGGTGGATAATGAAAATCTTGCATATTTAAAATAATCAAATATTATTCATTCGTCAAGAAAAATAAAATTTCCAGGTAAACAGATGGAACTGAACCCAGAAAGGCCAACATCTCACATAGTTTCTTTCATTTGTGGAAGTTAGCTTTGAACTTATATATGATTTGTAATACCTAGAGAGTTTAAGAAATTAATAAGAGTATATGGAAGGGGAGAGCCATTCGAGGAAAGCATGTCTAAAGGAATAGAACTGATAGAATGTATGTATATAAAATGCATAGCGTGGGTTTCATGCTATGGTGGACTTGGTCCAAAATTGGCTATCTTTCAATGGAAAGGCTGAGAATCCAGGAATTGTTCAATCCATGTGACTGTATGTCTGTGGAGTCCAAATCTGGCGCTAGAGTCCCAGGTCATTCCTAGAGAGCTCCAGGTCTTCAATCTGCACCACTGTAATGTAGAACAAGTCAGTTCTAAAACCAGTGACCTCAGCAACAGGACAGAGGAACCTGTGTGAGAATGTAAGTTCCAACAGGCCAAAAGTAAACGTTTTCTTTTTCCGTGTCCTTTTGCATGCACCACAATGAGAAGTTGTGACCCAGATTTAGGGTGGAGTTTTACAATACAAATAATCAATCAGGAAAATCCCCCACAGGCATTCCCAGCCTGTTGATTCCAGATATATTCAAGTTAATAAGCAAGATTCACCGTCACAAGTCTAGCACTTGTCTGTATGACACACAATCACATCTCATTATCTCATGCTTACTTTACAAATTAAAACAATAATCAGGTCATAATTCTACTTAACGTGAGATAACTGTCCAATATACAATTGCAAGCACATTATATATTTTCTAATGGGTAGAAATGTCCTATGTCCTTTAGTGTCTCATAACTTAA
Organism: Psammomys obesus; assembly: GCF_907164565.1. NCBI lineage: Eukaryota > Metazoa > Chordata > Mammalia > Rodentia > Muridae > Psammomys > Psammomys obesus. The sequence goes on along the minus strand of NW_026585895.1, from coordinate 39,457,620 downwards.
ATATGATAATTACCACAAATATTATCCCAATCTATTTTATATTACATGAAAACAAACCACAGATATCTGCTTGATATATGTGTATATATGTGTAATCATATTCTTGAAAAGAAAAACAGACAGAAACATTTTCATTTCACATGTCCTTGTCTCCTATTCATAACTACCTTTCTGTACTACCCACACTGTATTTCCTCTCCCCTCAGTAAGCACCTCAGTAGGTCTTTTCTTTTTCTAGAGGAGTGATGAGACCTTTCTTACTGAAGGGTTTGCACCTTTTTTCATCTTGCAAGGACATCATTGTTGTAGTTTCCCACTGACATTAATTACAGGACAAGTTAATACCATGAGATCTCCTTCACATCAGACATAATCTTCCTTATCCACTCCGTGAAAAAGCAATTCAAGTTACCGTGATAGTCTAGATAAATCACCCCTCCTAACAGTGTTAATCCTTTCTTAGCCTGTTGGCTTAAGGGCATCAGGTGCCCAAAGTGGCTCCTTGGAAGTCTGCGCTTCCAATTCAATGTAATGTTATTGTGTCTCCTAGCAGGAAATGCTCTCATGCCTAGAACCAAAACTTCTAGGCCAGCAGATTTAAAGTCACAGGAACACGAAGGAAATTTTTTCCAAGGGATTTGCTGAGAGTGATAGTGAGTGGAACCCCTGATTTCTGAACCTGTGATTTCTGGCTGTGGGCAAAACCATCCTGTGTAATGGACACTGATTCAAAGTACATATTGCCTTCTGGAGAACCATGCTCTAGCCCTACAGTTAGCTGCCCCTTATTATTATTACTTTTTTTTTTTTTTTTTTTTTTTTTTACTATAACTCTCTTCAAGCCTGTTGCTTCGAGTTGATGGGGAACGTGGCAATAGCAGTGAAATCCATGATTGTGTGTCCATTGTTTCACTTCTCCAGCTGTGAGTACTTTGGTCAGAAGTAGTGTCCTGTGGAATACCATGATAGCAGATAAGGCATTCTGTAAGTCCATGGATGGTAGTTTTGGCAGAAACATCACGTGCGGGAAATCTGTAAGCCACGTTACCATCTGTCCCAACGAGGATTAAGCATTGCTCTTTCTGCAAAGAAGGTGGTCCAATGTAGTCAAACTGCTGGTTGGTCATGCCAAGGGTTCATGTTGGTTTCTGCGTTGGCAGATCTGACACTACTTGGCAGCAGGTGTAGCAAGGTCAGCCTTGGTGAGTAGAACTCCATATTGACAAGCACATGCATAATCTACACCCCTGTACCATTGCCACTTTATCATACATGGACCGACTGGGCAATGACAGGAATGGCCAAGAAAAGAAGTAGACTGTCCACAGAATGTATCAGCCTATGTACTTGATTATGAAAAACATCTTCTGCTTAAGTCACCTTTGGATTATCACTTAAGTGGGCAAGAATGTCTTCACTTCCTTCACCTATTTAAATAGGTCTATTCATGCACTTCTACAAATGCCTTTCTCATCAAATTTCTAACCTCATTTTTCTCAAGTCCCTGACCACACATACAACAGATAAGCTACAGCCGATGAGTGTGTAAACAATCACACGCATCTGTTCATTTCTTCTATTAGGCAAATTTTATGAACGCGTGGACTTCCCAAAGTTCTTTCTTCTATGAAGATTTCTCTTCACTGATGTCCTTCAGAACTGTGTAAGAAAGGGGTTGTAATTCTGCAGTTGTCCATTTCTGGGTGGCAATGATAAAGTATACAGAAACATGAGTAAATCAGGCCCTAATCTTCTCTTTCTTGGTCATCCTATCATGGAGTCCATTCCATGTGGCTATAGGAACACACTTTGAGCAGAAAGCCTAATAGCTATAGTAGAAATCATAAGTATTTGGTTCAGCGAACTTCTTCATTTAAATTGTCTGTGACCTCAGGACATGTGTGGACCAAAATATACATCACTTTGATAGTGATTACTTCTGTGAATATTCAACTCTATGGCTTGGTGGAGCAGATAATATCTAGCTTGTGATGGGAAGGCCAGGTCACAAGATAATTTAGCAGCTTATTGTCAAGCATTTAGTTTTCACAAAGAAACAACAGGAGGGCAAGAGTTGTCTCTCAAGGGGAAACTAGTTGTCTACAGATGATAGTAGAGCATTGTTCAGAAGTCCCAATAATCTCCTCCATGACCTACCTATAGAAGCCTTCCAAAGAATAAATAGCATCCCTTTCTGCCACTAACACCTTGAATAGAACTGATTATAATGGACCCTATGGTCCAGGTGACCAAAGAGGGATCTTGGCCATCTTTTCATTCAAGTAGTTCTGGATCAGAAAACTGGGCAGAATCTGGACATCGGTTGATAGGCTATGATTCTCTATTGTTATGATACAATGTTGCCTTTATTTCATTTATTTAAGAAGTTTTCTACTTATACAGATTGAACAAAAATGTAGTATGCTTTTTATCTATTTCATTCTAGGAAACACCATGCCTGATTAACCAGTACCAAAGGTCCATTCCAGTAATGACATCATGAAACTCTAGTCTGTGTTATCCTTTATGATAAACTTGGGTCGTTAGAAAAGGGAGACTGCGTATATGGTGGATTTTGGAAAAAGGAATGAATATTAACAAAATGAATTTATAAAATTCTCAAGGAACCAATTTTTAAAATGACCCTACAAACTATCTATAGAAAAATGAAGAGACAGATGCAAGAGAAACAAGACAAATGCTTGATTTCCAATGACCTTCTATCTTCCATTTCCTTCATAGAAATATCATTCTATAGATCCTATGCTGATGATGACAAAAATTTATACCCATGCTAGTTGTGGAATGGAAAGTTCTGAGTGAGGTATGGAGTTGGTACAGGATCTTGAGCACAGTATAATGGAAGGGCCACAAGCTGTGCCTGAACCTAGAACAATAAGGGTGACGATTACAAAAAGAAAGCCCCCAAATTAAATTAAAGTGCATTAATTATCTCTGAATATATTTTTATTTGAAGTATTTGTTTCAATCTAGTAAGGTATCTGCATGTAAAAGACAAAGAAAGCCCAAGAAACAGAGTATTAGGAATTCAAAGAGATCAACATTTTATCACAACATTCTAAACTGTTCTGTTTCGGTTTTGGTTTTGGTTTTGGATTTTTGCCATTAAGTAGGTTTTAAAAATACCTGGCAATGGGAGCTTACATGCCAGCTTTGTAAATATTGATAGTGTTAATACTGAGGATTTTATTATGGTCTGATAACCCTGTTAGAATACTATGTCCTTAGAGTATCTGGTAGAGATGGGATAGAAGTCAACACTTTGAAATAATAATAATAATAATAATAATAATAATAATAATAATAATAATAAATGCTTTGTGTTGTCCTCATAACTTTTGTATAACTTTGAGATTGTTTCAAAATAGCTTAATAATAAAAGTAAAACTCGGGAGACACTAGATTTCAGTATGTTTATCATATCTTACTGAAATCTATACACCTAAAGAGGATAAACAAGAAAGAGGACCCGGGGTGAGATGATCAATCCTCACTTAGAAAGACAAATGGGATGTGCATTGGACATAGGAGAAAACAAGTAACAGGACAGGAGCTTACTGCAGAGGGCCTCTGAAAGTCTCTGCCTAGCATTGTATCAAAGCAGATACTGAGACTCATAACCAAATCTTCGGCAGAGTACAGGGAATCATATGAAAGAAGAGAGAGTTAGTATGACCTGAAGAGGACAGGAGCTACACAAGGACCAAATATATCTGGGCACAGGAACTGTTTTATGAGACTGTTTCTCAACCAAGGACCACGTATGGATATAACCTAGACCCTCTGCGCGGATGTAGCCCGGGGTAGCTCAATATCCAAGTGGATGTCCTAGTAAGGGGAACAGGGACAATTTCTGACATGAACTCAATGGCTGGCTCTTTGACCTCCCCTGCCCCTGAAGGAGGAGCAGTCCTGGTAGGCTGCAGAGGAGGACTTTGCAGCCAGTCCTGAAGATACCTCATAAAACAAGGTCAGATGAAAGGGGAGGAGGTCCTCCCCTATCAGTGGAGTTGGAAGGGAGAAGGGAAGAGATGAGGGCAGGTGAGTGGAATTGGGAGGGAATGAGGGAGCTGGATACAGCTAAGATAAAAAGTTAATAAACTGTAACTAATATTTAAAAAAATAAAAAAGAAGAAACTAGAAACAAATATTAATGTGAGTAAAGAAAGTGTTTGATTCTTTCCACTCTATAAATGACTACACATTGAAAACTAATAGAATGCAAAACAGAATAAATGGTGGCCATCAGCAACTATCTACCATTCATGACTTCAGTCCCAGTCTTTTTTTTCCCTCACCGAGCATGTGAGATTCACTCACAGTCCTTATGAGCTTGGTATGCAGCTTATAGGGATCATTTCTGAAGACCCTTGAAATAAAACCCTAAAATAAAACCCTGAAATAAAATAACAGAAAATTACTGATTAAACAGTAATATGATCAGACTAACCTCAAAATGTAGCTTTTCTTGCTAAATTCCTTTTGGTTTTTGCTCAAGTAAATCAATTCAACTCTGATTCAATAGCTCTGCCTGTCAGTCTGACATATAACACACTCCACAGAGGTGCCATATGGTCGTTAGGGGAGTCCAAGTTAAACTGTACTCTGTGGTTTGCTGCTCTATTCGGCAAACTGAACTGAAGTTTCATATTGTTTATTTCATTCAGTAGAGAGTTGTTCAGTTTCCGGTGAGTTTGTAAACTTTCTGTCCTTTGTATTGTTGATATCTAGCTTTAGTCCACGTTGGTCTGATTGAATTCAGGGAATTATTTCAACTTTCTTTTGTCTGCTGAGACTTGCTTTGTTCATGTGGTTAATTCTGAGGAAAGTTCCATGGGATGCTGAAAAAAAAGTAAAATCTCTTGTGTTGAGATAAATTGCTAAGGTAGGTCCATTTGTTAGAATGCTTAGGTGACTGGTCTATTGGTGAGAGTGGGATATTGACATCTTCCCTCATCAGTGTGTGAGTGTCCAGATATGACTAAGGGTCAGTAGTGTTTCTTTTGAAAACTTAGACGCTCTTGTGTAAATTCTGTGCTCTGCTACTGGAGCAAAGACATTATTGAAAGTTAGCAGTATTGCTTCTGAATTCCTTCTGAAAAACCTGCTCAAATGAGCCCACATCTGAACACCTTAGATTTTATGCATTGGAACAAGATAACCTTTTTCTTATGCTAACTCCCAGGGAAGTTCTACAAATTCCTTTTCAGTATTTTCTTTTTTCCCCCAGCACTGGTGGTCTCAATGTATGCAAACATGCCCATGTGTTTGTGTGTGTGTGTGTGTGTGAGAGAGAGAGAGAGAGAGAGAGAGAGAGAGAGAGAGGAAGGGAGAGAAAAAGCAGAATGCTCCAGCATGTGCACCTGTCTGTGTAAATTAATCCCTAAAATTCTGAATCTTCGGTGTGAATCCCCTTCATATCTCCTGATCTTGGTTCTCTTTTCAGCTTTTCAGTAATGTTCAATCTTGCTAACTTTCTTGTATCAACCTTCTTAAAAATGTGATTAGAGTCTATCACACTCCAGGGAAACCTCTCTGTGCAGTAGCATGGGACTGCCAATGGGTTACCTCTATTATTTTCTTTTAGTTTCAGTTTACTCTAGATATTATCATTCTCTTATGAACATATTTATTATCTACAAATTAATATCTTTTGATTCTTATTACTCAGAAATGTGTTCTCATTTATTTCATTGTGACCATGTAACACATAATAATATATAACAATATATGCATAATTATACATGTACAATAATATAAGTATAATATACATGTATATGTATGTTACATGTATACAGGTATACACATAATATATACATAAATTTATATTTGTATATGTGCATTTGTATATGTATTGTATATGTATGTGTATATGTGTGTATGTATATATATACATATTATATGCATATCTGTATACATGCATACATATGTCTAATATGTATAATAATAATGTGAGTCCTTGCAGTCATGCTGCTGCAAAAGTAGATTTCTGGTAGGCTCAAATATAAATAAATATTGCTTATCGGTAAAGAATTCGTGTCCAGTTAGTAATGGTTCTTTCTCATTTCATATATCATCAAATGTAACCCTTCTCCAAACCCTGAAGAATCCAGAAGGAAAACACCTGTAATTGCATGATAGCTAGGAATGTTTAGATATTCCTGAGAAAATGAAAGAGTGTGACCCTGGTTGGTTTAAGGTGGTTTAAAATCTGCTCATTCTCATTTCACGCTGCCAACTTCATTATTGGAAAGTCTTTTCCAAAGAGTCACTGAACTTGTCTGTATGAATCTTCTACTTTGATTACATGGCACACATTCTTATGTGATTTTAACTTTGAAATCTTATTTCTTTAGTGCGTTAGTCATCAGTGTGAATTTAAGGTAATAAATTATAAGGAGAACAATCACTGAATATGTAAAAATCATTGATTAGAATCCCTTTCTCTTCAAATATAATCTGAATATATTTTCTTATGTAGTTAGAATGGAGTCAATAATAATGAAAACTTACATTCTGTTGTGACTAAAAACTAAAAAATTCACAAAGATATCTATGGAAAAAAACTTCCCATATATATAATTTTATAGGAGGCTTATCACATTATATAATTGATTAATTGAAAGTCATAAAGTGTACCTGGCTTGCTTTTTTGAATCCAGTTTGTTCTCTGATTTCTTACATAATATTTCCAATATGGATTTTAGTTGGTCACTGAGTGATAAATCTGGTCAATGATTACCTTTTGGATTGGCAAAATGCCTAATGTTTTCTTTTAACTGAATCAGGGAACTGCTGGAATAAATGAGAGTTTCAATCATGTCAGCCATGGTAAAGGTTTGCAGTTTTTCTCTGAAAAATGGTTATAATATTTCAAAGAATAACTTTACCTGGAAACACAAGGTTGTCAGTGAGGCTAAGTTTGCAAATCTTTATGGATTATTAATTAATTTTTCAGTTTTATTTTTGATGTTTGATTAAGAAAGTATCTGAGACCCATCTTGTAGGAGAAAACCAGTCCCCGACCAATCCCAATGTTACTCTGCTCTGTTTGTAGACAGGAGCCTAGCATAACTCCTCTGAGAGGCTTCACCCAGCAGTTAATGGAAACAGAGACAAAGATTCACAGCTAAACATCAGACAGACAGAGCTCAGTGAGTCCTGTGGAAAAGCTGGGAAACAATTGATTGAGCTGGAGTTGTAAAGGACTCCAGAAGACCGACAGGGTCAACTAACCTGGGCCCCTGGAGGCTCACAGAGGCTGAACCACCAACCAAAGAGCATGTATGGACTAGTCCTAGGTCTCCTACACGTATGTAGCCAGCGCACAGCTTGGTCTTCACGTGGATACCCCAACAACTGGAGCGAGGGCTTTCTGTGACTCTGACGCCTTCCTACCTGGGCTGCCTTGTGTGGACTCAGTGGTAGAGGATGTTCCTAGCTCTGCAGTGACTTAATGTTGCAGGGTGGGCTAGTACCTAGGAAAGAACTCACCCTTCTCTGAAGAAAGCATGAAGAGAAAATGGGATGGAGAGGTGTGTGAGGGGAGAAACTGGAAGGAGAGGAAGGAGGCAGCAATGAAGATACAAAGTGAATAAATAAATTTTTAAAAAATAAAGTATCCAGTAGTACTCGAGTACATTTTATGAATACATTTCAAATTCCTTCACCACTGCCAATATAAATATGCATGAAGAAAAGAGTTGACAAGGGATGGGTATTTTCCCTCAATTCCTTAAGACATTCTCATCAATGTTGCTGTTAAGGATAACACAAAAGATCCGGCATCAATGGGCGAGAAAGATTTGTTCATTTTCCTAGGCTTTGATCTGCTTGAGTCTGCAGTAAAAACTGCACAGCACATCTTGCTCATCCTAAAGTCTGTATTCACACTTTAAATGTTCTGCAAAGTTTCTTTTCCTAATGTGTCAGCCAGCAAAGTTTTGTAAAACAGAGTGCTTTCATTCACAGTGTTTTCTAAAATACATCTTACAAATGCCAACAACCAAGTGTGACCTGAAACATCTGCAGATTCGTCCATTTATGGTGCAGAGTGATCACTTTACTGGCTCTTTAGAGCCAGCTGTTCCCAGCCATTAATTGGCGTGTCACTTGTATGCTTCAGAACAGCAGCATTTGACAATGGCACACATGTTAATTTGTTTGCCACATCTGGTTCTTTTTCAGTGAATATGGTCTTTGTGGCAGATGGGAAGAAATGAGTCTTTGTAATTACGTATTTCAAGAGGACTCTGAGTTTCTACGGGTAGAATATCTATTTAAATGGCTAAATTTTTAAATCAAGGCCCATATGTACGTTACATCATCCTCCTGAAAAAAAAAGTGTTTTACAGTATGTTTTTATTTATTTTTAGAAATACACATGCTGATTCTATGAAGATAAATGAAAGGCTGCAATACTTTCGTGGGGCAGATCTTCAAAACTACTGTATCTGTGTTAAATGAGACAAGTGGAAGTCTCCCCTTCCTTAAGTTCTCTAAGGGTATTCAAGGTCACACACAGACAGAATGATTAGGCTTTGCTAATTTTTGACAGTCCGTACTCCTGGGACAACACTGAAGTTTGGGATTTCTTGCTATTTATCTGGGGATAATGGAGCCTTTGATATGTGAAGAGTGTACTGGTATAAATCCATACTGTTACTTTTATTTATTCTGCCTGATTGTTCCATTTAATTTGTATATACCCCCGTGCACCCTCTCCCTGCCACACCTACTCCAAAGAGCCAATAATATTTGAGAAACTATTATTTTTAAAACTTTTATTTTATATATTTGTGTGAAGGCTTAGTTGGAGATAAGAGGACAACTGTCAGGAGTCTGTTCGCTCCTGCTATCTTGTGCTCTTGAGTCTCAGGTCAGGTACACAAGTAGCTCAACTTGGTCAGAACACATTGCAGGCATTGGAAGATGTGGGTTTTTTTTATTTTTTAATATATCTTTTAAAAAATTACTTATTTTTATTAATTACAGTTTATTCACTTTGTATCCCCCCTGTACCTTCCTCCCTCCTCCCCTCCCAATCCCACCCTCTCTCTTCCCCACTCGTGTTCCTCTCCCAGTCCACTGAAAAGGGAGGTCCTCCTCCTCTTCCCACTGATCCTAGTCTATCAGGTCTCATCAGGAGTGGCTGCATTGTCTTCTTCTGTGGCCTGGTAGCGCTGCTCCCCTCAGGGGGAGGTGATCAAAGAGCAGGCCAATCAGTTCATGTCAGAGACAGTCCCTGTCCCCATTATTATAGAGGCCACTTGGATACTGAACTGTCATAGGCTACTTCTGTGCAGGGGTTCCAGGCCATCTCTATTCATAAGTGGATACTAGACATATAATATAGGATACACATACTAAAATATGTACACCTAAGGAAGCTAATCAGAAAGGAGGACTCAGGCTAAGATGCTCAATCTCCATTCAGAAAGGCAAAGAGGATGGACATCGGAGGAGGAAGAAAACAGGGAACAGGACAGCAACCTACCACAGAGGGGCTCTGAAAGGCTCTACCCTGCAAGATATCGAAGCAGATGCTGAGACTCATAGCCAAACTTTGGGCAGAGTACAGGGAATCCTATAGAAGAACTGAGAGATAGTGAGACCTAGAGAAAACAGGAGCTCTACAAGGACAGTGACAGATCCTAAAAGTGTGAATGGGCACAGGGGTCTTTTCTGAAACTGATACTCCAACCAAGGACCACTCATGATTTTATGTTGACATCTTTGATCCACTTGGAGTTTAGTTTTGTGCAGGGTGATAATTATGGATCTATTTGCCTTTTTCTACATGTAGACATCCAGTTGGACCAGCACCATTTGTAGAAGAATATGTCTTTTTTCCATTTTGTGGTTTTGGCATCTTTGTCAAAAATCAAGTGTCCGTAAGTGTGTGGGTTTATTTCTGGGTCTTCTATTCGGTTTCATTGATCCACCATTCTGTTTCTATGCCAGTACCATGCAGTTTTTTTAACTGTTGCTCTATAGTACAGCTTGAGATCAGGGATGGAGGTACCTCCAGATGTTCTTTTATTGTAGAGGATTGTTTTAGCAATTCTGGGTTTCTTGTTCTATATGAAGTTGAGAAGGTCTCTAAAGAATTGTGTTGGTAATTTGAATTGCATTGAATTTGTAGATTGTTCTTGGTAAGATGGCCATTTTTACTATGTTAATCCTGCAAAGCCATGAGCATGGGAGATCTTTCCATCTTCTGGTATCTTCTTCTAATTCTTCCTTCAGAGACTTAAAATTTTATTCATACAAGTCTTTGACTTGCTTGGTTAGGTTCACACCAAGTTACTTTATGTCTTTTGTGGCTATTTGTGAAGGGTGTTGTTTTCCTAATCTTTCTCAGCTTCTTAGTCTTTTGTAAATAGGAGGGCTACTGATTTTTTTTTTTGAGTTAATTTTGTATCCAGCCACTTTGCTGAAGATGTTTATCAGCTGTAGAGGTTCCCTGGTAGAGTTTTTGGGGTCACTCAGGTATACTATCACATCAGCTGCAAAAATATTTTTGTTAAATATTTTGTCTTTTTACTTTTGTTTTCTTTCATAGGGGAGGTTGCAAGGGTGGAGGATGATATGAAGGGACAGGGAGATGCGAGAGATTGAGAGATTAGGGTGCAGGATGTGAAAAATCACAAAGAATCAATTAAAAGTTACACAAAGGGAGAGTGGTACTCTTCCTTTGTTACCACACGCCAGGATCTCTTACAAAATTCTCAACAAGATGTGCTGTGCCAGAGTATCTACCAACCATGGATTGAAATGTCCACATTTGTTGTTCAAAATGAATGTTTCATGTTTACAAAGTGATTAACTTACATATTTTATTATGGTAACAAAATGTTGACTGACAGACGAGGCTTTTTATTACTTATTCCATGAAACTAAATTTGCATGTTGTCTAATTATTCTTTCTATCCTGCCTTAAGTGTAAAAATACAAAATACAGTTTAAGATTTGCAGAGTTACACAAAGAAAAAAACTTTCTTGTTATATCTTTGCTGAAACCATTACACCTGTCTGGCCACGTTTGTGTCCTTTCTAGTGAAGGTTTGCTCTTGCATGAAGACACATACATACGCTATTGTGAGCTTAAAAACTTAAGTGGAAATCCAAACTGTTTCATTCTTCATTGACATAACAGTATTTTATTGTCCTTAAAACTTTTGATAAAGCATGGCTGGTAGTGAATACCTTTAATCCTAACACTCAGGGATATAAAGGCAAGTAGATCTCTGTGAGTTTCAGGCCAGCCTGGTCTACATAGCAAGTCTAGGAAAAAAAAAAAATCTTTGATAACCTTGGAAGAAATTTTCCAAGTCTACATTTATACTACACTTATTATGAAATAATTAAAAATAATATCAATTTATTGAAGTTATGCCAGCTGATCTTTAAGGAAAATTGAGCTTATATGTTTGATAACATGAAAGCCAACTGTGCATGCTTAAGATCAGACACCTATGGCAGTATGAGTCATTCTAACAAGCTTAATCTCTTTTCCCATCTAGAGGCTAGAGGCTGAGCATGCTAAGCTCAATACCAGTGTTTACTGTCCTCTTGTCTGAGTCCTGACATGAGACCATTAAAATATGCTTAAATTTCAGGAGAAGATTACCAGAAAATCCCAGAAATACTGGTTGCAGCAAGTCTTAATAAGGAAAATTTAATAATTGAAGACAACACAAAGTAGCAAATACATAATTCCACAGAGGACTGCTTGATTATCAGAACACAAAGAGTTCCTTTCCCTTGTGTCCTTCATGCTCATTTTACAGTTAAGAACAAAGAGAATAAAAAGAGTTTTCCTTTGAGAATTATAGTTTTATTATTAATGTCCTTACATTGTTCTCCATGCATGTATTTTTTGATATAAGAATTTTACAGATTTTTTCTTTTTGTGTGTATGATTTTTGTTGTTCCAGCACTGCCACAGAACCTGTCCACTCTCAATGTTCACTATGCCTACTAACCACAAGCAGAGACAATAAGCAGAATATTTCTTAAATCACACAATATTTTCACTTAGAGTAGAAATTTACTTTTAGGAGTCAAAATAAAAGAGATGAAATATAATGTAAGAGTTCTGGTGTATCACTTTACAAATAATAAGAGATTTCAAAAGGTAAAATGCATTACAAATTCCAAGCACAAATGTCCAAACTGCTCTACGAGATCTTCAATCCATTGAGCAGCATGGCATAATGGCTGAAGTTTTCTCACTTAATCCTTATATTGAAGTCCCTAACACAATGACTATATGTCCAGTAGGAATTTTTTAAATTTATTTATTTATTATTAATTCAGTTTATTCACGTCGTATACCAGCTGTAGCCCCCTATGCCATCCTTTCCCAATCCCTCCCTCTTTTCCTCCCTCTTTCCCTCATCTCCCATGCCCCTCTTCAAGTCCACTGATAGGGGAGATCCTCCTCCCCTGCCATGTCCCCTTCCATCAAGACTGGCTACATTGTCTTCCTCTGTGGCCTGATAAGGCTGCTCAGCCCTCAAGGGGAGGTGATCAAAGAGCCAGCCACTGAGTTCATGTCAGAGACAGTCCCTGTTCCCATTACTATGGAACCTACTTGGAGACTGAGCTGTCATAGGCTACATCTGGGCAGGGTTCTAGGTTATCTCCATGCATGGACCTTGGTTGGAGTATCAAGCCTCAGAAAAGACCCCTGGGCCCAGATTTTTTGGTTCTGTTTCTCTCCTTGTGGAGTTCCTGTCCTCTTCAGGCCTTTCTATCTGCCCCTTCTTTCGTAAGATTCCCAGCACTCTGCCCAAAGTTGGGCAATGAGTCTCAGTATCTGCTTTGATACCCTGCTGGGTATAGTCTTTCAGAGGCCCTCGGCAGTATGCTCCTGTCCTGTTCCCTGTTTTCTCCTTCTGATATCTGTCCCATTTGCCTTTCTGAGTGAGGATTAAGCATCTTATCCAGAGTCCTCCCTCTTGTTTAGTTTCCTTAGGTGTACAGATTTTAGTAAGTTTATCCTATATTACATGTCTAATAACTACTTATGGATTACTATATACCATGTGAGTCTCTCTGCTTCTGGGATACCTCACTCAGGATGATCTTTCTAGTTCCCACCATTTGCAAATTTCATCATTAACTTGTTTTTAATTGCTGAGTAGTATTCCATTGTGTAAATGTACCACAATTTCTATATCCATTCCTCAGTTTTGAGGGACATCTGGACTGTTTCCAGATTCTTGCTATTATGAAAAAAGCTGCTATGAACATTGTTGAACAAATGTCCTTGTTGTGTACTTAAGTATATTTTAGATATATACCTATGATTGGTACAGCTGGATCTTGAGGTACCACTATTCCTAATTGCCTGAGAAAGCTCCAGCTTGATTTCCAAAGTGGTTTACAAGTACACATTCCCACCAGCAATGGAAGAGGGTTCCCCTTTCTCCACAACCTCTCCAGCATGTGTTGTCACTTGATTTTTTGGTCTTAGCCATTCTGATAGGTGTAAGGTGAAATCTCAGGGTTGTTTTGATTTGCATTTCCATAATGACTAATGTCGCTGAGCATTTCATTAAGTATTTCTCTGCCATTCTATTTTCCTCTACAGAGAATTCTTTGTTTAGCTCCGTACCCCATTTTTTAATTGGATTACTTGATTTGTTGCTTTTTAACTTCTTGAGTTCTTTATATATTCTGGATATTATCCCTCTGATAGATATAGAGTTAGTGAAGATCCTATCCCAGTCTGCAGGCTATCATTTTATTCTGATGACAGTGTTCTTTGCTTTACAGAAGGTTTTCAGTTTCATGAGGTCCCACTTATTGATTTTTGATCTTAGGAAACTGTGCTGGTGGTGCTCTGTTCAGGAAGTTGTCCCCTGTGCCAATGAGTTCAAAGCTCTTCACCACCTTTTCTTCCAGCCAATATAATGTGTCTGGTTTTATGTTGAGGCCTTCGATCCACTTGGACTTTAGTTTTGTACAGGGTGTTAAGTATGGATCTATTTGCATTTTTCTACATGTAGACATCCAGTTAGACCAACACCATTTACTGAAGATGCTCTGTTTTTTCAATTGTATGGTATTGGGTTCTTTTTCAAAAATCAAGAATCCATAGGTATGTGGGTTTATTTCGGGATCTTCTATTCAATTCCATTGATCCTTCTTTCTGTTTCTATGCTAGTAACATGCAGTTTTTATTACTGTTGCTCTGTAGTACAGCTTGAGATCAGGGGTGATGATATACCTTCAGACAATCTGTTTTTGTAGAGGATCACTTTGGAAATTCTGGGTTTTTTGTTTTTCCATATGAAGTTGAGAATTTTTCTTTCAAGGTGTGTAAAGAATTGTGTTGGTAATTTAATGGGAATTGCATTGAATCTACAGAATGCTTTTGGCAGGATGGCCATTTTCATTATGTTAATTTTACCGATCCATGAGCATGGGAGATCTTTACATCATCTGATATTCTCTTCAAATTATTTCTTCAAAAACTTGAAGTTGTATTTTGCTTGTTTGTTTGTTTGTTTCAAACAGGTTTTTCATTTGTTTGGTTAGAGTCACACCAAGGTACTTTGTGTTATTAAGGGCTGTTATGAAGGTTGTAGTTTCTCTACTTTCTTTCTCAGCCCTTTTGACTTTCGTATACAGGATGGCTACTGATTTAATTCAAGTTAATTTTTTATCTAGCCACTTTGCTGAAGGTGTTTATCAAATGAAGCTCTCTGGTTGAATTTTGTGTGTCACTCATATATACTATCATATCATCTGCAAATAGTGGTACTTTGACTTCTTCCTTTCCAATTTGAATCTCCTTGATCTTCTTTAGTTGTGTTATTGCTCCACATAGGACTATGTTGAAGAGATGCAGAGAGAATGCACAGCCTTTCCTTGTCTCTGATTTCAGCGTGATTCATTTAAGTTTCTCTCTGTTTAGTGTGATGTTGGCTATAGGCTTGTTGCATATTGTATTTACTATGTTTAGATTTGTGTTTTGTATTCCTAATTTCTCCAAGACTTTAAACATGAATGGGTGTTGGATTTTGTCACATGCTTTTTTAGCATCCAAGGAGATGATCATGTGGTTTTTCTCCTTCAGTTTGTTTATGTGGTAGATTATACTGATGGATTTCTTTAAATTGAACCACCCCTGCATACCTGGGATGAAGCCTGATCACTGTGGATGACATCTTTTAAGTGCTCTTGAATTCGGTTTGCAAGTATTTATTGAGTATATTTTATCAACATTCATAAGAGAGATAGATGTGAAGTTCCCTTTTTTTGTTGGGTCTTTGTGTGGTTTAGGTATAAAGGTGAGTGTGGCTTCACAGAATGAGTTTGGTAATGTTCCTTCTTTTTTTATTTTGTGGAATAGTTTGAAGAGAATTGGAGTTAGCTCTTCTCTGAAGGTCTGGTAGAATTCTGTGCTGAAACCATCTAGCCCTGGGCTTTTTTTGGTAGGGAAATTTTGATGACTGCTTCTATTTCCTTTGGGGATATAGGACTACTTAATCTATTTACCTGATCTTGATTTAACTTTGTTAAATGGAATCTATCAAAAAAAATAACCATTTCATTTAGATTTTCAAATTTTGTGGCATATGGGCTTTTGTAGTAAGACCTAATGATTGTTTGGATTTCTTCATTGCCTGTCCTTATATCCCCCTTTTCCTTTCTGATTTTGGTAATTTGGACAGTTTCTCTCTGCCTTTTAATTAGTTTGGCTAAGGATTTTTCTATCCTGTTGATTTTCTCCACGAACAAGCTCTTGGTTTCATTGATTCTTTGAATTGTTTTCTTTGTTTCTAATTCATTGATTTCACCTCTGAGTTTGATTATTTCTAGTTGTCTACTCCTCCTGGGTGTGCCTGCTTCTTCTCCCCGCCCCCTAGGATTTTTAGATGTGCTGTTAAGTTTCTAGTATGAGATCTCTCAAACTTCTTTTTTTTTGAGTCACTTAGTACTATGAACTTTCCTTTTAGCTCTGTTTTCATTGTGTCCCATTAGTTTGGGTAAGTAATGTCATTGAATTTTAGGAAGTCTCTAATTTCTTTTTTCGTTTCTTTCCTGACCAAGCTGTTGTTGAGTAGAGAGCTGTTTAGTTTCCTTATCTTTGTAGGCTTTTTAACATTCTTGTTGTTGTTGAGGTCTAGTTTTAGGGCATGGGTGGTCTCATAAGATACAAGGGATTACTTCAATCTTTTTGTATCTATTGAGGCTTGCTTTGTGCCTGACTGTATGGTAAATTTTTAGAAGGTTCTGTGAGGTGCTAAAATGAAGATACACTCTTTTGAGTTTGTGTGAAAAGTTTTCTAGACATCTATTAAGTACATTTGATTTTGGACCTCTATAAGTGCTATTATTTCTTATTTAGCTTCTTTCTAGATAATCTGTTTCTTGGTGAGAGTGGAGTGTTGTAGTCTCCCACTATTAAGGTGTTGAGATCAATGTGTGATTTAAGCTCTAATAATGTTTCATTTACAAATGCAGATCCTCTTGTATTTGGGACATAGATGATAAGAATTGTGATGTACTCCTGGTGAGTTTTTCCTTTGGTGAGAATAAAGTGTGCCTCCTCATCTTTTTTTGATTAATTTTGCTTGAAAGTCTATTTTATTAGATATTTATTAGATAGCTACCCCAGCTTATTTACTGGCTCCATTTGCTTGAAAAACATTTTCCAGCCCTTTATTCTGAGGTAGTGTTTATCTTTGCTGCAGAGGTGTGTTTCTTTGATGCAGCAGAATGTTGGATCCTATTTCTGCAACCATTCTGTTAGTCTGTGACTTTTTATTGGAGAGTTGAGTCCCTTGATGTTAATAGATAATAGTGAGCAATGAATGTTAGTTCCTTTTATTGTGGAGTTCGTGTTGTTACTGTGTTTCTATGCTTGTTTTCTTTTAATTTTTTTGTTGCAAAGTTATCCATATTCTGTGCTTTCTTGGGTGTATTTGATTTTGTTGGATTGGAGGTTCTTTTGTTTTGTTTTGTTTTGTTTTTGTTTTTTTCTAGCATCTTTTATAGGGCAGGTTGCTGTGTAGATATTGTTTAGGTTTAGTTTTGTCATGGAATATTTTGTTTTCTCCATCTATGTTGATTGAAAGCTTTGCTGGATGTAGTCTGTGTTTGGCATCTGTGATCTCTTAGAGTCTGAATGACATCTGCTAAGGCCATTCTGACTTTCATAGTTTCTATTGAGAAGACTGGTGTGATTCTGATAAATTTACCTTTATATGTTACATGGCCTTTTTCCCTTGCAGCTTTTAATATTTTCCTTTGTTCTGTATATTTAGTGTTTTGACTAATATGTGACATGAGTAGTTCCTTTTCTGGCCTGGTCAATTTGGTTTTTCTGTAGTCCTCTTTATGTTAATGGACCTCTCTTTAAGTTGGGAAAATTTTCTTGGTTTTCTTGAAGATATTTTCTGGATCTTGGAGCCTGGAATCTTCTTTTTCGTCTATGCCTACTAATCTTAATTTTTGTCTTTCATGGAGTTCTTGATTTCATGGATGTTGTTTGTTTGGAACTTTTCAGATTTTACTTTTTCTTTGAGAGAAGTATCAGTTTCTGTAATTGTATCTTCAGCGCCTGAGATTCTGTCTTCCCTCTTTTGTGTTGGTGATGCTTACCTTTGTTGCTACTGATCTTTTCTCTAAGTTCTCCATCTCCAGCGTTTTCTCTGTTTGTGTTTCCTTTATTGATTCTAAGTCTGTTTTCATATCTTTCACCATTTCCTTAATCTGTTTGAATGCGGATTCTTGTCTTTCCATGATGGTCTCTATTTTTTGTTGGTTTCCTCTCTATGTGCCTCTACTTGTGTCTCTGTTTGGCTGTATTTGCCTGTGTTTCTTTGAGAACTTCGTTCATTTCCTCTTTATGTGCCTCTAATAACGGATATGCATAGATTTGAGATAATTTTCCCATGTTTCTGATTAATTAGAATATCTATTGATTTTGGAGGTTGCTGGTGATGCCATGATGTCCTGTTGTTGTTGTATGTTTTATTTTTAAATTACTATTTTTTTTATTAATTACAGTTTATTCACTTTGTATTCCAGGTGTTGCTCCCTCCCTCATCCCCTCCCATTCCTACTCTCTCTCCCTTTCATACCCGTCCCATGTCTGCTGATAGAGGTTTTCCTCCCCTTCCCTCTGACCCTAGCCTATCAGGACTCATCAGCATGGGATCCATTGTCTTACTCTTTGGCCTGGTAAGGTTGCTACACCTCGGGGGGCGGGGTGATCAAAGAGCCAGCCACTGAGTTCATGTCAGAAACAGTCATTGTTCCCCTTACTAGGGAAGCCACTCGGAGACTAACCCGCCATCTGGTTGGATGTGTTCTTATGCCAACCTCTAGCATCTGATTATATGTAAGGTTCTCTGTTTGTTCCTGGAGTCTGTACTTCAGACAGGGTCTGTCTGTCTCTGGTATCTGGAGTACTCTTCAGGAGATGTTTACCAGTTTGAGAGTGGATATTGGTGTTTCAGCTGCAGCTAAGGGAGGAAGGTAATAGGTGCATATGTACAAGTGCAGGCATGTGCCTGAAAGTGTGCCTTGAAGGACAGGGTACTAGAGTATGTAGTTACCAAGGGTGGAGCTTAAGTGCAGGAGGAGTGCTGGTGCTGTTTTGGGGCATAATGTGCATGTGCAGGTGTCCTGAATACCTCAATGGCCTATAGTAGCCTACTGGGCCTGTGCTACTGTCTTCCTGGTAATCAGATCTGTCTGGGATCCAGGATTTGCATGGATTCCACTGGTAGTCCCACAGATCAGGGCCTTCAATGTTGAGAATGCTGTCCCAAGCATCCCTAAGTTGCCTATCTGGCTGCTCGTGTAGAGGGACCCTGGTTCTGGGCTCTGCATGTACTCACTTGAAGGTGCACTCACTAGCTTGTAGGCCTAATTGGAAAGTACAGGGGATCCCCCTGTTCTCAATTCTCAGATTTGTGCCCACAGGGGTAAATACAAGTGTAGGAGATCAGTCAGCTCAGTGGTGCCCACTATTTGGCAGCCAGACAGGGGGACCTGTACTTTGGGCACAGAAGCTCCTCTTTGGGGCAGCTGACTTTGCCATCTCAGTCACTGAGCATGGAGATTCCTGATTGGATCCAAACTGTCCCAGCTCACGGGTTGTCTCCTCCTGCCCAGGAAGCCTCAATGTAGATGTTCTGGCTTCAGCTGATCCTCCACTCTCCCATTTTGGAGTTTCAGATCCCATACCCCTTAGATAAGGTGCATGCTGGTCACTGCCATCTTGGACTCCATCCAGTAGGAATTTTAAAGAGATAATTTATACTAAAATGATATCATTTTGAATTGATACTATATTGGCTTCTTCCAATAGGACAGACATTTTATAAAATGACATAATTAGGTAGCTGGTATGTATTCATAATCATGTTGAAGACTTAGTGAGAAGAAATTCTTATATGCATGACCAAAATAAACAAACAACAACAACAAAACCCCACAGTCTCATAAGGAAGTAATTTGTCTGCAAAGTCTAGATCTCAGAACTGTGAAACAGCATACTTCTGATGTTACAGCTACTTATCTTCAGTAGCTTTATAAAAACAAATGAGCTGTGAATTATGAGTATTTCCGTTAGCTATCTCCAATTACTTTGTTGGTATATAATCACCAGCATAAATTGATATAACTCTGTGATCCAAGATTTGCCTTAGATTTTATTTTTGTTTTTGACTTACTCATGACCAGTTTCACTTATATTTCTTCATTTCTTCCACGAACAGGGCACTCCATTTTTGTCTAGTTTTTCAGTTTTTATTCTCTCAGAAAGCATTACACTCTTAATCCTGGCCTTTGTGCTCCAAAGAATTTACTTACCTTTTGTTTTGATTCTTGAATTATTTAATTAGAACAAGTCATTTGTTCTTCATGAGTCATAAAATGAAATCAAAGCATACCAACCTGTCATACTTTATTCTTTTGAGTTGACATTATGTTTACATGAACTTTGATAACAATAGATCATGATTTTCTTGGAGTACAACCGTGTATATTTTTTCATTTGTTGTAGCAATTAAATAGGACAAATATTAAATAAAAGTGATTATTAAAATTTCATTGTAGAATACAGTACTTGATCCCAACTTTAATGTTTGAATAATTTTAAAAAATTTAATCTGTAGATTGCTTTTGGTAAGATGGCCATTTTTACTATGCTAATTTTGCCAAGCCATGAGCATCAGAGATCTTTCCATCTTCTGATATCTTCTTCTAATTCTTTCTTCAGAGACTGGAATACATGAAATATAGGATAAACCTATTAAAATCTGTACTCCTAAAGAAACTAATCAAGAAGGAAGACTCTGGCTAAAATGGTTGATCCCCATTCAAAAGGCAAAGAGGATAGACATCAGAAGAAGGGGAAAACAAGGAACATGACAGGAACCTGCCACAGTGGGCCTCTGAAAGGCTCTACCCTGCAGCATATCAAAGCAGATGCTGAGACTCACAGCCAAACTTTGGGCAGAGTGCTGGGAATCTTATGAAAGAAATGGGAAATAGTAAGACCTGGAGAGGACAAGAGCTTCACAAGGAGAGTAACAGAACCAAAAAATCTGGGCACATGGGTCTTTGATGAGACTGATACTCCAACCAAGGACCATGCATGGAGATAACCTAGAACCCCTGATCAGATGTAGCACTTCAGTGTCCAAGTGGGTTCCATAGTAATGGGAACAGGGACTGTCTCCGAAATGAACTGATTGGCCTGCTCTTTGATCAGCTCCCCTGAGGGGGGAGCAGCCTTACCAGGCCACAAAGAAAGATAACGCAGCCACTCCTGATGAGAACTGATAGACTAGGATCAGAAGGAAGGAGAGGGGGACCTCCCTTTCCAGTGGACTGGGAGAGGCATGTGTGGAGAAGGGGGAGGGAGCATGGGATTGGGAGGAGAGAAGGGAAGGACCTACAGGGGGGATAAAACGTGAATAAAGTGTAATTAAGAAAAATTAAAATAAAAATATTTAAAAATTTTAATTAAAAGAATTATGAATAATTACACCTTATCAACTGTTTTGCTTTTTATGTAAGAAAAATCTATTTTGTTGAATAGATGCACTCATTTTATTTTGTTAAGTACTATGACCCACGTAAGAATAATCATCATGTAAAGATCAGAAACACAGTTAGTTGATATTCACTGACATGTGGGAACCCCTAACAGCTAAATGTCAATAAAGTGAAGATTGGTACAGACTTAATAGACAAAAAAAATAAGAAATTCTCTTCTAAAGACATTTTGTGGAATTTTTGAAATTAATATTTGAATAGTCAAACATACATATGATGGTACTATCAGTATCAATATCAGGATTTAGACTCATTATGGAAAGAAATCAGGGAGTGTGTGTGAAGATTTAGTTTTCAAAGAAGATTTAGGAGAAGGGAAAGAACCCTTCCTAAAGAGAGCCGCGCCCTTCAGTAGATCTGGGTCCACTAATAAAGAGAGCAGTGACATGAACAAGAACACAGGAGTCTCTGCCACTATCATTGGGTACAGTGCCACCAGCGGCTCCACTCCTGAAGCACACATAGCTAATTTTTTACTGATATTGACCATTATTATTCATGATATCATAAGAAATTACAAACCTTTACAAGGTTTGTAGCTAATTTCATACTATATTGCTATAACATAACAAAAATTACAGTCAAAATACTCATACAAAAGTTTCAGGAAAAGCAATAAAAGTGACTTTATAACTACTTTTTTTTCAAATTTAAAATAAAATCTGCAGTGATCAGTTTTGTGAAATATACCTGCTAATACTGAAAAATGCTTAATACATCTTAATTCTGGATGTTTTATACCCCAAATTAACTATTGTAGATTCATTTATTCAGTAAGCTAACAACTTTTAGGGAACAAAATTTTAATATCTCTGAAGAGGAATACACAGGAGAACTTCTGGGTGACTGATTCTCTAGAAAATGAGGTCTTATTCTATTAGTTAATGGACACAGAGGAAGCATAAACAGATTTTTATATAAACTAAAGCCAGAACAGTTAAGAATCTGTGTTTAAAAATATTTTATTATTAATTTAAAATATTACCTGGTACAGTTAAATAATTATTTATTTTTATATTTATTGCTATTCTCTTTAACATAAAGCATTGAAATGTATAGTATTAAAGCGCAGAGGATTCCTATAAATCAAATGTTCCTGGGGAGTAAAAACTATTTTGAGAAAAATATTGAATTCTATGCACTAATGTGATATTAATGCAAAAATGTCACTGATTACTTAAGTGAATTAACATAAAAATGAGAGAACTCTGTCCCCAAGAGTTACAGGACTTACTTTTAATTATATGTGTATATTTAAAAATAGCTAGGAGTTAGAATTATATTTTAGATACTAGCAATATAATTTATGGTGATATGCATTCATTCTACATTTTTTTTCTTAATACAGGAACATGTTAGATACAGTAGCTTCTTCTATGAAATTCTGCAGTGACATGGTGAATTCACTGATGCCCGAGTTTCCATAATCAATTTGCAGGGAAGATAAGATATATAATATATATATTATATATATTAGTAGAAGACAAGTAATATAAGTGAGAACTTACATACTCAAAGAAGATGAAAGGTAATGTTTGAAAGCCATTGAGAAATGGCGTTAGTGAAGCAAGGCCAAAAGTCTCCATCTCCAGAGTCCAGGAATGCACAGCTAGCTAAGGCTCAGGAAAAAAAAAAATCCTTTGAAGAACTCTTCCAAGCCCCAAAACTCCAGAGTACTGTCAGAAAGAAACTTGTCAGAAAAGGAGAAGCATGAAGACCAAACTCAGTTCAGTGATGGTGAAATATCATGAGTATGGAGGAGCCAGCACCCACCTTCAATCCTAGAATTAATCAAAAGGGTTATGCATTTGAAGCTCTGCTAGGCTGCATGGCTAGGTTGGTTCATAAAAAAAGAAAAAAAAAATCTCAAAACAACATGCAAAACAAAACCAAAGACTGTAAGAGTGGAGAGATTAAATGGGGTGATTATCAAATACTTATGTGAATGTGTTAAAGTTGATAATAACATTAGTGACTTATTATTGTTATAAAAATAGCAACATACAGACTGAAGAAAAGCAAGCACGGGTCAAAGATGATTATAGCAAAGTGAAAAGAGAAATCAATCTCAGAAGGCAAGTATTGGCTTCAATTCTCCATTCTCAAAACCTTCAGAGGAAGAGCTACAGCCCTCTAAAGTGTAATATTCAACTCAGCTTTTATGAGTTGTCATAAAAAATTAACTTTAAGTACAATATTTGAAACATGTTTAAATGCAATATATGCATTATTATTGTAGTAAATGATAAACCACCATCAAAAATGATAGCATATCAGATATATTAAATACGTATTAATTTTTTTTTAAATCTGACATTTGAAAGGAAGGTAGAATGTGAATGAATAAAATTATGATAAATGCCATTACATTTGTGCTTATACTCATTGTACCTTGGCTTCTGTTAGAGTCCTGGTCAAATAAACAAACTGTTTCTTCCTTCCTTCCTTTCTTCTTTTCTTTCTTTCTTTCTTTCTTTCTTTCTTTCTTTCTTTCTTTCTTTCTTTCTTCTTTGTTTCTTTCTTTTCTAATTTTCAATGGAAGGCAGCAAGATAAAGACTCATAACTGGTTAAAGCGTTGACAAGAAGTAGCTGTGAGTGCTCAACTCTAAATGGGACATTTTTGTTAACAACCTCTTCCCTGCCATAGCTTTGAATCAGAAACATCTCAGAAGAGGAAAGAATATGTGACTTGGAGGATAAGTGTGTGTGATGGCTATTCTTGGTATCAACTTGGATACATCTTGATGAACTATAATCCAGAAATGGACAGCACACCTGTGAGAGACTGTTTTTCTTGGTCTGAAGTAGGTGGTTCCACTCCTAGTCTGGACCTTTGAGGCACACATTTGATCTGGATCTTGAGGCAAGAAGACACCATTTATCTGGACCACACCTTCTGTTGTAAAATTACATGAGGACATGTATGAAGGACGCGTTGCTCTTTGTGTGCTTCCTCTAGCCTTGTGAGTAGGTCCATTCTTTCACTTGGATTAAAGCCTCCTTATTCAGAATTCCAACATAAACAGAAGACCAGCTGAGACATCCAGCTTCTTGGACTGACCAATTTCTGGCTTCTTCGACTAGTTGGATCATAGCCTGTAAGTTCTTCTTGTAAGTTGTGTGTGTGTTTGTGTGGACATAAAAACAGATTCATTATATAAGTTCTTCTACTCTAGAGACACATGACTCATAGAGTAGGAGTGCTGTTAAATACTATCTTCAGGATTTGGTGTGTCTGTAGCATCCATACAGTCATAGGAGCTATCCTCATCGCAAGATCAAGACAGTAAAAAAATGTAGCATAGCACCTCCAATTGATAACCACTTGCAAATGAAAACTCAAGTTTTCTCCAGGCAAATCTCATTGGAAAAACAAAATTTTGTTTTTGTTTTTCTGGTTGTTTAGTCACTTTTTATCCCCTAGCCCCTCCCTCCTCTCCTCCCAGATCCATTCTACCACCCTCTTCCCCTTATCTTTACTCCCCTACTCCTCAGATAAGGGGACCTCTTCACGGCACTACCAACCCACAACACAAGTCTAATCATGATGAGCACATCTTTTTCCTCTGTGGTCTGGCAAGGCATCAACACCTGGGGGGAGTGATCTAAAAGCAGGCAACAGTATCCAAGTTACAGACAGCCTCTTCTCTCCATCCTTGGAGACCCATATGAAGATGAAGCTTACCATCAGCTACATATGTGTAGGGGACCTAGGTCGAGTCTATATATGCCTGGTCCTTTGTTGGTGTATCAGTCTCCATAAAACCCCATGACCTTAGGCTAGTTGTCTTTTTGTGGCACTCCTGTCCCTTCCAGGTCCTTCTATTCTTCTCCAAACTCTTCCACAATACTCCCTGTGCTCTACAAAATGTCTGGCTGTGAGTCTCAGCATCTGTTTCAATCTTCAGGTGGTTGGAGCCTCTCAGAGAGTGGCTATGCTAGACTCCAGTCTGCAAGCATAGCCGAGTATATCATAAATAGTGTCAAAGGTTGGATCTCTCTTATGGGATGGATCTCAGGTTGGTCCAGGCATTGGTTGGACATTCCCTCAACCTCTGTTCTATCTTTATCTCTCTATGCACACCTTGTAGTCAGGGGAAATGTTGTATCGAAGTTTTTTGTGCGTGAGTTGGTGTTCCCCTCCCTCCACTACTTTAGACCGAGGGCTAATATCCAAAATATATAAAGAAAGCAAGAAATTAAACACCAAACAAACAAACAAACAAACAAAAATCCTATTAAAAATGGAGTACAGAGCTAAACAGAGAACTCTCAACCGAAGAATCTTGAATGGCCAAAAAGCACTTAAAGAACTGTTCAGTGTTCTTAGTCACCAGGAAAATGCAATTCGAAAAGACTCTTAAGATTCCATCTTACATTCTTCAGAATGGCTCAGGTCAAAAACTCACGTGACAGCACGTGATAGCAAGGTTGTGGGAAAGGGGAATATTACTCCATTGCTGGTGGGAGTGCAAACTTATACAACCACTTTGGAAAGAAATGTGGAACTTTCTCTGAAAACTGGAAATATCGCTACCTCAAAACCCAGCTATACCACTCCTGGGCATATAACCAAAAGATACTCCACCATACAACAAGATCATTTGCTCAACTATGTTCATAGCACCTTTATTCTTAATAGTCAGTAACTGGAAATAACCCAGATGTCCCTCTACCAAAAAATAATACGGTACATTTATACAATGGAATACCATTCAGCTATTAAAAACAAAGAAATCATGAAATTCTAAGATCACCCTGAGTGGGGAAACCCAGACCCAGAAAGACACACATGGTATGTACTCACTTATAAGCAGATATTAGCCATCTTGTACAGGATAACCATACTACAATCCACAGACATAAAGAAGTAAGTAACAAGGAGGACACAGGGAGGATGCTTAAATCTCACTCAGAAGGAAAAATAGAATAGACTATGGAAGCAGCTGAAGAGAGGAAACAAAGTAGGAGAGGGAGGACAGAGAAAAATAAGGGTGGAGATCAGACCTGGGAACTGCAGGGGCAGGAGGATGCAGGGCTTGCAGAGAGAAGAGAAACCTTGGGTGAGCTTATCTTATCTCTGTAACAAGCTAGAGATCTACAGCAAGGCGGGCTCCAAGGTTGATATTGGGTGACTCTTGCGAAGACTCCTAATAGCGAGGGTCATGGAGACTAAAGAGGCCACCCTCTACTTAAACAAACTTCTCTTAAGAGTAAACCACATGTCCAACAGTAGATAACCAAAACAGTAGATAACAGAAAACTAAATAACTTAATGGCGTATTTAGAGGTTCCATTTCATTTTTCCTTTCTTTCTTTTTTTTTAAACCTTTTTTTTAAATTCATTTTTCTTTTGTTTTACTCTACAGGTCCTTCGCATTTATCTTCCAGTTTATGTTTTTATGGAATTCATAAGTGTGCAAATAAGTGGGTCTCTGCATCTACATTTTTTTCTTGTTCCTTTTGGGGAACACTTTTTTTTTCTGTTTGTTTTGTCCTATTTGGGTGAATTTGTTTTTATCATTTCATATTAATTATATTATATTCATCATATCATATCATGTCCTATCCTATCTTATATTATTCTATATTATTATTATTATTATTATTATTATTATTATTTTCTTTTAGAAGTCTGTTTTCTAATGAGGAACAGAAAGGAGTCATATCCATATGGGAGGGGAGGTGGGAAAGAACTGAAAAGAGTAGAGAGAGAAGAAAGTACAATTAGAATATATCATATAAAAGTATTTTTTCAATAAAAGAAACTAAGTTGCAGCATAGATGATGAGGAAACTTATGAGGACTCACTCCTAACTAAGGAGCTATTGGCAACTGATAGGTGTCAAGGGAGAAAAAAATGTTCTTCTTTGGCAACTTGACCACTGATAGATTGTCTATGCTATAGTGCATGATGCCACACCATAAACATATGGGCAACATTAAATGGAATCAGTGAGTTAATAAATATAATAAAAAGAGGCCATGAAGGTGAGAAGTGGAGGTGTAGGGGAAGAGAATTGGATGAGTTCAACAGTGAGAGGGTATGATCCCATTTCATTGTGTGCAGCCATAAAATTCTTAAAGAATCTTTTAAAATAGCGAAAAGAAATTGTAAATAAATTCAATGAAGTAAATAAAATTCAATAGGCATTTTTTTAAAAGTCAGTACTATAAAAACCTACACAAGAAGAAATAAATTAAACAGCCTTCATCTATTAAATGATTTTACTGTAATTAAAAGTGTTCCATTCCTCTCTGTGCCAAAGCAACCATATAAACTCCAGACCAGATGGCCTCACTGATGAATTACATCAATGCTTATGAATAAATTATATTAAATTTCTCCTAATGTTACTAGAGTTTGGATATGAAACCACCAAAGCCCTTGTATAAAGGTTTGGCCAGCACAAATACCTATGTGTAGTGAAAGATGTTAATGGGAGTTGTTTCCTAGTGGGACCCTAAGAACCAGATCCTCCCTTTTCTCTTGGCTGTTATGAGGTAAGTAGGCCTCTTCCAGTACATTTCCTCACCTGTGTGCTTTGTAATATGTATACATGATACCAAAGGCCCAAAGTTATCTGTTAAGCAAACATGTGCCTAAATAAGCCCCTCAATTTTATCTAAGATCTGACAACACACTGTCTAATTATTGCAAGGTGAATGCAATTTTATCCTGGAAAAATGTGACTCCACATTAACCAAGTTATTGATGAAAGCTAATGTCTTTAATAATAGTATAATGTATTATCATGGTGCAATGAACCAAGAAAAACTTGCTCCTTTATTATTTCTACAAAAATGTATGCATTAAGTTGCTCAAGAAAACTACTCTGCTCTCTTCCAACACTGCCAGTTTCACAAACACAGGTAAAAAAAAATGTATGGAAGGTAAAATGAAACCTTAATGTAGTTTTAATTTGCATTTCCTTGTTGCGTAAGGATGTTGAACAATCTTTAAGTGTTTGTCACAATTTGTGTTTCATCTTCAGAGAACTCTTGGTTTAGGTCTGGTCTCCAATTTTAACTGGTTTATTTGTTTTCTGCTGTTTTGATGTGTTCATGTTGTTCTCTCATATATTCCAGACAATAAATGTCCATTAGATATATAGCTTGCAGATTTTTTTATGCGCTGTGGGCTACTATTTTGCTCGAATGATGCTGTCATTTGCTGCAAAGGCTTTTTGGTTTGTCTGCTTGTTTTTTGAGACCCCACTCATTAATGGTTGGTCTTAATACCAACCAGCTAATTTTATTTAATATATGATGCCAAGTCTGATGTTTCATTGTTTATTGTTTTAGTTTATTAAAGAAAGTAGAGATATTGAAAATACCTATCATTAATGGATTGATATTAATCTGTGTCTAATAATCTAGTACAAAATGAAATTGTGTGTCCCAGAGTTTATCCATATATATTTAGGACACTAATGTTTTCTTGGTTAACTGTTACCTTGATTAGAATGTAGTATCCTTCTTTATCTCTTCTGATTAGTTTTAGTTTGAAATCTATTTTGTCAAATATTCAAATAGTAACACCTGTTTGCTTCTTGCTCCTGCATAGTAAAAGTACTTTTGTCTATTCTTTTATCCTAAGAAGGTATCTAGCTTTAAAACTAAGATTTTTTTTCTTGGAGGCACAAATAGGCAGATTTAGCTTCTTGATCCATCCAGTCTGTCTTTGTATTTTGAATAGAAAATTGAAGCTGTTGATATTTACAGTTCTTATTGAAATGTGAGTAATAATTGTAGACATCCTGTTGCTTTTTGGTATTGTTTGTGTTCTTGGTGCTATTTTGTGTCTTAATTATAGCTTTGTATTTATTTACAAAGTCTCTTTGCTATGCCTATTTCTCTCTTCATCCTAAAATAAAGCTTCCTGCATTTTCTTTAGGCTCGAATTGTTGGATAGAAATATTTATAGGCTACTTTTGCCATAGAAATTTTTCTTTATCCTTCCATCACAGCAGGTAGTTTTGCTAGGTATATTAGTCTGTGTTGGCCATCATAGTCTTGTAGAACTCACCACACTTTGCTCCAGAATTTTTCGTTTTTTATTGTTTCCACTGAGAACACATCTATTATTCTTATGATTTTTCCTTTATGTGCAATTTGAATTCTTTTCTTTTGCAACTTTTAATACAGTGTCTTTATCATATATACTTAGTACTTTAAAGTATCATATGCTGTGGTGATTTTTCTCTCTGGTATACTGTATGCATGGAAATCTCCTTCCTTTGGGGAAGGGGTTTCTTTTATAATGTGGTTGAAGATACATTTATGTTATTGACTTAGGATTCTTTTCTGTTGTGGTTTGAAGAAGAATGGCCCCCAGGCTCATATATTTGAATACTTAGGGAGTGGTCCCATTTGGAAAGATTAGAAGTTGCAGCCTTGTTACAGGATGTATATTACTTGGGATGGGCTTTGGAGTTTCAAGGGTCCAAGCCATGCCCAGAGGCTCTCTTTTCCTTTTGCCTGCAGATCTGGCTGTAGAACTCTGAACTACTTTTCTAGCCCATGTCCCTCTGCATGTCATTTTGCTCCACACTGTGATGACCATGTATTAAACCTCTGAAATCATAAGCAAACCTCAGCTAAATGCTTTCTTTTACAAGAGTTGCCATGGCCACGATATCTCTTCATAGGATAGAACACTTAGACATCCCTTCTTATGAAATTATATGCCTATAATTTTAAGGTTTCATTTTTCTCACTGTGTCCCACTTTTCCTGTGTGCTCCTTTCCTTTGTTTTTGTTCATTTACTTTAATTTTTTTAAGTTCTTTGCTTTTTTGGTCTGGATCCTTTGCATTAGCTTTGAGACCTTGCTTGGTTCATTCTACTTGTAAAGCTTTATTTTGATATTTTGTTGGTAAGCCATCTGGTTTTTCAGTTCCATTTTTATTTCAGATTCAGTTCTTCAATGTTTCTATTTCTTTATTGAATTCCAACTTCAAATCCCAAATTATCATCATGATTTTCATCAGTCTTATAGCACTCAGGCATTTATGCTCCTTAAACCCTTCCATCTTAATTACATTGAGCTCTCTATGTCTTCTTTGAACTTGAATCCTTTGATTAAGTTATATTACTTTTAAATTCTGTGTGCTGGAGCTTGTTTAGGTATACAATGCCAAGCAGTCTTTCAGGATTGATAGCATTTAGTAGGCTTAATCTTTCATGTTGTTGGTATTCCTGTGTTGAGATCTGGGCATATGGATGTCCTTTGTTACTTCTGAGCTTGTTATGAACAGAGACAGTTGGAGAACAAAAAGAATAAGGAAAGGCTGGACCTAGAGGTTGGAATTGACTTGGGTGGAATGATGTCATATGGACAGAGAATTGGCTGGTATAGAGGATGAGTTTCATTTTGCAAGCCCGGAGTGTGGGTGTAGGTCTGTTTGGGTGGAAAAGATAGGTATGATATGGGAACATTTTATAGTCTGGCAGAAACATTAAGGAACTAGCATACATAGGCTAAAGATCCTCTGCAATGGAGACATGGAAGGTCATATTAGGATGGTATGCTGCTTATTGCACTGGGGTAGATCTGGTAGGTTGTGAACGAGGCAAGGATGAGGAAGTCTGGGCTAGTCTTGACAGATTAAACATTGGAAGAAGGCATGGGAAGTCTGAGTACCAAGTGGGATGGTGGAAGAAGTCTAGAATGTACCTGTAGATGGTTGCAAGGAGGGCACTTCCTCGTAGCTGCCTAGAGCCTGTCTGTGCCACTGACAGGGTTGGTGAGAGTAGGCCAGGGTGCAGGATGTGGGATCCAGACTAGACCTTGGGGAGTATGTAGGAAGTCTGCTTACCTAGTGGGATGTAGGAGGTGTCAAAGAGGAGAGCAGTATGTTGATGCAGGTAGGGAGAATCTTGGATGCAGCTTAGAGGTGAGTTGCAGTTGCTCACAAGAACAGTGGTCCGGCTAGGCTGGGGCATTAGCTGTGTGGTCTGGACTATAACAGGGAGGTTGCACACACACAAAAAGGAGAAGTTTATGGGGGTTCTTAGCAGGTTTGATCCTGGAGGAAGACTTATGACTGATTTATTTCTCTTACTACAATAAAAGTTTATTTTGTACATTTTTTTGCAAACACCATTTCATCCTTTTTTATTGCCACTGTGTATATGATATTCATATGTTTTACTATATTTTGTTTATCTAGTCACCTGTAGATAGGCACCTAGGTGTATCCACAACTAGTTCTCTGTGAACATTTCTGTAATAAACTTAGTCATAGCTATTACATACTAAATTTTCATTCTTTTGGTTATATTCTATGTTGTGGCAAGTTGCACACTAGGATAATTCTCATTTTAACTTTGAGAAATCTCCTCAGTCCTTTTCACCATGGTTGATCTAATTTGTATTCTTATCAATGATATATGATGTTTCCTTTTTCCTTGTTAGCTTTCATTTTCTTTAGGACAGCCCTTTTGATTGCTGTGAAATGTAATCTCACTGTAGTTTTTAGATGCATTTCCTTGATGACTGAGGATGTCGTTCTTCCTGTAATTATTGGCTACTAGAAAATTTTCATTTGGAAAGTATCCATTCATTTCAGCTGCCTATCAATTGATTAATTGATGATATTAACTTCTATTTATATATATATATATCTCCAAATTCGTAGTTGGCAAACATTTTATCCCTTTTATTATGGTGTCTATTTCCTTTTGGTTTTCATCAAAGAACCATTTTAAGAAATTCCATTTTTCAATTCTAGCCTTTTACTTGACTTATTCAAAGCTATTCTCAAAACGTTTCCCCCATGTTTTCTCTAGTCATATATTAAGGCATTAATTCCACTTCTGTTTAAGATTGGCTAATAGGAGAGATAAGCCCCTGTATGCTCTTTCTAAGAGCTCAAGCATGATTTTCAGTCTTCTGTTTGTAAGTATCCATTTTTCTAATGCCACTTGTTAAGGAGTCTATTATTTTATCTGTTGTATATTTTTGGCACCTCTGTTGAGAATGAAACAGTTATGGTTTCTTGGGTTCATTTACCAAGTCTTCTCCTTATGTATGTTTTGTAAGTATCATACTGTTTCTGAATATTTTCATTCTATGATGTAAATGCTGGTAGTGTGATACCTATACAAATCATCTTTTGTTTAAAATTCTATTGACTATTAAGGGTGATTAATGTTATCATATAAAGAATGCTACCTTAGTTCTATTTTCTACTGCTGTGATAAAACATTATAACCAAAAGTAGCTTGGGGAGGAAAGCATTTACTTCATATTACAGCTTCATAACCCAAGAAAGTTAGGGCAGTAACTCAAGCAAGAACCTAGACACAGGAACTGATGAATAGGCTACAGAGGAATGCTGCTTACTCATATTTTTTCCTGGGTTTTTTCAGCCTTCTGTCTTTTAGTATCCAGGACCTTTGGCACAGTGGTGGTACTTCCCACTGTGAGTTGGGTTTTCTTATACCAATCATTAATCAAGAAGGTATGCTGCAGCCTTGCCTACAGATCATTCCAGTGAGAGTATTTTCTCTGTTATATTTCCCTCTTCCAAAATAGCCTAGCTTATTGACATAAAACTAATCTGCACAAATGCCTTTGTGATTTTGATGAGGATTGTATTAAATTTATATGTAGTTTTTATTGGTATAATGTTTATTCCACCAATCCATGATCATCAGAGTTCTTCTCATCTTTTGTATTTTTTTTCCCTCACCCTTAGGCGCCTTGTAATTTTCATTATGCAAGTGCTTAACACCTTTGGTTAAGTATATTTTTAGGTTAACTTTTGGGAAAGAAAAGAGAGAAGATTCTTCTCCTAGTGTTCTTTTCCAGTAAGTCTGTTGATGGTAAATAAAAAAAAAAAAAAAAGCCACTGATTTTTTTCATGAGTATATGTAGCCTGCTATTTACTTAAACTCTTTTTCAGATGTAGGAGTGTCCTGGGATTTAGGGGATTGTTTTTATCTTTAGAGAATTTTAAGAATAAGGTCATACCAATTGCAAACAAGGATGTTTTCAATGCTGTGAAGTTAAAGTCATCTAGGTTTGCAAAAAAAAAAAAAAAAAAGTCTGTTCACTTAAGGAATAAAAATTCAGACAAGATCAGGCATGTTCAGGGTGGTGTGGCTGGCCTATGATATGGATGCAGGAAAGATCCACCACCACTCAGATCCTTGTCCTACCAACTTTGCAGCAGATAGGAGAATTGGCTGGCCCAGCCCCCTTTCCTGGGTAGTCTAAGGGAACCGGATCCAAGGGTGTGAGAGTGATTGCACTGTTCCACCCCTCTCTGGGGGCAGCACTCCATAGAGCTAGCTCTGGAAATATAGGTGTGGGATAACCACTCACTGGCTATGTGGTAGCATGGACCTGGAAGAGATCCTTCCCTCCCTTCTTCCCCTCACCACCTGTGACAGGCATGAAAGTGGACCGAGGCCCCCCTCCTGGACAGTTAGGTAGAGCTGGCTCTTCTTGTATGAGCATGGGAGAGCAAGTTCTGAGGGTGTGAGATGTGGAGAACAGGCTCTGCCCCTAGCTGGAGAGTTGGCACTGGTGGCACAGGTATTGGAGAACTGACTGAGATAGTGTGAGCATGGGTAACCACTTCTTGCAGGCTGGGTGCCGCATGCTGGAGAGCTGGCCCTGCCCCTCACTAAGGCAAAGTTGGGGAGCTGGCCTTACCTGCAAGACTAAAAGAGATCTAGTGAGCTAAACATTACAGCCACCACCCAGACTCATTGGTGGTGAAACAATGAGAAACAACATAATCCAGTGTTTATAGTGTAGTAGAATCCAGGGGCTTCAAACCAGACCATTGACTAATTGCAATAAATATTAGCAAGTAAAGCTGTTTGGGCAAAATCATGTACTGTGTGACATACCATGACACACTGCAGCTTCTACAAGAGATTTTATTTTTTATTTTTTGTATTTTTTCTCTTTTTTGTTGTTTTTATTTTTATTTTCTTTTGGGGAGAGGCTGCAAGGACAGAGGTTGGATATGAAGGGAGGGGGTAAGTGGATTTGTGCTACATGAAGTGAAATTCAAAAAGAATCAATAAAAAATTTATCATGCAAAAAAATGGAGCAGCCTTGCTAGGCCACAGAGAAGGACATTGCAGCTACTCCTGAAGAAACCTGACAAGCTAGGATCAGATGTAAGGGGAGGAGGACCTCCTCTATCTGTGGACTTGGAACGGGGCAAGGAGGAGATGAAAAAGGAAAGGAAAGGAAAAAAAAAGCAAGGTCTCAGATATCAGACAGCTGGTAAAAGTAGATGCATATTACACAAATACTCATAAATGTACGCACACACCCAAGTATACATACAAATATACACACACAAACACATATATACCTACATACATATATACATACATATATATATATATATATATATATATATATATATATATATATATATACACACACAGAGGGGGAAGGAAAAGAGAGAGAAAGAAAAACACACACACACACACACACACAGAGAGAGAGAGAGAGAGAGAGAGAGAGAGAGAGAGAGAGAGAGATCAGTGCACCCAGAGAGTATGATTCCTCATATTCACAGAGCCATTCTTCCAAGTCTTGTGGGAAGTCTGGGCTTATTTCGTGTTTGGGACTGAGATGTGTTTCTCTTTCCTGGGTAAATGGCTATAATAACCTGGGCTATTATAAGTGTTTTGATCAGCATAACTGATCGAAATGAAATGAAGATGAAAACTGAAATCAGTCCTCTCACCCTTCAGTACCTGTGTTTATGAAGAGTTCCCTCTCCCTGGTAAAAGCACACTGAGTACTTGTCATAGACACAGAGAAACAGAACGTCAGCCATTTTAAGGGTTCAAGTGAAAAGAACATTAATCTAACTAGAACCCATTTTCCTTGTGTACCTGCCTGTTGGGCATCTGATTGGCTCTTAGTTCCTTATTTTGACTTCTTTTCCTATTTACAACCCCCTTCCACTGTTTTGTTTCCTTTTATTATTTCTTTCTTTTCTTTTGTTTTTCTTTCTTTTCTCTCTTTTTTTCTTTTTTCCTGGGGCAATGTTGCAGTGAAGAATTTTTAAATTTATTTAAATCACTTTACAGCCTGACCGCAGCCTCATCCCTCCTGTCCTTTCAGTCCCATCCTCATGACCCACTCCTCCCATTCTCCTCTCCTCTTCAATGGTTCCAGTCAAGATTTGGTGGTGGACATACTATTCTTATTCTGGGCTTTAGATGAAATCTTTTGTTTTTATTCATTAAGTATTGTAGTAAGAAAATATTCAAGCCATGTTTCACTTGTGTGTGTTTACCATCAGCTGCGAAGATTCAAATTCTCATGTGTCTTTTCTCCCCTGGAGGGTTGCCAGATATATTTCATGCTCCACGATGTTTAAGATAAATCACTCCGAATCACCAATTCACTTACAATGTTACTATTTTCAATTAATTGTTTTTGTTATGCTGACCTTCCAAAAGTACTCACTCCTTTTCAATTCTTACAAAGATAGGGAATGTAGTTTAAAAATTTTGATTCAAGTATATAAAATTATTTTTATTATTGTCTGTTTATTTCTTTATAGCATGTTCTTCTCTCACTATGTACTTATATTTTCTAATGTCTCTTTTCACTGAACATGAGTAAATGATAGAAAGCTATGGATTCTATTCCTTGATATTTTGAAGTACCTTGGTACATGTTTTTAATTCCTATTCTTTATTATCACTATTATCATTACCATTTAACAATATTGTCCATTTAACAATAACAATGTATCATTCTTGAGTGAAATTGTTGTTGTATACGGGATATTGTTTTTTTGTTTTTTTTTTTGTTTTTTGTTTTTTGTTTTGAGTCATGCTTTCTTTACACTGTTTCTTCTGGCTTTCAATTACTGAGCTCACTAACTCAAGTAATCGTCCCATCTCAGCTCCTGGGTAGTTAGGAATATAGTTATGTTCCAGGAATAATTCTAGAGTTTTAAATAATGATTTCTCTGGATAATCACCATGATGACATGACAATGTAAGTATTATCTCTAACTTGCAAAAATAAAAAAAATGTTAGAAATAGAATGGGAAAGATTAAGTAGGTTAACCAAATATTTGTAGATAATATAGGAAAAAGCAAATCTCATTTCATAGGCTGATATAAACTCTGAATATTAACTTTTGAAATACCATGCATTTTGATGATTCTTAGATAAATGTTTTCACATATATAATTAAAAAAAATCCAAAGTTATTAAATTAAGGTATAAAGGAAGGCAATATTGTACTAAGCTAGATCGATATCAATTTGAATGTGGGCTCATGTTCAGCCTGGCAAATTATTTAGTACTTTGTCAACTACAACCCCCTCAGCTTGTGAATGCAACTGTGGCCTTCTGTTCTCAACATTTCTACTGCACTTTATCTTCCAAAAATTTGCTTATTTTATAATATTTTATAAAGATTAGAATTACCATTTGATTTTTATTTTTTTGTTGCAGAAAATGGTAAATATTGTTATGCTACTATTTTAATGCTGTTTCAAAAGAAGAAAGAGAAATGTAATTTTGTAAAGTTTTCAATTTTCAACATCAGCCATAGTTAAAATATCCACCATATAAAAATATAATTGAGTTTAGTTTCAACAGGTATAATTTGAAACTCAAAAAAGGTCCAGGGCTATGGTTCTGTTGAGGAAAAGCATATGTTATACAAGCCTGAAGACCTGTGTTCAATGCCCTGGGTCTCACTTGGAAAAGAACCAATTCCAAGAATTTGTCCTCTGACCTTCCTTGTAATTCTGTAACATGTACTCACCTGCATACATATATTAATAGAATAAAACTACATACAAATAAAAGAAAATAAATATCACAGCTTCCTCCTGAAATAATATACCTTATTTTCTTACAATTTAAAAAGCTCTCGTCTAAATTTAATTAGTGAGGAGGTGAGAAAGACACAAGAAACTTGGTTTTAAGGCAGCCTCACTTTGGCTAACTAGAAGAAAATAACTTTTCCTTCTTTTTCCTGCCTAATTATCCAAGAAAAAGATGAAGCCTCTTTGTGATATGAGTCAAATTATTAACTTTAACTTCACAGTGATAAAAATCACAATGAAGTTCAAACTCTTCATGTGAGACATGAACCAAGGAAAAAATGTTGTGTGAACTAGAAAATTTAAAGTCTTGCATTAATAGGGGAGGAAAAGTTCAAGGTTATTTTAACACTCTTCATGATTACTCTTATTTATCCACTAAAATGACCAGAGCATTTGTTATCATTAGTGTTAAATCTATTGTTATTTAAAGAAATATGGTGGGCTTGGTGTAAGAAAAAAAAGCCTTTTGTAACATCAGGAATACTTTTTTTAATTCAAAAATGTTAACTTTCTGATGTTAACAACTAATATGTTTATATCAAAAACCTATTATTAAACTTTATTTCAATCATATATCAAAATCTAAAATCTGTGCCCAGATATTTTGGTTCTGTTGCTATCCTTGTGGAGCTCCTGTCCTCTCCAGGTCTTTCTATTTCCTCTTTGTTTCCTAAGATTCCCTGCACTCTGCCCAAAGTTTGTTTATGAGTCTCATTATCTGCTTTTATACAGTGCTGGTTAGAGTCTTTCAGAGGTCCTCTGTGGAAGGCTCCTGCCCTGTTTCCTGTTTTCTTCTTCCCATTTGCTCACTTTCTGAGTGAGGATTGATCATCTTATCCTGCAGGGTCCTCCTTCTAGCTCTCCTTCTTTAGGTGTTCAGATTTTGTAGGTTAATTCTATATTATCTTTTCTGTGACTAATACTCCCACCAAGGACCATTCATAGATATACCTAGAACCCCTGCTCAGATGTAACCCATGGCATCTCAGTACCCAAGTGGATACTCTAGTAAAGGGAACAGGGACTATCTCTGACATGAGCTCAGTGGCTGGCTCTTTGACTGCCTCCCCTGGTTGGGGGAGCAGTCTTGCCAGGCTTCGGAGGAGGACAATGCAAGTAGTTAGGATGAGTTCGGGATAAGGTAAGGTCAGAGGGAAGGGGAGGAGGACCTCCCTTATCCTTGGACTTGGAGAGGGGCATAGGAGGGAGAGAGAGTAGGATTGGGAGGGGAAGAGGAAGGGGGCTACAGCTGGGATACCAAGTGAATAAACTGTAATTACAAGAGTGCCTACATTTGTAAATGAAACATTATTAAAGCTTAAATCACACATCAATCCCAATACCTTAATAGTGGGAGACTTCAACACCCCACTCTCACCAAGGAAAAGATCATCTAGATAGAAGTCAAATAGGGAAATAAAGGCACTTATAGAGGCCCTAATTCAAATGGACCTAATAGATATCTACAGACCCTTTCACTCAAACTCAAAGTAGTATACCTTCTTTTCAGCAACTCATGAAACCTTCTCCAAAATAGACCATATAGTTGGTCACAAAACAAACCTCAACAGATACAAGAAGATTGAAATAATCCCCTGTATTCTATCTGACCACCATGGACTAAAGCTGGACCTCAACAACAATGGAAATAAAAAGCCTACACGCACATGGAAACTGAACAACTTGCTACTCAATGACAGCTGGGTTAGGAAGAAATAAAGAAAGAAATTAAAGACTTCCTAGAAATCAATGAAAATGAAAGCACAACACACTCATATTTATGGGACACAATGAAAGCAGTGCTCAGAGGAAAATTCATAGCACTAAGTGCCTTCAA
This sequence comes from Psammomys obesus, assembly GCF_907164565.1. Taxonomy (NCBI): domain Eukaryota; kingdom Metazoa; phylum Chordata; class Mammalia; order Rodentia; family Muridae; genus Psammomys; species Psammomys obesus. The sequence goes on along the minus strand of NW_026585895.1, from coordinate 39,418,828 downwards.
GAAGAAATTTGTAGCATATAAAAATAAAAATTAAAAAAATCTAAAATCTGGACTATGATCTGCATTACCAATGAATGTATTTTTCTTATATTTTCCTCCAATCTTATAACTCCCATATTTCTTGGAACACTTTTAAACTTACTATACTTTACTTCCCGATGAAAAATGAGGAAAAGGGAAAAAAGCAAAAAATTGAGGATTTATTTTTTTTTTCATTTTACCTTGTTTTATTTTAAAGTACATTCCTAAATTGGGGTGCACTATTGAAGAATGTCAGTGTGAGATAACAGTCCATAGTCTCATCAGGCCCACCTATCCCCTTCTGGGATTAATTCAAAATAAAAAAGAGTGTGGGGTATTTATTTGGACATTATCAAGCATTTCAAGACTGTTGCAACAGAATATGAAAGTGGAGGGGGGCCTTAAGAGTAGGTATAGATTATATGCAAGTGTGGCCAACCAGACATCTCTGGTCTGTAATCTAGCTGTGTATGAAGCTTGAAGGGAAAGAAGTTTCCATTGGAAACAAGTTTCCAGGAAAATATTGGCTTTCATGATACACTTTAAGTGTTTGATACTTTTCTTATTAGGGATCTTATTGCTTTGAATAGACACCATGATCATGAAAATTTTTATAACGGAAAATATGTTATTGGTGCTGGCTTACAAAATGAGAAGTTTCCTCCATTATCATCATGTAGGAAACATCGTGGCCTACAGGCAGGCATGGTGATGAAAAGGAACTGAGAGTTCCATTCCTTAATCCACAGGCAGCAGAAAACTGTGTGCTACACTGGGTATAGCTTGAACATAAAAGAAATTTAAGCCTGCCTCCACAGTGAGTCTTTCTTCAACAAAAAACACACCTATATCAATAAGACAATACTTTGGAATAGGCCACTCCCTATGGCCAAACAATCAAACACAGGAGTCTATCAGGACCATTCCTATTCAAACCACCATACTCCACCCCCTGATCTTCTTGTGGCCATAACATAATTCAGAAATACATTCAGTCCAACTTCGAAAGTCCCTATAGTCTATAACAGTTCAAAAATCTAAAGCTCAATTCTGCAATTTTTTACCTGCAATCCACTGTAAAACCAAAGTAAAAAAGCAGATCACATACTTCCAACACGCAGTGGCACTGGGTGTATTATTTATTATAGTTCCAAAAGGAAGCCTAGCAAAGAAATACTAAACCAAAGCAAGACTGAAAAACAGCTCAGCAAACTCCAAACTCTGCATTTCCATCCCTGATGGCAGAATGCTCTTCAGATCTCCAACTCTTTTCAGCTTTTTTGACTGAAACACACTTAATTCTCTTAGGCTAGTTCCACTCCCTTTTCACAGCTCTTCTTGGCAGTTATCCCAAGGCTCTGGCTCTCCAAGATTTTGGGGTCTCCAATGCAATCCAGGCTTCATCTTCTTTCAGGAACACCCTTGCAACTTGCCTGAGTGGCTTTCTTTGGTTGCCACTGAGGGAAATGTCATAACCATTTCTTCCATCCTTGTTCCTTAAAGCCAGAACCACCTGGTTTAAGCTGCCACGTTCTTCTTATACATCATCACCTTCATGGTATGCATTACAGCTTCCAGTTTCCAGCATATATTATTGCTTCACCAGCTTCTAGTTTCCTTCAGTGCCTGGTTGTCATGGAACTTGTTCTTTAGACCAAGCTGGCCTTGAAAGCACTGTTCTTCCTGCCTCTGTCTCCTGAGTGCTGGGATTAAAGGTACATTGCCACTATGCCTGGATCTAAGCTGTTCTTTAAGTCCTTTTCACAAGACTGGGGTCTAGCTGGGTAGGATCTTTCTCTGAGGTCACCACTCCCTGTATTTCATTTAATATCTTAAATCTGTTTATCTCCTTGAACACAGGATTTAGATTCATTTCACTTCTGGGGCCCTTGTATATTCTATATTTTTCCTTGCTCACCAAATTGTGCTTCAGAGGAGCGAACACTAGCAACCACATGACAGAGTCTATGCTACATTGTTTTCAGATTTTTTTTTTTTTTTTTGTCAATGCAATTAACCTAAATCTCTTCATTTCAGCCTCAGGCAGACTTTTCAGACAAGGGCAGAAAGAAGCCACATTCTTCACCAAAATATCACAAAAACACTCTCTAGACAACATATTAAAATTCTTATCCTCTGAAACCTCTTGAATTAGGCTCCTAAATTTCCAACTACCCTCAGTGTCACTGTCTTCCACGCTTCTACTAGTGTGGACTAATGAGCATTGCTTAAAACATTCTACTGCTTTCCTGACCCAAAGTCTCAAAATGCACATTACTCCAAACAAAAGAATAGTCAGGCATGTGACAACAATACCCCAGCCCCTGCTAACAACCTCTGTCTTAGGGTTTCTATTGCTGTGAAGAGACACCATGATCAGGACAATTTTTTGTTGTTGTTGTTTTTGTTTCAATTTAATTTTTTTTAATTTACTTTGCATCCTGATTGTAGCCCCCTCCCTCATCTCATCTCAGTCTCACCTTCCCTCACTCTTCATCCCCCTATCCTCCTTCCCTAGTCCTCAGAAAGGGGAGTCCTCCTCCCTACCAACTGACCACAACCTATCAAGTCTCATCAAGTCTCGGGTTATCCTGTATTATTTAGTTAATATTCACTTATAAGTAAATATGTACCATGCTTGTTTTTCTGAGTCTGAGTTGTCTCAGTTAGGATGATCTTTTTCAAATCCACCCATTTACCTGCAAATTTCATGATGTCCTTACTAGCTGAAAAGTATTCCACCATGTAGATGTACCACAGTTTCTTTATGCATTCTTTGGTTGAGAGATATCTGAGTTGTTTCCAGTTTCTGCCTATTACGAATAAAACTGCTATGAACATAGTTGAGTAAGTGTACATATTGTATGGTGAAACAGCTTTTGGGTATGTACCCAGGAGTGGTATAGCTGGGTCCGGAGGTAGGGCTGTTCTTGATTTTCTGAGAAAGAACAAGTTTGATTTCCAAAGTGGTTGTACAAGTTTGCACTCACACCAGCAATGGAGGAATGTTTCCCTTTCTCCAAAGCCTTGCCAGTGTTTGCTGTCACCTGAGTTTTTTTATTTTCACCATTCTGATGGATGTAATATGAATTTTCAGAGTCATGTTTATTTGCATTTCTCTGATGACTAAGGAGGTTGAACATTTACTTAAGTGCTTCTTGGTCATTAACGATTCCTCTGTTGAGAATTCTGTTTAACTCTGTACACGATTTTTTAGTTTGCTGCTGTTTAATTTCTTGAGTTCTTCATATATTTTGGAAGTTAGTTCTCTGTCAGATATAGGGTTGGTAAAGATCTTTTCCAAGACTGTAGGTTGTAGTTTTATTCTGATGAATGTGTCCTTTGCTTTATAGAAGCTTTTCAGTTTCATGAGGTCCCATTTATTAATGTTGATCTTGAGCTGTTGGTGTTCTGTTTAGGCTCTCTATTGACTCTTGTGCCAATGAGTTCAAGGTACTTCCCCACTTTTTCTTCTAACAGATTTAGTGTTACTGGTTTTATGTTAAGATTTTTGATCCACTTGGACTTTTGTTTTGTACAGGGTGATAAATATAGATTTATGTCATGCATTGGAGAGGACCTAAATCCAGGCACGGATGTAGCCCATAGACTCAGTCTCCCAGTTGTGTCCCTAATAAGGGGAGCAGGGGCTTTCTCTGCATGAACTCAGTGGCAGGCTCTCTGATCACCTCTCCTTTGGGGGGGCAGCGTTCCCAGTCCCTAGAGGAAGACAGTGCAGCCAGTCCTGATGAGACCTGATAGACTAGGGTCAGTTACAAGGGGAGGAGATCCTCCCTTATCAGTGGACTAGGGGAGAGGCATAGGGGGAGAAGAGGGAGGGAGGATGGGTTAGGGAGGAGATGAGTGAGGGGGCTGTAGCTGGAATACAAATTGAATAAATTTAAATAAATGATAATAATAAAAAACAAATACATACATTTATTTGCATTTTTCTACATGAAGACATCCATTTAGACCAGCACCATTTGTTGAAGATATTATCTCTTTTTCCATTGTATGAATTTGGCTCCTTTGTCAAAAATCAAGTGTCCATAGGTGTGTGGACTTATATCCTGGTCTTGGAATTTATTCCAGTGATCCACCAGTCTGTTTCTATGCCAGTACCATGAAGTTTTTATTACTGTTTCTTTATAGTACAGCTTGAGATCAGGGATGAAGCTACCTCCAGAAGATCTTTTATTGTACAGGATTGTTTTAACTATTCTGGATTATTCTGTTTGTTCATTTGTTTTTCCTAATGACGTTGAGAATTTTTCTTTCTGTAAAGAATTGTGTTAGCATTTTGATGGAAATTGCATTGAATATGTAGGTTGCTTTAGCTAAAATGGACATTTTTTACTATGCTAATCCTAATGAGCCATGAGCATGGGAGATCTTTCCATTTTGTGATATCTTCTTCAATTTTTTTCTTCAGAAACTAGAAATCCTTGTCAAACCGGTCTTTCACTAGCTTGGTTAGAGTCTCACCAAGATATTTTATGTTTTGTTTTTATTATTGTCATTACTATTGTTGTTTTGTGGCTGTTGTGGAGAGTCGTGTTTCCCTACTTTCTATCATAGCTCATCTGTCATTTGTATACAGAAGGGCTACTGGAAGCTTTATTTGGTAACAGGAGATAACTGGTCTGTTGAGACTGACTTCCTCATTATTTGGAGTTTTCCCTTAGATTGCCTTACATTTATATATAATCTAGGAAGCTTCTACTATATTAGGTTTTCATACTACCTTCAAACAGCTTTTAGTTTTAGATATCTTTTCCCATATTTATTCTCACACTATTCCTCTCCCTTCCTCATCCCCATTTGATTCTTCCAGTCCAGCTCCCACTTCTGATACGAAAGGTATATGGGACAAGATAGGACATGAATGTTTTGGTTTAGGAGAATAGCACTTAAGTATCTTCGTAAGCCACTGTTCATGCCTCCGTAATTATCCAGTATTGTTTCTACTACACTCTGCTAGGACATCAAGTGTGTATGTATTTGCCAATTAAGCCTACCTAAATAGGTTTGCTTCTAAACTTAGCTAGTCCTGACTGGAGCTACCCACATCTTGAAGTCTGGGATCCAAGGAAGGAATGTAAAGAAGCTCTAACAGTGTCGTTCTTTAACCTCTCAAATTCCTATGACTGCTATTTATAAAGAATGCCTTCATAAATCACCCAGTCTTGGATATTTTAGGACAAGTAAGATTGTTATGTTTTGTGTAGTAGTCAGCATTCAAAAGAGTATTCAATAATGAGTAATTCTAACAACTTAGGATACTGTTTAATGATCCTATATTCTCTGGTTCTGACATGTGTTTGTGGTGAGCTGTGTCTTGTGCCTCATGTATTTCTTTCCAGACACAAGCTGAAGAAGACTCTCAATGAGAAAAATTGATATTAGAAGGAACGAGATGGCTGGTAGAGACAGACAAGAACATGTGCACTTTTTCTAAGAATATGCCTCCTCCATTTCAGGTCAGTTTATAGGTGAAGTAAGTCATGTGCCAAAGCTTGACAAGGGAGATAGGATATAAGCTTTACCTTGGAGAAAGGCAATGCATTAATAGGTTACAAAGTTCTGTACATGAAAACTTATATTACAAAGGGAGGAAAGATGCAACTGATTGGGAATCATAGTATAATCAACTATTCTTGTGAGCACATTTTCCAGTAGGAAAAATACTAATATGTAATTTTCTTTCTAAAATTATTGAGATAATGTGCTGTCTTTTATTACTTAGAAGCAAGAGGAATTAACACATTTTGATGTAGTAATATTTTCAGAAATACTAACCTAATATGACATAATAATAATAATGTCATAATAATCATTTCATCATTACATTTTTTTTACTTAGTGTAGAAAGTACGCAGAGAATGTCACTTTATAATGTACTGTAAACTCCATTGTTCTTTAGAAGAGACTCCTAATTTATTAAATGAACTATGTTCTAGATGAGTAGCTCTATTTCACAAACCACCTTTTGCTTAACATGGCCAATTACATAAAATTAGTAGTTGAAGGATGGCAGGCATGAAAACCTCAGAGCGGTAGTGAAGACAGGGTGAACTGTTTTTCACCACCACCTCTTTTCATCTTTCTGGCTAGACGTGAGACCCAGAGAATGATGAGTTAGAGTGTTAGGATTTTCTAGGTAAATAGATCCAATAGAATGAATACATACTTAATGAGAATGCATAAGTTTGGCTTGCACAAAATGGTCTGAGCAGTATAGCAATGGCTGTGTCACAGATGAGAGTCCAGAATCAAGTAAGTGTTCATTTCACACACTTGGGTTTCTCAGAAGCCCTAGTATATTGATGAAAGTCTGGAGGATTCTTATTGAGAAGCTGTTCTTCAGTTTATACTGACCCAAAGAAGGTGGCTCTAGTAACAGTAGGAAAATCTATCAGAAGCAGCCCACAGGGTAGATTAACTTGTCATCAGGAGAGAAAGCAAGCAGACAAAACAAAAAAGTTCCTTCTTCCATTTCCCTTGCAACTGGTTTACACAGGAAGTTGTTATTGTTAGACGACTTCTTGATAATTAGGGGATCAAGCCCCTTGGGGAAAATTTGACTGACACTCTCAGAATATCTAATTTCTTCTTGTCATTGTTTCTTCTTTGCACACAACAACTTAACAAATCACTACCAACAACAAACAACCAGCAAACCCCCACCTCTCATGGGACTTACATTTCCAGAGAGATAGTTGTCTGTCCCTATCATGGTGGAAAACATGGGGCCAGGCAGACCGGCATGGTGAAGAATTAACTGAAAGTCCACATTCTCATCCCCACAGAAAAGAAGAGAGTGTGCCTGGTTGGTTTTCTACGATCATCTCATATTGAGTATTAAGTGGAAAAGAAGAGGATATGGAATAAAATGACAAAGAGGAGGACTGAGGATGATGATGTCCAAAATTGAGACAATAAAAGAGAGAACACAATTACTTATAACAATTATTAAACTGGACCAACTGGATAAGTATCTTCTGTACCCAGAGAGGTGTACTAAAGACACCATTAATAACAAAGTGAATTTGAGTCCTAATCTTTGTTACTCTGACTTTAACATACTAGCTTATGTTCTGATAGTAATAAAAACAGTCTAGTATTGGCATACAAGACATGTTGATAAATGGGTTAGAACTGAAGACCCAGACATAAATCCACACAACTATAGATATTTTATTTTTGATAAAGAACCCAGAAATACATACTAGAATAGGGACAACATTTTCCACAGATAATGCTGGTCAAACTGGGTATCTGCATGTAAAAGAAAGCAAATAAACACATAATTTTCACGCTGCACAAAACTTTCCTCCAAATTCATCAAAGAAAACGTGGTACATTTACATTATGGAATACTACTCAGCTATTAAAAGTAAGTAAAACACAAAATTTGCAGGCAAATGGATGGAACTGGAAAAGACCATCCTGAGTGAGGTAACCCAGTCCCAGAAAGACACACCCAGCAGTAGCCAAGCATAGCTGTCTTCTGAGAGGTTCCATCAAGCAAAAGCTATAAACAAATGCTGAGACTCACAGCCAAAGGTTGAGCAGAGTGCAGGGAGCCTTGCATAAGTGTTGGAGGAAGGTTAGAAGAACCAAGAGGAGACAGGAGCTACACAAGAAGACCAACAGAGTCAACTAACCAAAGCCCAGAGGGGTTTGCGGAGGCTGAAGCACCAACCAAGGACGATGCATGGACTAGAAATAGTCCTCCTACGAAGATATGGCAGATGCACAGCTCAAGCTTCAGGTGGGTCGCCTAGTAAGTGGAGCAGGGGCTGTCTCTGTTGTGGACTCTATTGTCTGTTTTTGATCACTCCCCCCTGGCAGGGCTGAGACACCAGGTCACAGCGGAAGAGAATGAGTTCAGTCCTGATGAGACTTGAAGTGCTGGGGTGGGTTATTGTGCCCCCTGTCCTGAGGGATAGGGAGGGAAGAAGGGAGAGTGAGACCAGGGTGAGAGGAGAATGGGGACTATGATTGGTATGTAAAGTGAAAAACTAAATAAATAAATTTAAAAGTTAAAACAAAATGCATCAAAGACTTTAACATAAAACCAGATACACTGTCTAGGCCTTGGTGGCACATGTCCTTATTCCCAGCACCCAGCAGGCAGAAGCAGGTGAATTTCTGTGAGTTCAAGGCCAGCCTGCTTTACAGAGAAAGTTCCAGGACAACATAATTCAGACAAGCAATAATCTACAGAGTAAGAAAATATTTTTACCAGCTACATACCTGATAGAGAGCTAATATCCAAAATATACAAAGAATTCTAGAAACTAAATGATCAAAAAGCAAATAATCCAATTGAAAATATGGTTCAGATATAAACATTTTCAATACAAAAAACTCAAATACCTAAAAAAACACTTAAAGAAATGTTTAGTATCTTTATGGTTGTGAGCCTAGCCTTCAATGGCTGAGCCATCTCTCCAGTGTCCAAGTGGGTTCCACAGTAATGGGAACAAGGACCAACTCTGACATGAACTCATTGGCCTGCTTTTTGATCACCTGCCTCTGAGGGGGGAGAAGCCTTACCAGGCCACAAAGAAAGACAATGCAGCCACTCCTGATGAGACCTGATAGACTAGGAGCAGAAGGAAGGGAACAAAGATCTCCCCTATCTGTGGACTGGGGGAGGGGCATAGTGGAGAAGGGTGAGGGAGGGTGGGATTGGGAGGGCAGGTGGGAGGGAGGTACAGGAGGGATAGAAAGTGAAATAAACTGTAATTAATAAAAATAAAAATAAATAAAAAAGAAATATTCAGTATCTTTACTCAACATGAAAACGCAAATTAAAACTACTTTGATATTTCATCTTTTTTGTTTTGTTTATTTTTTTAATTTTTTACAATATATTCATTTTATATCCTGATTGTAGCCCCCTCCACCATCTCCTCCCAGTTCCACCCTCCCTCCCTCTTCTGCTCTAACCCCTGCCCCTAGTCCACTGGATTCAGAGTCCTCCTCCCCTGCCATCTGACCCTAGCTTATCAGGTCTAATCTGGACTGCCTGGATCCTCATCCTCTGTGGCCTGGCAAGGATATTTCACCTTATTCCTTTCAGAATGGCTAAGATTTATAATACACATGAAATATTATGCTGTTAAGGATGTGGAATAAGAGGAACATTTATCCATTCTTGGTGGAATGGCAAATTTGTACAGCAACTACAGAAATCAATTCGGCAGTTCCTCAGAAAGAGGGAAATCAAATTACCACTAGATCCAGATATAACACTCATGGGCCTATACCCAAAGGATGCTTCTCTCTTCCACCAGGACACTTGCTCAAATTTGTTCATTGCTGGTCTGTTCACAATAGGAAGAAATTGGAAACAATCTAGACGTCCCTCAAAAGAAGAATGAATAAAGATAACATGGTCCATTTAACAATACAATATTATCACCTGTTTTTGTTAAATGACATCATGAAAATTCTAGCCAAATGAAAAAAAGTGGAAAAAAAATCCTTTAGGTAGTAACCTTAGGACTCAGAAAGCTAAATATGGTATATATTTGTTTATATGTGAATATTAGCTGTTAAGTAAATGATAACCAACCTACCATCACAGTCACAGAGAGTTTAGGTATAGAGGAAAGGACTAGAGGAGACACGTGGATATCCCTGGGAGAAGGAAATAAAATAGATTTTCTGGGTGGACTGAGGTGGCAGGAACTGAAACTGGAAGATCAAGTGGGGAGGGGAGAGGAGGGAAAGGAATGAAAGAAGATACAGAAATCTAGTGCAGTGGAAACTTTCTGAAAATATATGAAGGTGATCATAATGAAGTCTCCCAACAATAAGGGAGACCAAGTCCCAACTATCATTTCTTGTCAATGAAGTTTTCAATAGCAGGACTGTGTTACATCCAATGAGTTTTTGGCAAACAGTGTCCCATGAAAATTCCAAGCAACCCATGCTGTTGCAAAGTCAATAAATAGTTTTAGAATTTTTATGGGATTCTTAAATGAGAAAACAGATGGGTCTCTGTTTCCTGTTCCTTTTCTTGGAATTCTTTTCCTTTTGTTGGTTTACCTTGTACAATTTCTACCTGATGGTTTTTATTTTATATATATATTTTTTGTATTTTATATTGTTATGTTTGTTGCTATCTCTTAGAAATCTGTTCATTTCTAATGAAAGATGGAAAGGGAGTGGATTCAGATGAAAAAGGAGATGAGGAGTAGAGGGAGGGGAACCTCTAATCAGGATATATTTTATGTTAAAAGAATACAGTTTCAATAAAAAGAGGGGAAAAAGAAAAATAAAGTGTAGATTTGGTTTGGTAAAGAAGGGAGAGGATCTGGAAGGAATTGGGGAAAATCAAGTAATCCAATTAAAAATGGGGTACAGAGCTAAATAGAGAATTCTCAACAGAGAAATATCAAATAGCAGAGAAACTCTTAAATGCTAAATGTCCTTAGTCATCAGAGGAATGTAAATCAAAACAACCCTGAGATTTCACCTTATACCATCAGAATGGTTAAGATCAAAAACTCAAATGACAACACATGTTGGAGAGGCTGTGGAGAAAGGGGAACCCTCCTCCATTGCTGGTGGGAATGTAAACTTGTACAACCACTTTGGAAATCAATCTGGCTCTTTCTCAGACAATTAGGAATAGTCCTACCTCTCAAGATCCAGCTATACTACGCCTAGGCATATATCCAAAAGATGCTCAAGTACACAATAAGGACATTTGCTCAACCCTGTTTATATCAGCTTTATTCATAATAGCCAGAAGCTGGAAACAGCCCAGATGCCCCTCAGTTGAGGAATGGATACAGAAATTGTGGTACATTTACACAATGGAAATAATTAGAAAATATTTTATGAAAAAAAAAACAATTTTAAGTTAAAAAAATATCTGAAAACCATAAAACAATAAACATAACGTAACTTGTGCCAGTAAAAACAATTTATATTGACTGGTAATCATAGGGAAAGAAGAGCCAGGATCTGATGAAGTACACTGATAAGATAATATATATTATATAGAATTATCATATATGTACAGCATCTTGATTTCCTCAGTGGATGTGGTATTTTGTTGTAATAATTAATTACATAGTATTTTTGCATAATTACAAAACAGAGCTGGGTTAAAAATGGTAAGTACTTTTGGAAACATGAATATTTTGTCCAATGTGTGCTTTTAATATTTTTGTAGAGAAGCCTGGTGTATCCTCTTCTCTTAAATTTTTTATCTGCAGAGGAAAATAGAGCAATTATAATTTTTGCTTCTTCCTTCAGAATTTTCTTAGCAGTGTATCAATTGCACTCAGATTCTTACAGGAAAATGTGTCCATTTAAAGTTATTTCCTGCATTTACCTCGTCGATGCTACTTAGTTTAGAATCTTGTTGAAAGTGAAATGTCCACAGTAGACTCTCTCTTCCTTTCAGAAATGATTTTAAGTCCAAGAAATAAAGAAAATGACAAATCCAAGGGAGCTTTTGTTGTTTTTCTTCATTTTGAAAGCTCTACACTTGTTCTTTTAGGCACTTCAGAAAGAACTAAATGTATATTATTTGATTTATTTCACTGTCTCTTAGAGTGCATTTGGTTTTGTGTATTTTAAACACAGAGTCAGAAATGGCTGGGACAACAACATTCATCAAAAATCACTTAAGATACTGGTCATTATATAAAGTCAAGGTAGCTTTTCAACAGGAGAGTATACAAGGCTCTGTTAACAGTACCAAGGAGGATGGTTGGGAGAAGAGCAGTGAGCTGATGTAGAAATTTCATATTGGAAATATGGCTTTATGCATTATCAGTATTTTTAAAGTACATATGCCAACCTGCAGAGTTTTCTATTGGTAGAAGGCCCTCATGGGGCCTGAAAAGAAAACACACACACACACACACACACACACACACACACACACACACACACACACACA